>NW_016690205.1:1832279-2126920 GCF_001604755.1 Lepidothrix coronata
CTCCAGTCCCTTCATCAGCCTCGTTGCTCTCCTCTGGACCTGCCCCAGGACCTCCATGTCCTTCCTGAGCTGAGGGCCCAGAGCTGGACACAATATTCTGGTTCTGTCCATCTTTTTCTTGAGTCTGTAAGCAACCTTTAAACGTGAACAATGGGTTTAATAACCAACTGCCTTCCTTTGCTTGCCCTGAACCCGCCAGCTGCTGCCTCAATTTGATGTCCCCAACTCTTACACTGAGAGATTGTGCACACACAGTCCCTGTTTATTCTCTGTGGAATCCCAGATTTTGCATCCTTTCAGTACATCTCCCCTGGGCATCTCCACTCCAGGCTGATTGAGTCCAAGCCTGCTTGGCTGTTCCTGGTAAAAAAGCCTTTCCATGCCTCAGCTGGTCTTTTATTCTCCTTTTTGACCTTTCACTTTTCTACTATTGATAGGGAGGTGCAGAAAGATGCAGACCTTCTCTGAGATTAACAAATAAAGCAACTTTTTCTGGAGAATCTTCCTCCTTTTGCTCATGCTTGGAGGCTCCTGCTACATTTCAGGCTGTCAGGTGCTTGTCAGCCTCATGTCTGCCCCTCCCTGCTAATAACTGATTCCAAGGCAGAACATTAATTTATCTTCATATTAGCTGTCAAGGTCTCGTTGGGTGATTTCAGGGGCTTTACAGCCGTTTCTCAACAACCTGTTTTTATGGATGACTCTTCATTAGGATCTGAATAGAGATATCACTGCAGGACATTTTGTATTTCCAAAAAGAGAACAGAACCATTTCAAACGGTGTTGGGACTTGGGGGTGTGTGTGAAAATCTTTGGAATAGCAGAAGGCTGTTTTAAAAACGCAAAGCATTTTTAGAACTTTAGTACTTCACCAAAGTGTTTAGCACATTTCAGGTGTGGGTAGGAAGTACATGTATAGGGTGTAGTCTTCTCAGTTCCCAAAAATTGCTGGTTGCAGGTCAATTTAACCCTTTGAATTGTATTTTCATCAGGAAAAGTGGAAAAAATGCAAGTATTTTACATTAAATTCATGAAGGAGCTGTTTATTTGCAAATTTTTGGAAAAGATATGTTCATTTTGCTTTTTCTCTATCTATTTTTTTAACCACGTTCTTCCCTTTTCAATTTGGAAAAAAAAAAAGCCTTGAAGAGAAAAGGGAGCAGGAAAAATTTGACATCACATCTTTTTATTTCTTTTTTTTTTGGGTGACGAAGAAATTACTGTGATTTCTTTTAAAAGCAGCCTGCTTTTCAGTGAGATTTTTCTGATGAGCTTCTGTTTATCTTTAATACAGAACTCAAAATAATTGCAATCAGCCCATGAACGCTGGGTCTGACCAAGGCACTGTGATTTTGGGAGGCGTGGAGGGACTGAAGGAGGTTCCTGAGAGGGAACACTTGAGCTTTGGCTAATTCCACACCTTCTGGATGGCTCTCTGAGGAGCTGCAATGTATTTTCCAGCCCTCTTTTCATGTGGTTTTCAGCAATTGTTCCCACTGTTCTCCTTGATAGTGCTCACAGGGAGCCAAAGAAAGGACTGAACAGTGGGTTGGTTGTCCCAGGGAGCCTGAGGACCTGCTGGGGGGCAATGCTGCATTTTAGCCACTGGCTCTGCCAACAATCAGCCCCTTTCACAGCCCCTCTGTCCCTTATTTTGAAGTGTCAGTGGTTGAATTGTACAATGTGTGCTTCTAAAATGAGAATATCTTTCCATTCTCTGCTTCTTTATGCCCTTTAGGACTTTCTTTTAAGCGAGTGGTCAGGTTAATGCAAGATTCTGGCACTAAACCCACTCCTTTTGGGGAGTTTTGTTCAAGGTTAATTAGTTAGGACCACTGATTGTTCACAGTGGAAACTTTTTACAGAAATGTGTTACTTTTGGCTAAAATGTCATTGGGTAAAGGTATCCCTGGTCTAGAATGATCAGATTTTCCACAGTAATAAGGGTGTTCTCATTGACCAGGAAAGCAAAGGGAGGATCTCCTTAGTTTCTTGTATCTTCTACTGAACTTAAATATGCTAATTCTGAAGGGAGTCAGAGCTATGAGAAGCAGACATCTGACAGTATTATCATAGAACCATGGCATGGTTTGGTTTGGAAGGGACCCTAAAGATCATCCTGTTCCACCCCCTGCCATGGGCAGGGACACCTTCCACTAGCCCAGGTTGCTCCAAGACCTGTCCAACCTGGCCTTGGACACTTCCAGGGGTGGGGCAGCCACCAGCTATTCCATCAGAAATTAGAGGAAGAAGCAGAATTTCATGGAGCAGGCTCACTGCCAGGCAGGTCTGATCTTGGGTTGCTCCTCAGGATGCTTTTAACCCTTTCTTTGCTGCACAGTTCAGTAGATTGTGCAGTAAGTAGGCAGGTGCTGGGCTTCTAGAGCACATGTCTTATACAACACTTCTTTTTCTGTTGTGATCCAGGTTCCCAGATTTATTAAATGAGTGACCACTCACTGGGCACAAGAAAAACACTGATCCCCTTTTCTTAGGGCCAAAAAATACTTTCAGCTTGGTGCTGCCTGGGCTGACTGCTGCTCACACTTTCTATCCTGAAAGATGTAAAGCTTGTTTGCTAGACCACAAACCCCAGTGGTAAGCAAACATGAATGATGGAGTCAGAGAGCTGGAATCACCTTGAATAATGGTGCTCCACTGAAATCACAGTTGGCACTGCTCTTAGGGTAATAGAGTTGCATGCAGGGGTTGGGCCATAATGAAGTTTTGTGCTGCAGACCAGGGAATCTGATGCAATCAGATTGATGGAGCAAAATCAGATATTCAAGGGAGAGGCAATTAATTCTCCGTTTAAGGATGCTCAAATCAGCAAGACATCCCGTGCTAAGGACATAAATAAGTCTTTAATGGGGGCTTCATAATAGGTAACTCCTGCAGAGGCATCTATCAATTGTGTATAATGGTAATTTGCAACTCCCTGAGGAGTTAGAGACAACAGCTGACAATTGCTCAAGTTTTTTGCTTCTAGTATTCACAGCAGGGTTGGCCTCTTGCTCTAAAAGTGGGCCCAGCCCTTTAGTATCATGCTAATTTTCTACTGTTTTGAAGAGGATAAAAAGTCAGCTTGAAGAAAGTAAAAGGTTTGCTCTAATAAAGGATATCTTGGTAAACTCCAAGCTTGCCAAAAAAATCTACATCAAGCCTGTGGCTCAGCTGTGCAACCAGAAGAAGGGCTGGTCTGTTGGTTGCTTAAGCAGAAGAGAACCCCTGATGAAGGGAGGAGGGACCACATTCAGTGCTTTGAGACAGATCTTTAAAAACAAATAGATGCCTGAAAAGCACAATCTCTTTAAATATGTTTCACTGTTGAATGGTGAGTTGTTTTATTCTTTTGTGGAAGTCCTTCCCTTGTTTCCCAGTTTTACTGAGATTGGAATCTGTCAGGTCCTTACCAACTTAACCAATCGTTACAAAGCCTGTTTAACTAAAGAAGGAAAGTCAATACTTACTCTCAGATGTATATTTACAAAAACTAAAAATCTATTGCCCTTTCCTCTTTCCTTCTGCCCTTCCTGAATCCTGTGCCATGTTCTGGGGGCAGTGTTGCTGCCCTGAGCTTCCAAACCCTTCTGCCTCTGGCCAACTCCTTCCCTGGGCAATGGGAGCCCCACACAGAGCTCCCTGCCCCTTTGAACACCAAATTTCTATCAGTTGGATCAGTCTGTTCTCTGGTGCCCATCTTAATGCCCCCAAGGTTCTCTGTGTCCAGGGAAAAGAGTGTTTGGCAAGGTCCACCCAGGCAAACAGTTCTCATTGACTCTGAGAATTAAAGTGACTCTGTGGCCGTGTAAATTAAAGATTTCTTTTGCCCTTTCTGTGCAAGCTCTGTGGAGTGGTTGGTTATTAGTCAAGAACTGGTAGATTACCTTATAAGCAGCCTCAATAGTAATATATAAAAAAGATGAAAGGAAAAAAGTGAGTTTTAATTGAGATGTTGCAAGTGCTGTAGGATCAGGCTTCTGAGTCTGTGCCAGGGATTTCCAAGGGGCTCTGAAGGAGTTAAAGTGGGCACAGTGTTACCCACAGAGGGGGGAAAGTGGGCTGGAGCAGTTCCACACAGAATAAGACCAGCCTCAAACAATGATTTTACAGTCACTGCAACCCCTCCATCACCATGACCATTACTAAATGAAAAGATTGATCTACACTATCCTAGAAGTGCAGGAATAAAACATGTAAATATAAATGCTCAAACCAGCCCTTTCTTCGTGCTGTAATGCAATTAAAAACAAATAGAAGTGAGGTCAGAAGAGGAACTTTGCCTGCAGTGCATTACTAAATCAAGCCTTTGAGACAAATTAAATGAAACATTTAGCATAGTTGCTTTATTTATTATTACATAGACCCTCGTATCTACCAATGTTTGTTAATTTTTATACCTTTGTAGTTTATTCCTGACTTTATTACCCAAAGAGATGAAAGGCATGTATCAAACTTCCTTACAAAAATCAGTTAATGTATTCTACAGAAAAATAAAACTTCTGTGTGGGAGTGAAAGCAATGTTTTATGCTAAAGGAAAAGACAAAAAAAGGAAAAAAATCTTACTGTAGATCAATCTTTTTCTCTCCTTCCAGATTTCCTATACAGTGAGAACTCCTGTTTTTATTGGCAACTTTTCATATTCATGACAGACAGAGATAATCAGTGTTTTGAAGAAAGGTGTTTAGTGATGGGCTAGGCATGTTCTGTGCAAATGATATTCTTTTAAAAAACAAACAGAAGAAAGTTTTCTGTGTTGTCAACAAAAATGCTTTTCTATTTCTCTTTCATTTTAAGTATGGAGAGTAAATTGTCCTGGTTTTCCTTGCAGTGTGATTTAACACTCAAGAACTTTGAGATGTCTCTCTCAGTCTTTTCATCTCTGGATTAAGCAGCCCCAGTTCCTGAATAATTTGTTTTCACTGCAAAGGAATATGCAATAACTATACTGTATAATGATACCCACAGAATGTTATTCTGAAAGTGTATCTTAATATGTGTTTGACAGGCTATCAGATATGACAGACTGTGTGAATCAGGAAGTAAGTATTAAATGGTACAGGAGAGAAACTAAGAATTATAGAGTAGGGCATGAAATAATGTATGTACCTATACTGATTAGAGATAACACTAAAAAAAGAAACAGAAAAAAAGCAGGAAAAAGGGAAACTGGGACTGGGATACAACTCTGTGCTTTCAAGAGCCATATCCCATCCAGCTGTAAAGGAAGGGGCTTGTGATGTTCAGGAAGGTCAGGATAATTCCACATGTGCCACAGTTGCCAAAGAATGGCCAATAGATTTATAGGATGTCTGTAAGAAAGACCCAGACACTTTGTTTGGAAAATAAAGGTGTAATTCAGTGCTGAATTAGCACTGGAGCTAATTAAGAATAGGCAGTAATAATGATTCACTTCTTAACCCAACAAAGAGGGAAATGGGCTGAGGTGAATGTGGGGCCAAAATGGACTCAATAAATAGTCAACAGGAAGCGATAATGAAAGTTACACCCAGTGTAGTCCCCTAAAAAAAGTAGAAATAAACCAGTTTCATGCTAATTTTGACAATTTTCCCATTATCTCCAGTTCCTTTTCAGCAAATTAAAAGCTGACTGTAAGCAACCAAGAAACTAAATTTGCTTCTGCCCGTTATTAAGAGGAGATTTCAATATCCTAAGGAACAGATAAACCAAGCATCAAAGTATAGCAGCATGACATTTCTTTTTATTTTTTAATTTTTTGTGTGACATTTTCACTGGGCACATCAGAGAAAGCAGCAGGCAGGCTGTTTTGGCTTTAATGTTTGAGAAATAGAAGAAATAGACAATTCAGCTTCAAGCAGATGTAAGATCAGCATAAAAGATGCTGTTTTGGGGAAGCCAGTAACATCAGCTAACCAAGTGTAGAAACCCCACATTTCTTTCTAACTGCTTTTCTTTGCTGTATCTCGAGGCTGCCAGCAGCAATCACTTTGTAAACCAGAAAACAAAATGGTAATTGAAAATTCACTTAAAAATGCAGCTTTCAGGATAAATCCAGGTGTAGATAACCCAGCAAAAAAGGAGTTATGCAAACCTAATGGATTGTGTTGTGTGAGCCAGCGGGTGAGATTAATCAAAGTGAAAAGTGCTGGAGGAGTTTCACTGAATGTTTGAGGAATGAAGAATGTGGATTATTAGCAAAAAAAACCAAACCAAACCAAAACAAAAAAAAAAACCAAAAAAATCAAACCTAAAACTGGAGCAGAAGCCTAAAAACTTTTAAAATAGAAAGAAATGGAGGCAAAGTCCTGTGCAGGGAGTGATGCAACAACTGAGATCCAGAGTCTCTCCCTCCCAGCAGGGAAGTGTCCCAGCCCCTGGGCTGCCAGGGGGTACCTGCTGTGCTGAGGGACAGGCAGTGGCCTGTTGGAGTCCAAAAACTGGATATGAGAAAAGAAAACTGTCAGGTTTAAACAAAAGCCTTGGGCTGACAGAGGCTGGGGAAAAAACCTCCATCTAGGTCCATCGATGTCATGGGTTTGGAATGTCCTGCCCCAGCCTGCATTTCGAAACCATGCCCTGATCTCATCAAACCTGTGCAGAAAACCTTCCGTGTTTTCTCTCTCCCTCTGTGTTACCTGTTCCCCCCATGTAATGCCCCTAAGATAAGATGGGTTTTCCCCTCTGATTTATGTGTAAGACCCCAAATTTGTTAACCTGGGATTTTCCCTTGTGTCATCCACCCCCTGAAACCCCCTGTTTGTAATAAATTGTGATAGTCACAACCCCCTGTTGAATATGGAGACCCTAAACCCTCTAAATATGAACTTGTAATTCCAATAAAGGATTCCAGTTTCTGCCTCCATGACTGGGATCATCTTAACTTTATGGACCTCTGCAGTGGAGAAGCTTGCAAATATAATCACGTTTAGTGACAGATATGATGACTTTGCACCATTATAAAACAGGTTAGTGTTTCAAATTATTAGGAGGGTGAGAAAATTTTCTTGATCTTTAAAATAAACTAATATTTTTTTTCACTTTTAAGAGTTAATTCTGACTTTAGATTCCTAATTTTCTGGGACATACACAAGACTTTTGGTATCTGTTGCATTAAAGAAATATGAATACCTCCTGTTTCCACACTGTATTAGTTCAGGAGTTCTGTGGATGTTTTCCATCTCCCTAAGGATTAGTCCCAAAGTGGAATAAACTCTATTTTCTACTTGAACCTTCTGGTTCTTGAGAATCTCTCCTGACAGATTCATACCCCACTCCACAAAAGGATAGCCCATCACATAACTATGAGTTTGGCAAAGTAGCTTCCCTTGACACACTCTCCAGGTCTGAATGCTAAGTAACACATCCAAATTGCAGAGTGGGTTTTAATTCAGTTCATTAATTTGTAAAGCAATTACATACTCATGTAAAGTCAGCGTGCTTCAAGGAAACAGCTAATAAACCAAGCACATTAATAAAATAGCTACAAGGCATAGGTATGTTAAACTTCCAGTTTTTAAAACCAACCTTACAGATGCATAAACATTTTGTTTAATCATGCAGATCATAAAATAAAATGCACATGTCAAACTGATCATCCTGGGTTTTTTTAGCAAAGTTTGCACAAAGCAAATTAAATGACTATTTCTACAAGCCAGAAGTGGCTTTGTTAAACAGATTAGTAGACTCAATTCTTTGGTCATTCCTCATTTACTGCTATAAATCTGTCAATGGCAGCCTTTGTACACCTGATTTATAGGTGACAATTTGCTCTGGTGTTCAGATAATGAGCTCTGTGCTGAACGGGTCAATAGTGGATCAATCCTGATTAACTCTGAACATTTCTTTTATGGATCTAATGTTAGCTGAGGTGTCACTGGGACTGTGCAGCAGGACACTGGCAGATAACCAGCCTGTTTACTTCCCTCTCTTGCTCCAGTGTGGGATCAGAATAAATGGGAGCATTTGCAGCACAAGGCTGCAGGTGTTTTAATTCCTTTACACCCTAATTGCAGCTGCTGCTTGTAAATCACTATATGACTGCCACCTAATTATAATATATATGTGCATAATGTTATTAATGAGTAAAACTTACAGAATCACAGAATCATTTAGGTTGTAAAAGATCTCTGAGTCCAACCTTTAACAGATCACCACCCTGGCAACTAAGATTAGGGTTTGATCCATGGTATATTCATGTGAGCAGTTTCGTGGCCTTTGATAGAATTATTCAAATGAAAAAGAAAAGAATATAACATTTGTGGAATCGAGGTCTGCCCTGAACATTCTCAAAGGGAATGCTTATTGGTTTAACTCAAAGGGAAGGTTTATTGGTTTAAATTCTGGTTTCATCGGAATTGAAAACAAAGAAAACAAGTTCCACAAACCTTATTAAGCCACTTCTTTAGGCTCACCAGTCACAAAAGCTTATTTCTGAAATTCTATCATCTAGTTCAGGCATAATTAGAACAAAGTGCTGCTGTTTTGTAGATGGGGCAGACTTGGCTTTAGCAAGCTGCTGTGCAGAAGGCATTTTGTGCTTCAGTAATTTAAATTCATTTTTTCATTTGGGAAAATTAGCAGGTAATTACGTTTAGTGCCTTGCAGATGCATAAAATCAACTTGCTGGAGGCTCTGTCAGCGTGTGTTGCAGGCAGCTCTGGCCACTGGAGCTGTGCAATTTGCTGTTATCACTGCTCTGGGTGGCGAGGGAGCAGATCTGATCAGCACCAGTAAATCTGGAGTGTGGTGTGTGCTTGTGTGTTAATATTTTCAAATGCAGACTTCCCTGCACTTTTTTTGCCTGTGCCCCCAGCTTGGAAAGAGGCATTTGGCTCTAATTTGGAAGCCATGTGGCACCAAACTTAACCTCAGTCAGTCCCTGTCCCCCTGCCAGCAGGATGTGGTTTCCCGCAGGTGAGTTGTTGGCATGTTCTGAATATCAAACTTATTTGGGAAATTTGTGTGTTGGGGGTGTGAAGATTCACTGGCAACTCAACTGTGAGTCACCAGGGATTCGGGAAATCTCAGCCCTTGGTTACAGCCTTCAGCCAAGCTGCTCCTCCCTGCTGATGCCTTAGAGTCTTTTTGCTTTTTATTCTAATTTTTATAAGTAGCTATGTAGAAAATGTAGGTTTTAGAAGCAGCAGCATTTATTCCCTTACCCTTAGCACAGTAACTACACACATATCCCAATTACCCCAATTCCCCATATTAATTCTCCTGATTCATGGATATGAAGATTGGCACCACACTTCCTTAATGCCAAATAAATGCAAAGAATTTAAAGGACTAGAATTTCTAATTATTTGCAGAACGTTATTTAATGTGCCATTGGATACAAATTCTTTTGTTGGTCACAGCACTGCCATAGGATTTTAAATTTTATAATGTTGAAAGCAAGTATTTTTGCTTTGGATATTTCTTGAAAGGTAATTTTCATCCAAAATACAGTTTGCTTTTTTTAGGAAAAGGTTCTTTTGAAGTACAACCATTGATAAATGGATCTGACAATACAGCAGACTGCCCAATTTTTTTTTCTCCTGAATTTCCATTTTCAATGGATTTAGGACTTACGTGTTCCAAAGATACATCTTTGGTCACAAAATATCTGAATTAAATATTTGATTTCTTAAAGGTCAGTGGGTTTTATATATCTAAGATGGTAAAAATATTCAGAGCACTAAAGAGTTAGACTAAGAAATAGTTTCACCTTGATAAAAAAAAAGTAGTCATAGGGATTTAATCTATAAGTGAATAAAATACACCCTTGAATCAAGTTGAGGAAGTGAATTCAAATACAAATTAATTTGCCTTTGTTTCATATGGAGCACCATTAGATTTGTTTTCTCCAAATAAAAAAAGGAATGTGGTTTGAATCCACTTTGTTAGACATAACTAAATAGTTCAAATTTGATATTCAAAAAAGTTACATTTGGCATACAAGGATATACATAGAAGCATGTAAATGGGTTATTATAATGGGTTATTAATATATATACATATAATTCTATGGGAAAAAGCATTTAATGAATTACAATTTGATTTTCACATGAAGGATGCAGTTAATTGAAATGTGATGTTCCATGCTTTCAGCTAATCTAGAGCTGTATTTCTTTCTGTTACAAGAGAACAAGGAGAAGTGCCCAATTTGCCCTCAATTTGTTCTCTAATTTAGGGTGCAACCTTTCTTTGTGGATTTATTCAGTGTATTGTGAAGTATTGCTCCAGTGTATGTGTGTGTGTATGAAAGTTGGATATATGGAATATAGAATTAGACTCTCATTTGTATGCAAGAGGAACATTAAATACTTTTGCCATAGATACAGGTGAAATCTTGCAATGCATCAGTAAATTAATTGGGTATATGCAGAGCAATTGAATATAACCTGGAGTTTGAAATGTGATGTACAGAAAATATCACTTTGATGGCAGCACTGGTAACATGAAGTTGGTCGTTAACACACGTGAGGATGGATTTTGTGATCAGTATTGGCATTTTTGCACAGGAAGATCTGCACCCTTGTTTGATGTTTGCTGATGTTATTCCATGTTCTTCCTCTTTGTGTCTCCGTGTCCCTGGGATGGGGTGGCTTTTGCCAGGAGTTACCTGGTGACATGAAGCTGTTGTAGCATCTGAAAAACTCTCCCAGTCCTCCTGAGGGATTTCTGCCACCTGAATCCAGCAGGATTCAACCCCCAGCACAGAGCAGGACATTTCAAAAGCTGGGAATTGCGATTTTCCCCCTCTGAGTGCACCTGGGTGAGTAAGGTTGTGTTGGTCTGTGTCCTTCACAAGTGTGGGAAAAGCCAGAAGCTTTCAAATTTCCTCTTTGCAAAAGCAACAGCTTTACATCCCAGTGCAATATTGCACGGGAATGATTTTATGTTCAGCATTGCAGTGATGCAAGACACAGTAACAGGGAATATTGCAATACACAGATGTAGATGATTATTCAAAATGTTTTTTGTAATTAAGTTGCCCAATTCCATTAGCTTGTAAGTGTGTCTACCACTCAGCATAACTAATAGGGATTTTATGGGGAATCGATTAGGATGGGAAAGAAAATTCTCTGGCTCTTATGATCTGGAAAGATAAGAATTCAGGAATAGAAATGAAGTTTCTCATTTCTCTCAGGCTTCAGAACAAATTCTGCAGCTGTTTCAGGGAGCAGATAGGAACCATAGCTTTTTATAGAAAAGCTGTTTGGAAAAAAAAGAAATAATTCTAAACCTAAAGCTTAAATCAATGAAACTACACATTAAATAACATGACATGGCTCAGGGAACACAACCAAAAGAAATAAATAATTGTAATTCTGGTGGGCTTGGGGCAGTGGCTGAGAACAAGCAAACTGTTCACAGAAAGCTTCTTAGTGCTTGGATTGGAGTAATGGATGCCTTGAATTAGACTGATTTGGTACTTGGGGTAGAAAAGCAGGATCCTAAATACACTTAGAGTGTAGTCATGTGGAATTACATAATTGCACTTCTATTGCTAAACTGGTATTTAGGAAGTGTAGGAGAGAAATGTAAGTGGATTTATAACTTATTGATCAGGAACTGGGATCCTGCCACAGTAAAGGTTTTGTATGTGAACTGGTGGTCATGGCAGGGAAAAGCTGGTCATCAAAAGGCCACGTTCCAGCAAGAAAACAACTTGGTATGACATGGGTTAACTCCCTTTTTCAGTCCAAGTGAACTCTGTGGAAGGCTGTCGAGGTATAAAATTTAAGCACAGACTGACAGACTCATGATTTTTGAGGATCAGACTTCAGGCCAAAGAGATTATTTTGAAATTCCTTAATTTTACTCCCACAGGGACTGGGTTTTCTCAGAATATTGTATGGACAAGATCCCCATATGGTAACTTTTCCTGCCTGTTTTTTTTGTTGTAGTGGTTACTCTCTTTCAGCTGAGATGTGCTGCTGCAAGAGGTTTTCTTTGTTTGATTTTGCCCTGTAGATCCCCATAGTGATGGTCTGGTAAGTTCTGACTTGCTGCCAGGATGCAGAATGCACCAAAAAATGGAAAAATAGAAGATATTTCATTGAAACAATTAACCTACTGGTGGCACAAGTTAAACTTTAAATTATCTGGCACTGAATATGGCTAGAGATATTACCTGATGGGTTAATATTACTAAATGTTACTTCTTCTCCAAAACCCCTGTGTCTTCCACTGTAACTATCTTAGGTTTTTGTAACAGTAGTAATAATTACAATAACAATGCCACTAATGATAGCCATAGCACACTCTCATTGCCTGCAGTAAATTGAGTTTCCTCACAGCCCAGACACTTTTCCTTGCTTCCTTTTTGCTTCCTTGTATATTATCTGAAGAATGGTGGCACAAAAAAATCGGAAATTTTTCTAAAAGTTCTTCAAAATGCCACTGGCAGCAACCCAAGGAACAGGATGTGTAGCTGAAGGTGGGGTTTTTTTTGTGTTTATTTTTAATCTCTGGAGAACTTTAAGAGAAAGGATCACCATTCTCA
Organism: Lepidothrix coronata; assembly: GCF_001604755.1. Classification (NCBI taxonomy): domain Eukaryota; kingdom Metazoa; phylum Chordata; class Aves; order Passeriformes; family Pipridae; genus Lepidothrix; species Lepidothrix coronata. Next base: position 1,844,756 of record NW_016690205.1, read on the forward strand.
CTATGAAAAAAAATTTAGACACTAACAAAACTGTTCCCTCTGAAGTTCATGTTATGGGTAAAAATAAAGTACTTTTCATTTATTATAATTAATAAAAACCCAAACCCTTGTTACAGCTCGTTTTATACACCAGTGGATCAGAAGTTTTCTGTTCATATGATTGATCCAAAGATGAAGTAAGAATTTTGATCTGAAACTGGGAGGAAAGTTTAGGTCTTTCAGTGAAACGTGGAGAAGGGATTTTATTTGAGAAAGCAGAGAGAACATGCTGTCAAAAAGGTGAGGAGGGAAGGAAGTCACACATGGAGTACAGTTGATTTTTCAGAGGGTTTTTGTACTTTGAGCCTATCTCAGTGCCTTGTAGTGCCTGGTGTTGAGCTCAGTGACTGGATGCAAACAGAACATCAATTTGATACTGGTTTACACATCACAGTTTGTTTTACTGGGAGAAGCTCATATGAGGGCTCGAGAGGGGTGAGCAGCTCTCAGAAAGACTGTGAAAGCCTTGTTGCTGACAACCAGCAAGGAAAGATGGAGCAATTCCCAGAGCCCTGCTTTCCACCCACCTCCCTTCAGTCCTTCCCAAGGCCACGTGGGGTAAACAAAAACTTCCTGATGGCTGAGAGCAAGATCCACCACAAACACCCATGAGCGGGGTGGGAACACATGAAACATTAGGGCTGGGGAGGAAGTCTGAGTCCCACGACTGCCAGAACTATTTCTAGCTTGATAGACTTTAGATTCCACTAAATTCACATTGAACTTCTGCACTTAGCACGAGGCATAAAGAGGATTGAGCTGTACAGCAGCAGATCATCACGGCTGCCTCTTCCCAGAGCCTGGAGAGGAGCACCTGTGGCTCAGGGGCTGCAGGACTGTGAGTGTTCACTGTGTCACTCCCCCAGTTTCTGAACCTTTTGACCTCTCTTAACCAGAGAAGTGCAAATCAGCAGCTTGAAAGTTTCAATTAATCACTGCAAGATAATTAATAAGCAAAAGTGCATACCTGTGCCATCTGTCCGGTTTGCCAGTGCAGGCAGGAGGAAGGAGGGAGCTTCTGGGGAAGGTCAGGAGCACCAGCTTGGGCAGCTCAAGTTGAGTCAACAAGACCTTTTCAGTGCAGTTCAAGCCCTTAATTCTCAGTTCTTTGCTTCTGTTTCCAGCATTAATTATTTTTGTTTTATTTTTATTTTATTTTTATTTCTTTGGTTGGTTGGTTAGTTGCTTGCTTTTGGCTTTGTTTATTTCTTTGTTTGATTTTTAGTCTTTCCTGCTTTGGAATAAAGAGATGAAAGGTTTTTTCAAAACACCTGAAAAGTTTAGTGGGAACCCACAAGCTAGTTCTTTTATATTTCCTTTTTGTTGGGAGCAGTATAGGAAGAGTGAGCAGACCTGGCTGTGTAGGGAAAATCCTAAAAATGCAGGAAATAACATACACTTGGAGAAAAGTGAAACAAAAAACCTTTTGCACCTTCAAATTTGGAAATAAAAATAAATAATCACCAATATGAACATTTTCCAGTAGGAAATGTCTGTTAAAACAAAACACTGTTTTCTCAAATTATATTTGTTAGTCAAAAACTGTCCTTCTTGATGAGACCTACAAGGAGCCTGGGAAGCTTCTCTCAGTTCTGGGCAATGAGCTTTTGTCTCCCTTTGCAGCAGCTTTGTTATAATGCAGTGACTTTACTTTTGTTATTTTTTGGGGTTTTTTAACGAGTGCTTTTTCAGGGACTTGCTGATTTCCATAAGACAGCCCTTTCTGAGAGAAGGTAAAGGCTGGTAGTTTGCAGCACCAGCTCTGTGGATTACAGTGGAAAGCTGTAACTGGGATACGAATATTTTTAATGTGAGTGATGAGGAACATCAGGAACTGGAGTGAAATTGTTGGTATTAGAGCAGATATAAGGAAGAAATGGAGTTTTTTACAGTGAGGGTGGGGAGGCCCTGGCACAGGTTGCCCAGAGAAGCTGTGGCTGCCCCATCCCTGGGAGTGTCCAAGGCCAGGTTGGACAGGGCTTGGAGCAACCGGGGCTGGTGGAAGGTTTCCCTGCCCAGGGCAGGGGGTGGAAGGAGATGAGATTTAAAGATCCCTTCCACCCAAACTATTCCATGATTCTATAAATATAAATAATATATATAAATATATATTATATATATTATATATATTATATATAAATAATATAATATATTCTATAAAACCAGTCATTTGCTTAAGTATTGTTAAACTGGGGGAAGAAAACCCCAACTTTTGAAAATGTAGAGATATCCATTTGCCTTGAATACTTAATTTGGGAATGAGGAGACCCAGACCCCAGCAAGAGGAGGGTTAACCTACTGCAGGAGAGGGTTGAGGGCAAACAGGAAGCCCCATCCTGTGCAGGGCTCTCCCTGGCAGAGCTCCATCCGAACTGTAAGTGGAGGACAATATTTATTGCTCCTCTGGCTCAATGCACTCTTCGTGTGTTTAGTGCATGTTTACAAGGCACTGTGGAGATGAAAACTATAATGGAAGTGACGAGTTTCGTGATTAATTGTCATGATTAATTGCAGAGCTTGGTTGTGTTCATGGGCTGGTCCTGTTTGGGGATACAGAGTGTGAGGGCTGGAAGTGGTGGCTGTTGCTGTCACAAGGAGGGTGATGAACAATTGCAGAGACCCAATTACTGTGTGTGAAGTGCTGTGAAAAGGCAAGTGTAAATTGCTGTCCTGTCACTTGATTGCTCTTATTTTAGTTTACTCATCAAGCAAGAGACATTCTAGAATTTATGGAGCAGATCCTTCACTCTCCTAGCAGGTTTAATTACCGTGATTTCACTCGTGTTAGACTGAGTTACACCAACTGAACTCCATGTACTATTACTTGCAGAAAATTGCTGTCTGTCCCTCTGCTATCTAACCCTTATCAAGCTCTAATACTTGTTTACAGAAAAGGACAAAGAAGGTTTTTCCTCATCTCACTTATCCATTTTGATGAGGAGGGAACACTCAGTAGAAAAGTTTGAAGGGTTAATTTGTCAGTAGTTACAGTAGTGAGGTTAATGAGTGGCATTTGGACTGTACATTGTGTTTCCAAACACAACACACACAGATGAATAAACTTATTTTGTGAAGTGAAGCTATATAAGAGCAGCTATAGAAACCACATCATGTAATTAATTGGGGGGTGAATTAATGAATAGTACAATGCTTGAACGCTGTTTGAGCTACAGGACACTCATTAATATAAAGTCACACTAAGCTGATTAGAGTTCAGTTAATTATTCATAATAAGTGAACTTTGCTGTAGCTGGGTTGAGAGGATCAAGCAGGGCTGTCTTTGGCCAACTTCCTTGGAACAAGTGGTGCAATCCTGCTTTGGGTTCTTTTAACGTGCAACTGGAAGGATGAACTGTATTCACAGGTTCTCAAATTCTGTGTTTGCAACTGAGAAGTGGGGAAAACCAACACTCCATCCTTGGAGATATCCAAAGCACACAGTCCTGCACAAGTGCCTCCAGGTGGTCATTTTTGAGAAGGGTGGTTGGATGAAAGGAGCCTCGGGAGGTCCCTCCCAGCCCCCAAAAATTTGGGAAGATAGCCTTGGTGTTGGTAAGGTAGAGCTGCAAAGAGCTGAATTTCCATTACCAAAATCTGCTTTAACCTAAACAAACACTTATTGTTCTCATACAAATGCAAATAAGACTCAAGAAATGCAAATGGTTACTGTAATGTCACATCCTCACAGTGAGTATAGTCAGTATAATTATTTAGTCACATTTATACTGATTTGAAAAAATTGAACTGCCCAGGAGCTTTCAAACAGAAGGATGTTTTTTTAGCCTGAGGTCAATTGGCAATGGAAAATTTGATAATTGCAATTTTTCAAAATCTGTTGGTTGTAGTAAATACGAATGCAGTTTCCTTAAAGGCTTTTAGCAACAGATTGTGTTTTTGATTCAGCTGACAGAGCACTGAGCATGACTCTGAGTATTTCTGCTTGTTTCCTAATAGTAATTTCCCATAACATGTTCTAACTCCTAAATCTCCTTTACTTCATGTTTAGTGTACATTATTTATTTTTTGAAGCGGTTTGAATTGCCACTTGTAGAGTTGGTTATGATGCTCTGTATGTTTTCTAGGTTAGCTCTTCCTATCTCCTCTGATGAAAGGTGCAGACAGGCTCCTTTCAAGATTTGAAAGAAACCTTATCAGCAGCTTCTTGCTGTCCCTGTGGGGCTGCCCTTGGGGTGGGATACAGGAAAATCACTTTGCTTGCAGTTATATTTGCCACTGTCTGAATGAAGTTATTTTGTGAAGGTGCTTCCAGCCAGGAAGATTTTGACATTCACTTATAAATCTTCCTGCTTTCACTTCAAACATATGCCCTTAAGAAGTTGAACTGTCCCAAAGGATTAATAGGACATGATTCAGTTGAACTGATGCAACCCATAGGGATGCATAGAGCCACAGTGTGAATATGTGGCTGAAAAATCATTGATCTGACATAACAAATCTTGGGGCTTTAAGCAGTTGTGTCATGCCACTCACTTTGAGCAGAGAGACTGACATCTCTGGGAGAATTAAACCTGGTTTACTGCTGAGGGGTTGTTGTTACAGTTTGGGCTCTGTCTGCTGTGTGAGGTGAGTGAAGGGGTCTCAGCAGAACTCCCCACCAGCAAATATTATTAAAAAACACCCAGTTCACAGTAATTATCTCCTGTTGATTGTCTCAATAAAACAGCAAACATGAAGAATTCACTATCTACCCCCAAAGCAGTGCTTCTAAAAGGAATCTGAAGCAGTGAGGGAAAACTTGTTCTGCAATTGCTTCTGTTGCTTCTGAAATCCAAATTCTCCAAATTGGTTGGACCAGCAAGAAATAAGTTCTCTCTGAAAACAAAATTATGGTAATGGTGAAAAAAACAACCACTCCCAAAACACATCATCTGATCTTTATCAAAGCAGGCTGACAGGACCTTAATATTTCCTTCAAGGAAGCAGAGACTGAACACCCTGACCAAGGTAGATGTGACTTGCTGCAAAACTCAAACACATTCCATTCTCTTCCCAACACCTTGTGGGAATTCCCACTTGAAGAGACACCAAGAGGGAATGTGACAACTGAAAGTAAGCCAGTGTTTCTGTTAAGCATTTCTACTGCTGCTCAACCCCAAATTGTCATTTGCAGACACTTTATATCACTGTCCATATCTGTAATGCAGATGCTCAGGAGACCTGGTGGAGCCCAGCACAGCTCCCTCCTTGTCTCTCCATGGAAATGCAGGCCCAGAGATGAGGAAAGTGGGGTGAATAATTGGATCTTGCCCAACCTTCCACATGTTTGAGAGATGCTGCTGGTTGCCTGCTCCTTCTACAGAAGAGAGTGTGGTGAATGTAAAGATAGAGCTGAGCTCAGAAATCTGCAGTCTGTGAGAGGGACATTGCTATAATGACATTATTTTCCTTGCTTTCTTTTAGGTTTCATGGCAGTATTTGCAGACTTGATGGCTTATATTCTGTTTGTTATCTACCTGCATGAGATAAATGTGCTTAATCTCTTTTGAATCCCTACGTTAAACCTTACTGGTTTTATCACTTAAATTCATGTTTGTTTGCTAGGACAAGATGGTGTTAACTACATGAATTGGTTTCAAGATTAGAGGTTTTTTTCCTTCTTTCCTAATAAAAGGTGTGAAATGGTATTTTTTTAGAGATCTTTTTGGCCTTTGGGGTTTTCTTTTTTTTTTTTTTCTTAGCAATCTTTATCACTTCAGCAGAACTGCTGCTGAGTCCCAATTTTGTTTTCAGCAGCACAGTCCAATTCACTGAGCTCTTAGTTTGGAAGAAATTTCATTAGCATTATTTCTTTGAGAGCTAGAAAACTAACAATTGCCTTTTAAATTTTAATCACGCTTTTCAATATGGCACAAATTGCTAAATTAATTGACTTTTTTTTTTTTTTAAGATGCATGACAAATTGATGAAGGGGACAGTTGCCAAGTGAGGTTGTCTTACAGAGCCTTCCAGGGAACTTCTCTTGCAGGAAGTTTGCAATTTTGTTTTTTTATTCCCTGTTTTGATTGTCATTCTGAGTTCTTCACAGGTGTGATTGTCTCTCACAGATTGTGCACAGACTGCCAAAGACTTGGCCATGAATGGTATTTCTAGATGCTGCTATAGCTGTAAATCATAATATAAAAACTACCGAGGCTTATGCAAGGTCCCCTAATCCAAAATGTGACACGGTGCTCACAAAAATATTGCAATGTTGCAGATGTTTTCTGAGAGTAGAGAAGGCAGAGTGGGAAAAGGGGGAAAGATAAAGAGATATATTTTTTTTTAAACTACAATGTTTTCAAAGTAATTAATGTAAGCCTTCTTAAATGCACTTTCTATGCATTTTGTCCACACATAATCCTGTCTGCATATGTAGTTGATTAAGAAAAATCAATGTTGTCTCATGCTGTGTCTTTAGAAGGATGAAATCATCTATGATGTTTTCTTCTATGTGTCTGTAAGCCTGGGGAAATCTGTGCAATCAAAGCACTATTGAACCACAGAGCTGAATTACTTTCCTGGACCTATGTAAAAAGCACTGGAAAATAATTTTTAATTAGGGAAGGAGGCAGTGATCTCAGCTGACTTTCCCCACTACCCCATATTTATCAGCTGTATGTCAAACAATAATAAAGAGAATATACAGAGAGTATTGATTTCTGTCAGGTTGTCGTGAGCTGCATAAAAGTTGGAGATTTGACAGATGTTAAATACAAGTTGAATTGATTTTTTGGGAAATCACAGTGGGTACATTTGGAAATCCCAATCCTCTCCATTACTGCAAAAAGGCCAAGAGCTTTGGCCCAAAGCTTGATTATCCAGTCCACTAGAAAACGCTGCAATTTTCCCCCTAACTGCATCACAAAGATGAATGAAAATACACATAATAATTTTGTTTCAGTCAATGGCCACCTGCACATCTGACAAGTGTGTGTCACATTTGCAGAGAGGCACTGAGAGGGCTTTGAAAGCTCTCCTGGCACCCATCAGAAAAGGACAAGATGCTGAAAATCAGAGCTTTAGAGAGGACTGTAAGTTTGTGAAATAGAGAAATTATTGATAGTGGTCTACTGTAGACAAATAAAAATTGAGGTTGAATGAGTAGCACCCATCTTATACACGGGTTTTGTTCCCTGCAGAGGTACTTCACAGGCAGGTCAGACATTTGGGCAGTGGGATTTAACCCATGGATATGCATCCAAAATCTGTCACCTAATTCAGAAGAACTGTCAGGCTTAGCATCCAAAATGAGGTATTGGAGCTTTGGCTCCTGGGATTGATCAGGGAACCCCTCCAATGGCCAAAGGCTCAGAGGAGATGGGTCAGGACGTGTCCAAACCTCAGGGTCGTGGAGGGTGTGACTGACCATGGCTGTTGCAAAGAAACCCAACTTTATTTTAACACAAAGGGAGCTGGAAGTGGCCTTTGTTTGAGAGAAACAGCCATGTCAGCTGGGTGGATCAGCTGGGGGTGTAAATACACAGGTGGCTCATCCCAACACAGCATATAAACACTAAACAAAAGAATTCTGAAGAGAGGAATGGGATTGAGCTGCTTTAACCCATGTATTCCTTCCTGGGGCACTCACTGCTCTGATGGTGAGCATATTACAGAGACTGGAATAGCGTTGAATAGATTGAAATTCCTATATTTTGCTGGCTTACACTTGTATGGAAACCTCAGTACACTGCAGGACCACTCTGCTAAATCAAAAATCCACGCAACATCAAATATAATCAAATAAGTAAATTTGATATTAAACATCACACCCTCCACACGTACAGTATCTAGAAGAACCAGGTCAGAAAGTATTGAACTCTGGCAGCTTGGAAAAAAAATCACAGCTCCAGTCTTAATAATTTATATTTAAAGGCAAGCTTATACCACCAGGTGATTCTTACCACTTGTTTTCCAAACCTTGAGAAGTCTAGACCTGAATTTCGTGACTCAAAGCCACTTGTATCAAGTGCTCATCTGTCTCCCTGTGTCCAGACTAAATTACCAAATGAAGTGGATGAACACTTATAGGGATCTTTTGGATCATGCTTTCCCCATTTTTTAACAAGTTGGTCACCTCTGACAGTCCAGACCCTCCCTTAGTATAAATCTATCTTCAGGAAAGGAGAACCAAGAGTCTTGGGCTTGATGATGTCAAGGGTCTTTTCCAACCTAAATGATTCTATGAGTTTAATGTTACCCATTAAATGAGCACATTTTTCCACGCTCTGTTCCTAAATTAAATTTGCTTCTCCTTGTTGCTTTAACAATTAATAAATCCCACACGTGTTTCAGTAAAGTTATATTGTAGGTTTGGGTTCAATACACTGGTATGGCTTTACATGCATGCATGTGTAGAAACATGTTTGAAAACACATCACTTAAGAGTCCACTGGTCCATTGGTTAATACAATATCTGGACCTTGGTGTGAAATTCAAGGGAATGAAAAGATTTTGGAAAGTGATGTTACCCACTCAGAGAGGCTTTTTAATAGAACCTGATCCAGAGCCCACTGTGTTGTGGAAGAATGTCACTCACTTTTTGTTCTGGATGAATGTTCCAATGCTCACAGAGAAACAAACTGCTCAGATTTGTTCTTGCCTGGAGGACAAGAAGTTAATTAGAATGGGACAACTGGGATTACCTGCAGCCCTTTCCCTGTGTGTCTCCAGATGTGGGATATCAGGATCACTTGGTTGGAAGATCTTTTGCTCTTTCAGAGGGATAGAACTGACATCTGCAGAGAGGAGGAGGAGGTGTTTTGCCTCCAAACATCTGATCCCAATGATGTTTTATGTCTGCAAGGCTGCATGTTGATCAAGCCCTGATAATTTGGCAGAGCAATGTTATAAAATGCTGCTCAGTCTGTGGAACTGGAGCTGGCACTGGGAACTGACTCGTTTATGGCACTTGAAAAAGTTGCTTATAAACAAAGAGACAGGATTAAACAGATTTGACGTTTAAGAATATCGTTGTTAAATCCTCATTGATTTGTATGCTTGTGGTTTTTACTGAGAGACAAGAACAGAATAACCTCTCTGATGTTAATAGTGTTTCCAAGTCATCTCTAGAAATTTTGAAATGTGATTTTCCTATTTTAATAATTGTCACAGTCATGACCATATTACTAAACACGACATGGTACAGAGAATCTGAATTATATAATAAGTTTTCCTTAAAATTCAGTGACATAAAGTACAGGATGGAAAACATTTTCAAGACGTATTTTTCAGGGAAAAAGTTGAAACAAGCTAGTTGATTCTCCCCATAAACAAGGAGAAATTTAACAGTATCCTTTTTGTGCCTGTCAGATTTGGCAATAAAAAGGTGGCGGTGGTGTTTTACCCAGACCACAGGGTTCTTTGAAAGCAGATAAGAGGAAAATGTCCTGAGGAGGAAAAGGGAGATGCTGGAAAGGGTGCTGAAGAAAGAGGCTTCTTTGGAAGCACAAAAAAATTCACTGTCCAAAATCTCAGTGAGTTTACCCCAATAAAACTCTGCCAGTTTACCTGGACTAACAATCTGGGCTGATGTTCCTGGATGGTCCTGAACAGGATGGGAAAGACCTTGTGTCCCCACTGTCATCAGAACCTGTGGGTTCCTGCTCCCCCAGCTGTCCTGCAGGCACATTCCCTTCTTCCCAGGTGTCATTAAAAGTGGATCTCGCAGGAGATTTCATATTTTATGGTCATTTGTTACGATGGTTCATGAATGTCGTTATTAAAAATAGCCACAGTGTAAATTCCACGTGCCTCCCAGCCAGCAAGTCTTGTTTGGGATTTGAGCTGGGGGAAGTTTAGGTTGAATATCAGGAAAAGTTTCTTCCCCCAGAGGGTGGTCGGGCACTGAACAGGCTCCCCAGGGCAGTGGGCACAGCACCAAGGCTGCCAGAGCTCAGGGAGGGTTTGGACAACACTCTCAAGGACAGGGTGGAATTTTGGAGTGATCTGTGCAGAGCTTAGAGTTGGAATCAATGATCCTGATGGGCCCCTTCCAACTCAGCATATTCTATGACTCTGTGATTGTCTGTCACCAGAAACTACCAGTCGAGATTTCAACAAGAAGGTGCTTTGGCACCAGGACAAAATTATTCTTCATTTATCCTGGTGTAAGTGACACAAATGTCCCAAGCAGTCATTAGTTTTTATAGCTATCAGTACAGAATGGAACCAGAAACTCAGCTTTGGACATATTTGATGGAACCACACACGCTAAAAGTAGAAATGTGTGGGCTCAGCATAGTTATGTTCCAAAACACAACCATGTGTTTCATCTGCTGACTAACTCCAGGGCACAATATTGTTTATACATTGGATTTGGCATTTTCACCCTTTCACCATATCAGACTGCATTGATTATGCAAGAATCAAAGAAAGAAATTGAGGGCAATGATATTAATAGTTAGTATTTATTCCATTCCATGTGATTTTGGAATTGAAATTCAGCTGTGTGCATGGTGTTGACATGAAAACAGAGAAGTTAATATAGAGACTCATGAAATTGTTGTCATATATCCCCAATCTGCTGCTCGTAGGGAATATTAGACTTAAATATAGAACTTTCAGCTGAGTAGAAGTACCCATTTTGAACAAAAAAAATAATTATATTGTATTTTAAATCTGTTACAACTCTTGTCACATAATAAAGAGCAGTGAATTAGACCATTTGTTTTATTTTGGTGGCAAACCCAGAAAGCTATTGGAAATTCTGGAGTCAGTCATCCATGCTGTTTCTCATTCCCTTGCAATTTTTTTTTAAAAATTCCATCCAACAGTTGGTGTACCTGTTTTATCTTCTCTCTGTCACTGCAGGCTGATATAAAATCCTTGCTCGTGGCTTTTTTTCTGGAATATAACTGAATTCCAGTTTATTAGTGTTTGTATTCAGACTGCCAGGTGCTGTAGTCAGCGGGATGACTGAATAAAGATAAACAGGTCGTGAATTTTGACCATATAGAATTTATCTAATTTTCATATCTGTGCATTTACCTGTGTGGGGATTTTTTTTCATGAATTCTTTCTTGAGATTGCACCCTATGATACCTAAAATTAACAAACCCCAAATCCTGAATTAAACCTCAGCAGACAGTTTAAAACTGAGCCCTTTTAAAGTCAGAACTCCTGACCTTGAAGCTGTCTGAAGTCTGTCAGGTTTGCTTAGAATGCCAGAACCCCACAGACTGCAGACATGACTCAATCTCATTTTTTGGGGACTTGCTTCCAAGTTAGTCTGTGCAGCAGGGAACAAAAATCCCAAGTGCCAAGCCCTTGAGGAGATGAGCTCTGCTTCCAAGGAGAGTGTCTGGTTGCACACAATGCTGAGCTGGTCTCCACTGTCTGAACTAACTGATCACAAGGTTGTCTTGAAAGTGCTAATTTATTTGGAAAAAAGCTGACCTTTGCCTCCTTGGGCAGGTGAAAGAAAGCAGGATGAGGGCCCTCAGCTGACCTCTCCATGAAAACATTTATAGAGGAGCATGTGTGAGGTGCAGGCAGGGAGGCTTTGTCCTCTGGGGCTGACACTGAGGCACTTATAGCTCTTTTATTTTATAAAATATCTATTTTCCAGTGCTTGTCAGCACAGCTTGGATGTCTTCCTGAGAGCTGTGGCAAAATGATCTTGTTCTGGGGAACAAAAGCACATTTTGGCACAAAGGGAAGAATCACACAGGAATTAGTGTCTCCCCTGTCCTTACCTGTGCCCCTGGGTAGGGCAGGTGGAAACAGGGGCACATCACTCATATGAAACTGTTGCCAAGAACAAAGACTTGTGGTACTTTTCTATGTCTGGTTTAGTAATAGGACAATTCTGCACTTCTGCTTCTTGCTTTGCCTGCCATTTGTCAGAAGAATGTGCCAGTCAGTGATTGCATGCTGTCCATACAAACAACTCCATATTTCATGCAAGCATGAGCTCAAATCTACATTTTTAGGCTTTCCCAGTAGTAATGAACAAGTTACAGCCCATGGACAATCTCAGCAGCTGCAATTTCTAGTTTCCTTTGCACCCTTGCATCCCATAAGTTGTTTAATCTTAACAACTAAATTCAGTCTAAGCTGATCTTCACAACTCCATAAACAATTAGCTGATCTTTCAAATATGTTTCAAATCTCTTTCAATATCTTTCAAATCTCTTTCAATATCTTTCAAATCCCTTTAAATCTCTTTCTTCACGTTACACTGCTTACCAGCACCTAAGCATTTTTAATGGTTAAAATAAGGAACTACTATTCTCTCTTTCTCTCCCTTGCCACTTGCAAGAGTGGGATTTAAGGAGTAGGTTTTACAAGCCTGAGTCTGTACCCGAATAATAATAAGAGTAAGGTTTTGCTGCAAATTAAAAAAAAAAAAAAAAAAGAAGAAGGATTTTCTTACTGAAACCCTTTTGTGGAAGGGAGGGAAACCTGGAGGATACTCTCTGTATAAGGCCAGACAGCTCTCTGTACCTCTCTGAATAATTAGTCAGTTTAGAAGCTTATTATTTTTGGCCATATGGTACAGGAAAACAACTTGAAACCCGGGGCCAACCTCATTCCACCAGGAGGTTCTGTTTTGTGAAGTGTTTGGCTTTTTGTGCAAAACTTCTCCTCAGTGACTAATGAAGTTCTTGCTGCTTCTGATGTCACTGCTCTTTTTGTTGATGTCAAAGTAACTCCTGCAGATGACACACTTGCCTAATCATCGTTGACACGTTATTTTTGCCTTCTCTGATTTGTATTCAGATAATTGGGCTGTTGATAAATGTCTGCTGCAAAAAAAGCAGCTAAAATTAATCCTGTCAGATACCTGCACATTATATGCAAATAAGTCCTGTATTTCCATACCAACCTGGGCCTTCATTCACTAGTTGGAGACCAGAGTCAGCAGAAGTGGCTGGAACCACATTCTTTCCATCCTGGGGATTTTTGTCTGAGATCTGCTCTGGTTGAACCTTCTCTTCAAATTAGCTGATCTTTCAATTATGTTTCAAATCTCTTCAAATCTGTCCTTCCCTCAGCTCTGTGTAAGGACACAGCACCCACTGTGATTGAAATTCTGAAAATTCTTCTTGCTCAGAAGAGGTTCTGCAGTGACTGTTAAATTTGGAGACATCCAGGAATTAGGATGCAGATTTTTGTCCTAGGACTCTGGGATTAATTTCCTCATCCTTTGAAATTGGTGCAGAAGCTCATAATTCATTGCTTTGCCTTTTAATTATGCTTTTTAATGTTTTTTATACCTTCTAAATGCTTTGGGGCTTTTCAGACTAGGAAAAGCTCTGTGACTGGAAAATTTGACTTTAATACAAAGAGCAGCAAGTCATCAGAAGCTAAAAGACCAGGGATGAGGAAATCAGGTGTTGATTCATTACAACTTGAATGGAGCTCAGGGGAACTGGGCTGGTTTCAAAGTGAGAATCAAAAAGATCTGGTGTGTTTGGCAGAAAACGGAGACATTTCAAAGGTTCAGTCGTGTGACACAGTGTGAGTTTGAAAAAAGGTAGTTTCAACAAAAGGAATGACTCCCTCATGATCACAGCCTGGGGTAGTAGTCACATGCCTTCCAACTTTTAAGATAAGTGTTAAGATCCAGAGTGCTGAAATAGTTTTAAGTAAATGTAAAAGCCATAGTTCACTGAAGAATCAAATCTTCAGTATGGTAAATAGGAGGGAAAATAATGCTAAACCTGAGGCAAATAAAATTCCTCTGTAAACCAAAAAGGGATTCAGAAAACTTGAAACATTTTCAATACGTGGACTAATAGAAATACATCAGTTGAAGGATTTAATCTACACTTTAATCAAAGTGTAGATTAAACATTTATTAAACGGGTAGATAGATTGTGTGATTGATTTATTTATGAATATCTTATCAGTTTGCAGAGAAATCAGATGAAATATCAGCTCATCTGATTAACTGAGCTGAAAGCAGCCACTTTTGAGGTTTGTGACTATGAACATACGTTCAATACGTATGGATGGTGAAGAAAAACCGTAGAGACTTTGGTTTTTCTTTCTTTCTTTTTTCTTTTAATAAATGGAAAGTTTGTCCTTGGTATGAGGTGTTTGTATAGGCACGAACCCCACTCTTTCCCCCCTTTTTTGTGTGTTTTTATAGCATGTTTCTTAGTGTGTGACGTGTTCTTTTTACTATTGTTAGTCTTGTGAGTGAGTGCAATATGTTGTGGAATGGAATATCTTCTGATTGGGGAGATATTTTTTAACTTTTGTTGAGTAATATACATTGCTTGTGTCCTGCCACATTGGTATGTGGAAGGAAAAAGACCCATTCGTTCCAGAGAACATGGTGAGTGGCAGAGCCACAGGATTTGCCACAGGGGCACTTCCACTGCTCTTTCCACAGTGAGATTTTGATCATTATCTCTGCGCAGAAAAATCAGCAGTTGCTCAAGGAAAGAACATCCAAAATGATTAAGCCCTACTTAAAAAACCCTTAGAGAGTGATTTTTGTTTCACCAGGCCTAAGATTGCCTCCATGTGCTGTGCTGGGATGACTCTGTGCTCCTCCTGCAGCTTGGGTAATTACTGTCATTCTGCCCAGAGCTGTTGCTCTTGATGCATCACTTCGGTGGATAAATTAACCAGTAGTGTTGTAATGGACCTTTCTTTTTGAGAAATAGTTTGAGCTCAACCTAAGGTTTAATGACCCATCTGCTAGAACTGCACGTTTATTTTTCAATCTGTTTTTCCGTCCCACTCACGCTGAAGAAAATGTATTTCAAAAACTTGAATTTTTAAGTAATTGCTTAATATTTAGTATTATTTAGTGTTGCAAAATACTCTTCTAATCCTCTGTGATTTTTAGAGCCTAATTAGTCTGCTTCAAACCAGATTGTTAAAATACTTGATTTTGTCTGTTCATATCTTCATCTGTCTCTATTCTTTGTTTTTTACTGGGGGAAGCTGCACTTTCTGAATTTTCTTCAAGCAATGCTTTTTAAGAAAAAGGAGCTAAGCTGGAGGTGTGAGGCACAAAGGTATCAGTGCACAAAGATCTGTGTGATACCCAAGCAGTGCATTGAACTCCCTGTGCCTCAATTCTGCATCATTAAAGTGAAAACATGTTACTTTATTTTCCTCTCTCTGTGCCGTCTCAACATCTGATTTTCAGCCCTTTGGAGCAAAGGCACACTGTGTGTTTGCTATAAAAGCTAGAAAAATTTGGCCATGATCTCCTTTGCAGTATGAAGGCTTTGCCATAATTCTAACAGGTAAATAATATTTTTAAATCACTGGAAACGTGGTGAGAGACTTTTTTTCCCAAGTGTTGCCCTGGAGTGTGGCTTTTCAAGGTGATTGGTGCCACTTGTTTTCATAGGCTTTGGGTTCTCAAAATATCAAAGTCGTTACCTTGGACTGATTACTTACAGATAGACCCCACAGTGCAGCTACAACCTCAGAAAGCATTTGGAGCTGATGGGGCTTTTTTGAGTTTTGTTACTTGGTGTATTTTGTATTTGTTATTTTTAGGAATTCTTTTTGCAGTATCCTGCTAAAAGACAATAAAACGTGTCACAGCAACAGCAAAAGATCCCATTGGGTTCTCTAGAGACCTCTCACAAACACAGGTTCTTGTCAAATCTCATACTAAAGCCTTTAGTTGTCCTGTTGAGATAACTTGACTTAAATAAATATATCTGTCTGGTCTGTCATCATATAAAGCATATTTTATCTGTATCTTGAGATTTATGATCAGTGGATCTTTGGTTTTACTTCATGATGTGTGTGCTGCATTGGACTGTGAGGTGCAATTACAGTATGAACAAATGGTGCATAATAATTTTCAATTTAGAAGTGGTCAATTGTAGATTAGTAGTGTTTTAGGCAAGATGTAAATAAAAGGGTTTTTTTAATGTGCTCCTTTTTCTGAAATCGTGCTGCTCTCACTTCAGTGAAGTAATTTTATCAAATACCAAGATTTATTTATAAAATTTCCCATTCAAGCCTAGGTTTCTGGAAAAAAAAAAAAGAAAACACAAACTCTTTGGAAAAAAAAACCCAAACAAACCCAAACCACTTCTGCACAATAATTACTGAAAGCAAATTTAGACAAAGCAGCTTGGGGGCTGGGAAGGGGAATTTTGGCTCCTGAGCCTTTGTGTGGATGTTCAGAATGTCAATAAGTGTTTTAAACCTCTGTTGTGTGTCAGAAGCTTTGAGATCTCGTGCTCCTTTGATCTCTAGAAAGCTTCTAACCTGAGAGTAGCTCATGGATTTGTTTACAAATGTTACAAGATAAATCCTCTGTTCTATTATCTTTTTAACGAGTGCAGCCTTTCCTGGGCAGGGATCAGGACTGAGTTGTGCTTGGTGCTGCCCAGGGCATCTTAAAGCTTCTGCTGTGATATCATGCTTGGCAATGGCTAAAATACTATAAAGAGGAATAGTTAGAGGTAGGATTTATGGTTTACACTGACTCCCAAAACCGTCAGTCTAATAATTTCCAGTTAAGTACAAAAGCATGTGTTTTCCTGAAGGAGTTGCTCTCATTGCTTATATTCTAACTGCTCTAGTCTCAGGCTGGGCTGGTTTGTCCCTGTCTGTTCAAACAGAGTTTATGGAAAAGGTATTTTTTTACTATATTTTTCAGGTTATATACCAGCTTTAATTTATTAGCTAGTACAGGACTCTTTCTGAGATGTGTCTCTTGTGGTTTTTCAAGGCTATGTTAAAGAAGAGTTTGTATCTATTTTGACATTTCATTTTGGGTAAAACCCCAATTTAATCTGGCAGGAGCCCATCACTATTCAGCCAATGAAAACCACAATGAGTTGTAGTGAGAAACAACCTCTGCTCTGCATAAATCTCAGTAACCCACAAAACATCACCCATGCAGAGTCCACCCAACTGGCACGAGTTAACATAAGACTCCAAAAGCTGGAAGCTGTTTTTGCTAAGACAAGCCTATAGGGAAATGAAAATAGGCTTTATACTCTGGTTTCCTGGATTTTATGGTGGATTTTATACTGTGGACCTTCTTAACTAGTCACAGTGTCAAAGTAGTGAGAAATACAGACCTTCAGGAGAGACTGAAGTGTGACTTTTAGCTGCTGTGAGAGTCAGCTTTCTAAATATGGAGTGGGATTTGGTGGCACCAAACAACAACACCCATCAAAATGGAATTAAACTTAACCATCCTCAGGAATGACTCTTGCAATGACTCTTCTCAGCCCCCTCCTCTCCATCTGTAGCTGGTGGGAGTTGAGCTTACTCAGAATTCTGCTGAGAATGCTTAACACCTTGCAGATGTTTAAATTTGAATACCATTTTTAATAGGATATAAATGTATAAATTTTGAGACAAAATGTGGATTTTTTTTTTTTTGTTCCAACTGCTTTTAAACTTCTTCTTTAGATAAAATTTCCAAATCTGTGCAGTTTCTTGCTACCTTTTAATAGACTGGGTGCAAAGAAATGCTTTATTCTTTTTGGAGCAATGAAAGAATTGTTTCAGAGAGCACATGAGCAGGAAAAAAGTTGGTTGGAGCTCCTGAGGGGTGGATGTGTCCGTGCAGATCTGATCTGTGACACCACCAGCAGTGTGGTGGTGCATCCACCCTCTTTGAACACTTCTCCAGGTAAACAGGGAGGCAAGAATAGATGGACAAGGACAAACTACAAGAGGATTCTCACCCCTGCCTTCAGTATTTTAAGCAGCACAAGAACTATCCCAGAGCACGTGGTCCCTCTCAGGGGTGTCCTCTGAGTTCTCCTTTCTCCTGTAGAGCATTCCTGTGGATTGTGCTTTCAGCAAAACCAGGCAGGTTTTTGAAGGTTTTTTTCACTATTCACCTACAGTTCACCCCTCCTGCTCTTGTGATATCATTCTCTACATCCCTATCCAAATAACAGAGGATCCCAGAATCCCAGGGTGGCTCAGCTTGGAAGGGAGCACTGGAGCTCATCTGCTCCGACTTCCCTGCTCAAGTGGGTCCCCTCCTGCCACTCAGGAGTGTGTCCAGATGGCTTTTGGACATTTCCAGTGAGGGAATCTCCACACCCTCTCTGAGCAGCCTGTCCCAACACTCAGTCACCTGCACAGCAAAGAAGTTCTGCCTCATATTCAGGGGGAAATTCTGTGTTCCATTTTCCACCCATTGCCTCTGGTCCTGTTGCTTGGCACCCCTGAGCAGAGCCTGGATCCACCAGCTGACACCCTCCTTTCAGGCACAGACAGACTTAAATAAGGTCCCCTCTCAGTCTTCTCTTCTCCAGGCTGTCCCCATCAGAGAGATGCTCCAGTCCCAAATCCTTGTAGCTCTCCACTGGACTCCAGGAGTGACTATTCCAGGAGAATCCTTTTCCTTTGCTATTTTCACAGTGACAGCCATAACAGCTTGAGAGGTGCTGAATACCTTGATTTGCAAGGGAAGCTTTGTATAAATGATGGTTTGATTGCATGTAGTGGCAATAATAAATACATCACTAAAGGCAAAGCATCCTCTTAGGAAAATAATTTTACAGTGCAGCCAAAATGCTGGGAAGCTTTGCCCTAAGTTAATAATTGGGAATAGTGCTGAAGAATAGCACACATTTTTAAGGAAGATGGATGTTTGCTGTAAACCAGACATCATTTTATAGCTTGGAGACATGAGCAGTCCCTTAAGTATCTGCCTTGCAAATATTAGCATGGGTCAAGAGGAAAGAAATGAGAGAGACTGCAGCAAGAGCTGTATAAGGCTGTTGCCCCTGGCATAAAATATTTATTGCTGTTACAAACTACATTCAGACAAAATGACAGTACAAGACCTTTTACTTGTTTGAGATTTGAAATAAGTTTTTTTCTTTTGTTCTTTTCTTTTGTCTGGTGTCTGCTGGTGTTGGTCTGGAAATGCTTTGAAGCGTGCACTGTAGTAGGATTTTAAGGTTGAAATGTGGTGAGGTTGTGTCATATCTCTCAAAATAACCAGTGACTAAAACTCCCCACTCCTAGTCTGGCAGAGTGAAGGAAAATTATTCTGTTGACTTCCTTGGGCCCAGATTACTCAAGCATACTCTAAGGGGGAGAATGAATATCCAGCTTCTGGGCTTTATTTCTGAAGTTTTTGACAAATCTCTTTTGAATACACCTAAAAGTCACCCTGTTCCATTAGGGTGAGTTACCACCAAACAGAAACATGACTAAGAAAAAAGAGGATTTACAACTGTGTTTGAGGAGAATGATAAAACACTAATTGTCACAGATCACTCACAGGGATAGTCAGAGCAAACACCTCAGAACAGCTCGTTCTGTCACTGGAAATATCTCCAGTAGTGCCCAGCTTTATATTGAAATTTGATTGAACCTATTTCCAAGACTTCCATTTTGCAAACAGGCCTCGAAACAACTGCATTAGATCAAAACCTAAATGAAAATTATATTAACAATCTGGACACTGGAAGTCCTGGCTCTCTCTACAAGCTCCAGGGACCTGGTTGAGCTGCAGGACTCAAGCCCTGATAATGTGATAACACAAAAGTGCTGGATGACTGATTAAAAGCAAAGAGTTAACGAGCTCTTGTCACAGAGCAAAGAAAAGGCAAGAACCCTGCTTGACCTACAGTGTTTTCAACTTACCTCCTCTTTAATCAGAGCTCCTTTAGACCATAAAGTACACATTTGGTTTATAATGACTACCTTTTCTCTTATTTTGAGAAAAAAAAGACCTGAAGGACCACAGGAGCAAAAGCATATTTAGGTCTTATGTAAATTTTGTCAAAAAATTGTTTTAGTTGACCCAGGGTGTAAAACTATTAGTAGGTTCTAGTGGGGAAAAGCCATCTCCAGTGTGGTGCTTTTAATTTGATTTACAAAATGTGGAGGAATGGTTTCATGCTAATAGAGTAATCAAACCATGACATTTTGAGAAGTAATTCCATTTTCTCGATGTGGGATAATGTCATTTCATTGTTGCTCTCCAAATCATCGCCCAGTGCTGTGTCAGGCGTGTGGGAGTCGAGATCACTGTTCTCTATTGAGTGTGAGAGACGAAAATACATCTTAGAAATCTTTTTCTGTCCTTTCTGAAAGCACCAATGCCCAGTGCATGTGGGCTGGATCTCAACGCAGTGTCATGCGTTGAATGTCACAGTGTCACAGTGTTCTCCTCAACACCTACTCCTGTTTTGGGACTGTACAGAATGGAAGTTATTCTTCTCTTTGTTCAAAGAGATTCGAGTCTCTTTTCTCTGCTGAGAGACATCAAATGCAGAAGCCCTTTTGTTAATCCTGAAGGGCATTAAAGGGAAGGTTGTGCAAAAACCAGAATAGCTCTCAGAGCCACGTGGGCTGAAAGTGGGACCGTGCAACATTTCAAAATTTCCACCATTTCCATCATTTCCCTGTAATTTCCAGCCATATCACTGCACTATTAGTTTTTCCAAGTGCTGTTTCCTTAAACTCTAAAAACTAGGGATCAAGTTTCTGGCCCATTGTGGTAGCCCAAGTTACAATGAAATATCCAAAGCTCTATTTAATGACAGTTAATATTAGGGTGTGATGTTACAAAATAATCAAAAACTTCTGAGCATTTCTGTGCTTAAAGGTGTGCAAATAAAAGCTAAAATGGAAAGATTTATGCATGCCTTCATTTCCCTCTTTAGAAGGTATCTACATTCCGAAACTTGTTGTTTGTTACTCACTTTTAGCATCACTATTCTGTTCTTGGGTAGCAATTTCACTGACTGGGCTGACTGGCACAACATCCCAAATATTTGTGAAATTGTTTTCTCTTAACACAACAAGGATCTCTGGAATTAAATGATGAGACACTCACAATAAGGACTAAAATGCACAGAAAACAAAAGTGATGGATAACTGCAACTACAGGAAGAAACCTCCCTGGAGCCACCCTTTGACTGCTGATGGTTCAAAATGGTTTTGATTTCCCTGTACAAAACTATCTTTAAGGAACACAGTGAAAAACTTAAAAAGATTTTAAAAGATCCAGAAGATTTTATGCTTTATGTGCCAATAAATTTTTCAGCAGCCACCATAAAAATACAGTTTAAGTCACCGTTCAAAGTTCATATTCTACAGTTCTGACTTTTTGCCATTTCGGTGGCATTTTTTTCAACAAACTAAAGGTTAAAGCTCTTATTAGAATTGAATTCCTTAACAGGACCTTAATCATAGTGCTGCTACTTTGGTTCTGCAATATAAATAATCACCCCTGTGAGAAATCTCCCACTGCTGCTCAGCCACTGTTGCAGTTACTTATTCCTGCTCACTTGTTCTTATTAAATCCTCCTGCCTTATTATTGTCATAATCTGCTTTTCTCTAGGCACAAGTCCCATCAGTCTGATTGTATTTCACAGGGGTGTCCCAAGGGCCATACAAATCTGGTTTTTAATATGTTAAGCTGGAGTTTAGGTGGCCTCCAGCACGTGTGTTTTCTGATCCACGGGCAACCACAAATCTCCTTAAAGCTGATGCACCTCCCAGGTATCTGGCACTTCCTGAAAAGTGATGAACAATTAAACAGGTCATTTATGGTTGGTAGATGTTGAAAAAGGCCAAGGACTTGTCATCATGTAAATGTTGGGATTGGAATTTAATAGCTTGCATTCTCCTCTTTCCTTCCCCACTCCATGGGCAGGAGTCAGTGGTTAGAGAAGCAAAAACAGGAGTGGAGAGCAAGCAGAGGAATAATAAGAAACCCAATTTGCATCGTGGCCTTAGGAGAAAGTCTACAGATGGAATGTGGTTTTTTAGAGAATTTTTGAAAGAAAATTGTGGTTGGAATCTCAAAGAAGAAAATTCAGTCGTGTTTCCTACACCTCCTGTTTTCAGCAAAATAAATGTTTCTATTCATAATTTTAAGTCAATTGAAAGGGATCAGAGAAATATAACCTGTCTTAACGGAATATTTTCCAATAAAACCTACTCATCCAGCTTTATCAACATTTTTTAATCTTAGTTTAATGTTTTAGTTGAACTTTTATCTCCCAGTGAACAGGCCTTTCTGGGTTTGTTCTCTAAAATTCAAATTTAAACTATTAACGGTGTTGAAAACGAAAAAAAGTGTTTCATTTCTTTGTACTCCAGTTCCCTAGAGATATTTCATTTAATGTGGAGAACCTCATTTATATGGCTATGATATGACTATGTGATCTTTTTCATCTCTTTAAACTGCACCTAATATTTATGTTTCCTGATTTTTAAGGCAAATGATAGCAGAAGCAATAAGGAAATGATAGCAAGTAATAGGCTAATAATAATAGGTAAATTTAGTGGTCCATATTTTTCTTGCAATTGTGGTTCCTCCGTTCTGTTTGCATTGACCTCAGTTGTAAAGGGTCACATTTATATGCAGAGAGCAGTATGTACAGTGGAATTATTCTGGCTGTCAACAGGATGCAAGGAATAAAAAAAAGAGAAGCCCACAAAGATACTGAGGTCGACAGGACCAGCAGGTCAAAAAGGGGCTTGGGATCTTTTCTGAATTAAAAACAACTGGCAAGGGTTAAGCAGCAGTCACCACCTGTGAGAGCAGCACCTGCCAAACAAAAAAAACAGGGTAATGGTACTGAGATTATTTTTTTTATATTTGATCCCTGTTGCTTACTTAAATTGGAAATTTAAGGAAGTTTCAACCAAATTCAATTGTGCCAGGTCACCTTTCCAAATACAAAATAGGATGAGTCTTTGGGATATGATGTACACATTCAAATATGATGTATCTTATTTGCCAGTGGTCATTATGGCTACTTGATCAGCTGGGTTTGATTGGTTTCCTCTGAAAAAAGAAGTGATTTTACTTGGTTTGTCTCTTTTTAACCAGACAGCAAGAGATTGCCAGATTGGGTACCCAGAATTAATGGAACGATCAGAATGAATGAATTTTGTAGCTTACTTTTCCCCTGGCAGAACAGAGAATTCAACCCTCTCTGTGTTATTTTAGTTATTTTTGCCAAGAAGTTTAGTGGTGCTCAGCTTTTGTAGGAATGAACAGATCAAAACTGGGACAAGACTGGACTTGTATTGGACAAGACAATAGACAACAACTCTGTCTCTTTTTAATCTGTTTTGCCCTCGTTTCCAATGGGAAATGTTTTTGTGCCTCAGAAGCCCTTTTTCTGTTTGGTCCTGGGGGATGACTCTGCCTTTTACTCCGTGTAGGTGCTACTCAGAACAGATCTGGGGTGCTCTGACAATGGTTTGATGAATTTGTGTTGTTGTTTCCATGTCCTGCCTCCTTTGCTCCTTCAGTGATGGTTCTGAGCGACAGAAAACAGACATTTGGTTTCTAAGTCAGCTCAGCAGGAATGTGTCTGATAATTGGCATTACAGTGCTTTGCAGCTCCAAATTAAACAAGTAGGCATTGCAGCTCCCCAGGTATCTGCCTGGGTATCAAATAAAGGAAAGTAGGAGGCAAGACTCCTCAGTGGTTTGAGGAATATCATATTATATCATATCAGCTGCACTGACAGAAGGGTCAGATATTTCGGGTGATTCTTGGGGATAGAACCCAGTGAAATCAATGCTGAACCCAGGGAAATCAGTGCCATATTCCCTGCCATTTCACTGTAGCTGGACTGCTCCCAAAGTTTCTGTCCTCTCAGCCTTTAATTCCCTGTCACAGTAGAGAAGGCTGCTGGGAATTCCTGCACAAGACAAAATGAGGTGTGATGAGGCTGATCACAAGTGATGCTGGCCCTGCCTTGGCCAGTTGAAGCTATTTGTGTGTGTGGGAGCAAGGGATCCATTACCAGGCTCAAATTTTTAAGCCTTTGCCCTGGAGCAAGCTGTGGTTTGGCACTGAGAGATGTTACAGGGTTTGGAGGCAAAAGAAAGACTCACAATACCTGAATATACCTCCAGCCTGGGATATCTGGAGGAAAACTGTCATTCTGCTTGAGCTTTGCCGTGGTTCCACCACTGCTCCCTCCTTTTTTTAAAGCAGAAATGAGTTAGTTGATTTGAACCCACACTTCTTCCTTTGCCTCCTGGGCCTGGCAATTTTAAGCAGCCGGGGGCAGGTGGTGTCTGACAGCAATTGGGGCTCCATCTGGAGCAGAATTCTGCTGTGAGAGGAGTTCAAAAGCTCCTTTTGAAGGACACTTGTGGAGGTTCTTTGAAATTCAGAGGAGTTAAAATGATGAAAGGTGGCTCCAGCCTGTGAGAGGAGCCAGATGATTGCTTCAAGTGTCTTTATTTTTGTGATCTGTGGCTTTTCCAGTTGGTGCATTGACTAGGCATTGCTATAAAATGTATTTGTTAAAAACTCAATACAAAGAAAATAAGTTCTTTTAAGCTATAAAATGCTGATAAAACTTGTGAAAGATCAGAAGAATAACTCTTATCTAAGCATATTTTGTGGATGATGGGTTCATGTTCTAGTCAGTGCTTTGTTATTGGAATGGATTTATATCCTGCAGGAAGAAAAGCCCAAAGCAACAGATTTGTTAAACAATCTTTCTTGGTTACAGTAAAAGCTGGTTGCAGCCTATTTATTATGAGGAGAAAGTGAGGGGGAGCAGGATTTTTCTTATTATCTGCTAGTAACCATCAATATCCCCTGTTTTTCATGCAAAGCACTGTTTATCCAAAAAACTCAGTATGGTGTCAAGAAAAAAAAGAAAGTGCAAATAAAATGATACAATTTCTGAAATTTGTGCAAACTTATTTCAGCCCTAGCCCTGTAATTTTTTCGTGTCCTCTACTGGAAAAAGAAATGGTCGTTAAACAGAAGGAAAATACCTTAGAATCTCCAAGAGTTCTTCAAATCCTTTCTTTCTCAGTTAGTGAAAGACATAGTTAGCTGTAGGTCAGGACAAAATATATTTATACACATACACATAGTACATTTAATATATTATAGATTTAATATAGTTTGTATACATTACTAAGTAGAATTAATCTACTTCTTCTTAGGATACTACCTTTAAGATTCTGTCTTTCACTAAAGCAATTATGTTTCCTGTATTTAGTGTTCATTAAGATGCAACTAAATGCTCTTTTCTGTTGCTGGTACTATGTCCAGATTTCAGGTTCTCTGCCTGTGTTTGGTCCAAGTTTAATTAATTTGAAACTCAATTTCCTGCATGCTTCTCTCCTCTGTGGAGAGCTGTTACCCGGCAGAGCTCCCCTGGACCACAGTTGTGCTCCAAGACAGAGATTTCCAAAGGTTTAGAGACTGTAGTTAAATTCTACCTGTGAGGACTTGGAAACTTATTTTAGATTCTATTTCCAGTGCAAATGAGACTTCTCAATATTCCACAAAAATTAGGGAAATTTTTTTTCTGTATTTGTTCCAGAATGGACAAATGTCTCGGTGCTCATTTGGGAAATCAAGCTTCATGGTCTTGGACTGTCACATTTTGGAGAGGCTTTGATTTTGCCCTGTCTGGAAAAGGGCCCCCAGTACGTGTGATCTGTGTTAAACCTGAATAGACTTTGCCACTGCCAGTTCCCAGCTCCAAACTGTTGTTTCTCCTTTTTGGGAAAATAGTTGCATAGTTGTTTAACTGATTTTCTGACTCTTAACTGGAGCATCTCCATCACCCCCTCCAGAACTGTTATATTTTCTAAAATCTCCCATGGAACTATTTTTCATTGCATCTTATTCTGATAACAAATTCTGTCTTTTCTATCTCAGATCAGAAAAATCCTCCCAAGCAAAAAAACCTATGGTGAAAGCAATGTCTGTGTAACAGCCGGGTTGCATTAGGAAAAACAAAGATTTTGGTGAGAAGATATCTCATTGGAAATGTTTCTATCTGCTCTAGGAAAAAAATCTGGTTTTATTTATGGGATCTAAATTGTTTGTGAGGTGAACTCTGGTGAATGGTGTCCTTAAGATGGCTGTTCTGCACTAAGTTTATAGCTGAACACCTGGAAAAAACCCCCTACATTTCTTTTATGACATGTGTCAAAACCAACAGGTGTGTCCCTGTCCCTGTTGTGCACTGTTCTCATGACCCCTTAGGAATAACTTCAAATTTACTTCACTGTTTCTTTTCAAAATTCTGTTGCTGTTTTCTCCTCAGACTTGATTCCAATTTCTGTTTGGTTTTGATCAGCCCAAATCCATTACCGTGACTTCAAATTTTTGGTTTTAGATTTCAGAGCAGGTTGTTTGTAGGAAGTCCTGTTGGACACCTTGGCCAGGCCTGTCAGTACTGATGTATTGCAGATATTTATAAAAATCAGAAACCCATCATATTTCACTGCATTTGCTTGTTTTGCAACTCCTCAACACGCCTCTTCAGTGTTTTCCTTAGAGCTGTGCCTCCTGTAAACACATGAGTGTCNAGAAACCCATCACATTTCACTGCATTTGCTTGTTTTGCAACTCCTCAACACGCCTCTTCAGTGTTTTCCTTAGAGCTGTGCCTCCTGTAAACACATGAGTGTCTGTGCTCTGTATTTTAAAATCTTCTGTTGTTTATTTGATTTTATGGACATTTTGGTAGTGTCTGTTTTTTCTTAGTTAAAAATCTGTTGCTAATCTTCCATTTATCTCAAAGATCCTTCACAGGATCGAGTGCTAAATGTGTGTCTGGTGTCACCCAAACCTATTTGAATTTAAGAAACCAAGCTGTGATTAAATGAACAAACATTGCTATGAGTTTTACAATGACTTTTAAGATCCTCTAAAACAGCTGTGGGGGTTTCATTAGTGAAAATTCCTTCCCTGTGTGACACAGCTGCTCTACAAATACAACATCTTAAAATGTGGCCTGTTGCATCCTATGAATTTGCATAGGTCTTTAGCTCTGGGCTACTGGGAGTATCATTATTTTGTCTCAAATATTTCTCAATATTTTATTCAAGCTGGCTTCTAATATTTCCAGTGCTCTGAAGGTTTCTGTCCTTAGCCCTGAGTTATTTTCTGTCTGTGTGCTTCCAGTCTCATCACCAGTCTCATCTTGCTTTCTGTAGGTGGCAGCAAGTCTATTGTTCTGCTGATGCTCTTTAGTCTCTCTGCAAATGTTTGTTCCAGACCCAACCCAAGGAATGTGCAAAAAGGTGTTTTACTGCAGAGCAAACACTTAGCAAGCACCTGGAGATCTGGGTATGACAGGAACATGGGATTGTTCAGAAAACAGAATTGCCTGAGAGAAACCAGTGCAGTAGTCGAGTGGTTATCAGGAGAGAGCTCATTGTGGCAAGGGAGACACATCCTGTTCCAGGATTCCACTGTGAAAGTCCCAGCACATCAGGACCCTGGCACATCTTGTTGCCTCTGTAATGGCTGCTACCAGGTCACTGCACAAACTCCAGGACAGCAAAGAGCAGAGGAGAGAGGATGAGAAATGGGATGGGAGGAATGAAGAGCAGCAAATGTAGCTCTGGATAAGGAACACCACCCACTCAGGCATTCTTTGCTGGTAAAATGGCTCTGAAGCAGCTGCTCTAACCTAGCACAGTGCAGAGCAGCCCTAAAGCAACTCTAAATTTCAAGTGCCCTGAGTTGTTCCACAGGTGCAGCAAAGTTTTGTACCTTCTGTCCTGGAAGTGTTACTCAGAGCATTTAAAAAACTCTGAAGGTACAAACCTGCTCTTGAGTAATGTGGTGAGAGATCTGTGTGATGAACAATGGTACACAATTACCCTCCCCATCACCATCCAAATGGGCCCTGGCATTTTCAAAACATATTTATCCTCAAATGTCCACTGCTGGAAGCTGTGTCCTATTCAAAGGACCTTCTTATTCCATCACATTCCCTGGTGAAAAATATGAGAATGGTCATCTTCCCTGAACCAAATTCCTCCTGTTGCTCCCTGTCTTTGCACTCTGTGTTTGGTTTTGAGCCCCTCACTGCAAGGAAGATATTGAGGTGCTGGAGTGTGACCAGAGAAAGGCAAGGAAGCTGGGCAAGGATCTAGAGAACATGTCTGATGAGAAGCAGCTGAGGGAGCTGAGGGTGTTTGGCCTGGAGAAGAGCAGGCTCAGGGAGGACCTCATGGCTCTCTACAACTCCCTGGCAGGGGGTTGTAGTGAGGTGGGGGTTGATCTCTTTTGCAGTGTCTAAATGAAAAAAAATGAGAAAATGTCCTTAAGTTGTGCCAGGGGAGGTCCAGATTAGATATTACCATTTTTTTTTCCATTGGAACAGTGGTCAGGCATCGGAATAAGTTGCCCAAGATGGTGGTGGAATCACTGTCCCAGAAATGTTCAAGGGGCTTCTAAATATGGCACTTGGGGATGTGGTTTAAGGGTGATTATGGTGGTGCTGGGCTGATGGTTGGACCAGATGATCTGGAAAGTCTCTTCCAGCCTCGATGGTTCTGTGATTCTGTGCCTGTGTAACCATGTGCCAAGATCCGGGACCTTCTCCCAGCGATCTTCTGCAAACCCTGTCCCATGGACACCATGCTGGGATGTGGCAGATTCCTCTAGGTTGGTCTAAACAGTCCACAGTCTCCTCTCCACCTGCCTGATTCAACTCACCTCGTGGAGTTACTCCTGTTTCTAATTCTGGCAGTGACTGGGGGATAACTCTTGTCCCTGTGGTTTCATCTCTGGATTATTTTAAAGTCAGTCAACCGATGGCAACTATAAACAGTCATGGTGACAGAAGAAATTGTTCTAGTCTCAAGGATTAAATGAAAAACGAGACAGTGAAGTGTCTGTGCAAACCAGAGCTGGTAATATCAAGCTGGGAATTGATTGATATTCATTGGGGCTCACAAAAAGTTACTCTGACATCAGTTGAAACAGGAATTTTAACGTGTTTTCACAACAGAAAGTAGGATTTTAATTCCAGCAGTAATCAAATCTGAAATGTTTTAGTTCTGGCCTAAAAAAAAACAAAACACCTGAGAAGAGTAGCTGGTCCTCCTGGGACTTGGCACCACTTCAGAATGAGTGTGGATGTGACCCACGTTGGTCAGGAGGGCTCAGTCCTGGAACCTGCAAGTCTCAACTCCCTCAGCTCTCACTCCAGGCACACACTACATGCCAACAGCAGTGCTGCTGCCTGAAGCAGGGAGGTTTTACCTCTGTTCTCTCTCTCCCCTTGTTGTCTGTGTAGCATCACCGTTGATAAGACAGGAACATCAAACATTTTTAACAGCAGAACAGATGTAACCTCACAATGGCTCTTAAAAAACATCCAAACCTGTTTAACAAGTTTTCCTTAACTAGCATCCCCAAAGCAGAACAGGGACATCATATCCAGTAATAGCCTAGACATTAACCCTGTTTTCATTGGCTCCACTGAAATCACTCATTCTGTAGAACAGAGGCTGCCTCAGTCAAAGAGAAAGTCAATTAACAGCGGATTTTTCCCAAGGGCAGTTTCATTGCAGCTAAACCCACAAGTGGCCCAAGAAACAGATAGCCCTAAATCCCTGATCCAGTGGCCTTTCCTTAAAAGAGGTGATGCATTTACACACAACACTAGAAAACCATATAAACACAGCCTTGCTAGGTACAAAAACCCTTTCACTAACCTATCAATCTCTCAAAACTAGAGAAAGATGGATTTTCATACTTTTTGCCCCTATCTCAGAGTTGGAAAAGAATGAAGTTTTTGAAAACTGAGATTTTCCAACTTACTTTTTAGTTAAAGAAGTGGTTTTTTTACCCTTTTCTTTAACCGTGGCGTGCGAGGGAGGGAGGGCTGGGGCTGTGGGAATGAACTGGGCTGCTCTCTATTTAATGTCCAAGGCGGGAAGAACCACTTAGAGGAAAAGCAGAGTAGAATATGATCCCCCTTTATTTTTTTTTTTAAAGCTTCTGCCTAGTGTCAAGCAGGATGAGCTTTTCCCTTCTGTTCTCAGCTGCAGGGAATGCCTGGGGAAGCAGAGCACTCAAGCTTTTAATTTCCTCCCCCCCCCGCCTCGATGCCCAGTGCGGCGGGAGCAGACTGCAGAGCCTCGCTGTTGGGCTGTCTTGTAATTGTTGGTGTCTGAAGGAATTACACTTTACCAGCCACAACATGCTGCTGCTTTGCTGCCTGTTATGCTCATGAATATACGAGCAGGCAGGAGTTGAAAATCTCCCTGGTTTTCATCTCCCTGGTAAAATCTCCCTGCCCCCTCCACGCAGTACATCAATTAACCGAACCCTCATCTCACTGCCCGTGAGGAAGCAATTTCCTTATTTATTTTGCAGTGAAAAAAAAAAGGACCTGGAAAAATATAGGACTAACTTACAGTGTTGTGCAAGTGGCAGAAAATGGCCAGCTTCTGCCCATTGAAAAGATAAATGCTTCTCTCTATCCCCAGTGCCAAACCCTCATCCTGTAGCACGCTTGCAGTGAAGTGTGCCAACAGGAGCAGCTGTTTCTCCTCTCTGTCACTGCTTTACTATCACAACTACCTAAACACTTTCTGTCACTGGAAGAGATGTTGAAAGAGAAAATCAGTGCAGAAGTAGTCTCACAAAATGAGATTTTAATCCTAGTTTGCTCCATAATATCTAGACCCCTATCTACACATACTGTTTTCCACTGGGAAAAATCAAATGCTTCTTTTATTTGAGAGAAGTTTTGGGTTTCTGGGGGAGAGATTAAAGCTACCTCCATCACACAGCACTTTGAACCCCAATGGTTTGTAGCATATTATGGTGGTGCTGTGCAAAACTGTCACCTGGGGTAGAAGAGATGGATGCCTTATCCCCTTAATTCCTTTTTTCCACATATCTTAGTTTCAAAGCAGCTCACCAGTCCGGATTTGGTAGCTTTTGGCCTCCAACTTTCTAAACTTAGTCTTACGCTTTCTATTTTTATTTTTTTTTCTTTCTGCTACTCTTTTACTTCACTTCTTCTTTGAGCTTATACATACACACACACACACACACATATATATATATACACATACACACACTATTCTATATATGTATATAAACTGTTCAGGACTGATGGATAAGGGTTAGTCCAATTCACATTATGTGCTTCCTTTCCTCCTTGGAGCTGATGCTGTGGCTTACTTGCATGCAGAATTCCAGAACTTGTTTGGGAAAGGCTGCATCTCATCTGAGCAGGAGAGAGTCAGGGAGCATACTGTGAAATAAATCATAAATGGCAGCATTTTCTTTTTTATGCTGTAGGTGCAGGTAGGCTTCAAAGAAGAGCAAATGGGCCTGAGGATACTTCATATGGCAAACAAATCATGTGTGGAACTTTTCTTCCTTAAGGCAGCATCTCAGCAAAACGGAGCTAAAAGACCAATATTTATGTGTAATATTTGGGAAAGAAATTACCTATTGTACACAGTAAACTACACAAGCCTACTCTGGTGCCTTTAGATGTTGAAATGTGCTCATCTTAGGTTTATACACAGCTGTATTCTCATATTATACAATATGAGATATAATATTCATACATCTTCCATAGAATCACAGAATGGTTTGGGTTGGAAGGGACCTTAAAGATCATTTAGTTCCAACCTCCCTGCCGTGGGCAGGTTGCTCAAATACCATTTATATACAAAACTTACACAATAATATACATTCATATGCACGTATAAATTTGTTTTTAAACAGTTCAGAGTGAGACATGAGAAATAAAGACAATAAAACACAGAACACTCGTGTCTAGAAAGAGGAATGCCTTGTAAATAAACAGGAGGCTGGGAGAGAGCACCGAGCATCCTGGCAAATACTGCAGTTCCACCAGCCAGAAAATCTTGAGGGGAATCTCTCAAGCTCTGCCTGTGAGAAGATTTGTGTTGCAATGAATTTGTGTTCTTCAGAACCTTGGAGCTTTTGGAGCCAGGAAGATGAAACAAAAGCTGCGCTGGCAGAGCAGAAAACAGAGAGTGTTTCAACAGCAAATCACAGTTGAATTCTGGGAGTCAGAGAAAAACAGTCATTAAGGATGACCACTGCATTTATTCTGTTAAAGTAGTACTTATGGGAGTCTCTGGGAATATTTTATATTCGAACCATTAACAGTGATGTTAAGCCTGAAAATGAAAGGAAAATAGTTTATCATAGTTGTCTACTAAATATGATCCAGGGTTCTACTGGCAGTGTCAGACTGGGAAGCACCTCCTGCTTTTAGAGCATTTGTCACACTTAACTCTGCTAAAAGGTACCTGGAATTCCTGTTATCCATGAGCCTGCCTGCAGCACTCCTGACACCACGCTTGGGAGATGCAGTGAGAGCAACCACCTAGTCCATCATATTTATGGGACACCTGTGGCACCAAATACCTCCTGTAAATCCTGCTAGCAGGGAAAAGCACAGTGTGCAGCAACTAAACAGCAAAGAGATCATTAAATGCTAACATTTTCTAGGGACGTGTTCCTGGAGTACAGGCATGTAAAGTAGCTCCCACCTGGAAAACAAGAGTGACCCTGAACTGGAAAATATAACTGGAAAAGGATTATGGAAAATATCAGCGTGAGAAAATCGAGCTGAGCAAAATTCAGGCAGGCTTGAAAGGGTTGGGCTTGATTTTATTGTTTCTATGTGATGGCATGAAGGGCTTAACCTTCTGTACAGCTGAAAACAACTTCTTAGAGGTACAAATTCAGGTGGGAAATGTCAGACTGTGCCAAGTGGTGGTGTGTGAGACTCAGTTTGCAATTTTCTTAGGAATACTTAACTTTTGTGGATATTTATCACAGTTAATTATGTTTATTATGCATCTCCACCGTTACCATATTGAGTCAATGCTGTGGCAGGGATAGCACTTGGTGTCTCTACAGAAATGCATCAGGATCCAGCTTAAAATTTGTTAGTTTTTTCATGCTGACTTTTCTTGTGGAAGAAAATTCATGTAAAGCTTTGTCCTATTCTGAATAAATTGCTCAGTTTACATTTGTGGCCACTTTATAGGCATTTGTTTCTGTGAAAACAGACATTTTCATGCATTTTGTCAGCCTATGAGTTTAAAAATCTCAACACGTGAGGCTCACACGGGATTTATTTGTTGTTTGCTTGTGTTTCAATTACTATTTTACACACTCATGCACTGGTACCACAACAGGTGGTACTGTACCACCTATGTATGTGGTATCTAATCACACAGGGTTTCCCTAATTAATTTGTTAATCACTAATTATTTTAATTATTATAAATTAAATAATAATTAGTTTGTTAATTAACAATTAATAAATAATTAATATTTATTAATATAAATTGTGTCCTGCCATATTAATTGTATGAGAAAGAATTAATTCAGTGGCTTCAGAGAAAGCTTGATATTACCTAATTTTTGAGGGCTTGACTTCACAAGCCAAAAAAAATATAAAGGATAGTGACTTTTAATATATCTGATTTATTCAAATTTTTTTGGGGTAACAAAGAAGCTCAGAATAAATTTGGGTAGGTACTATATGCATTATGCACCATAACTTAAAATATGGGCATGCATTAACTATAAAGGCTGAGGTATTTTTATTTCCAAATCCACAAACTCTGAAGGTGATGATCCAACCATCTTAACGTGAAAATTCTCCTTTTAATGAGGCAGGAATGAAGTGAGAATGGAATCATTACACACAATTTTGAAAGCAGAAAATCAATGAACTTGTGACAGTATAGTCAAAATCCTACCACTGCAATCTGTGTCTTTGTTACTTTTCTGTAGTACCAACATTTATCTTTTTTTAATTTTTATTTTTATAATTTTATAAATTTTATAAATTTTATAAATTTAATTTTTAATTTTAATTTTTGTAATTTATCTTTTTTGCAGTTTTCTCTCTTGAACTGATACCACAACATCACACTTTGAGAGAAGTTTGGGTGGCAACATCACATTTTTAAAGGCACAGATTCATTTCAAGCCACAGGTAAGCACATTTTACTCTGCTCTTGTAGATGTTCATAGTCACACTACCAAGGTGTTGGAGACCCGCCCTGCCATGGACATTCTTTAAGGATCCAGCTATAAGATGTATCCATGTTGTCTTTTAAACAAGTTAACTCTCTTTTATTTCTTTTGCCCCTAAACAGTGCAAGTCCAGTTTCTGAAACTTTAAGGGTTCTATGCAGTTTCCTGGGATCTGTTACTTTACTTTTGGCCTCTTGCAATTTGGTATTATCATCAGACTGGATGAGGATAAAAAGTACAATAGTGGTGTATATTCTCTTGTTTATTTATGAAGATGTTATACCATTTTGGTCCCTAAAAAGAGACATCCTTAACTTTTCAGCTTGAAAATGATGCCTGTCTTTTTGTGTGTGGACTGTTCATCTGGGCTGTACAACTTCCATATATTTTATTCAACTTTCTTTGGAAAACTAATCTCACATATCATTTTACACTGCTGTTAATACTGCTGTGAGCCCAGGAGCTCAGAGGCTTTAATAAAACATACCTGCACTTGGCCTACTTCTTTCTTCCTTTACTGACATTCATTAAAAACAACTCCACTGATCTCTGTAGCCTTACTCCTGGTCTAAAACAAGAAAGCAAATTAGGACAATATATTTCCTTCATCCCTTCACATACTTTTCAAAGTGTAAATATAACCAAGTAATTTAAATAAACATAGGAATGCTTAGAAAAGCTGGCTAGGTGTGGGAAATGATCTATTTTATGTTGGTTTTTATACAATGACAGGATTTTGTGTACTTCTCTCACACCCAAATTTTGCAGAGGTTGTTTGAAGCCCCATTAGAGTGGTATTTTCTGTAACAGGTAATTATGTGTCATTTGGGGAGATTGGGCTCTGGTGAGAAATCCAGGGGAGTGTTTCAGACAGAAATCAATAGCTAAAGCACCACTTTGGGTCTGCAGCGCTGAAATGCTGGTTTTTTACCTCTGGTAAAGTGGAAAAGACACATGTCAAGAGCAGGGATCTCTGTTACCATCAGTGTTATTGCTCTGTGGAACTGTGAACAAAGAACCAAGTAGATTTGTGGTGCCTTTGTGGGAAAAATACCTCTTTTAAATTTAGAAAGGTGGCATAAACTCAGGGAACAAAAAACAAGGAAGAATTTATTCAGCGTGTTGGGTCTTTCTCTCACTGAGTTTTTTTCTGGGGAAAAAGACCCTTTGGGTTTAAATCTCATACATTTTATAGTTTCACAAAATCCCACCCTTTTTCAGATAAGTTTAATATATTCATTTTTACCTAAAAAGATTTCTTTTCTCTGAAAAGGGGCTTTCCCTTTATCTGGATTGGCTGCAAGGTGTCCCCTGTCAAAGATGATGGATCTTCCTTTGTTCTTACCCAAAGAGAGAAAAGAACCCCTGTGCACAAAATGGCCCCAAAAGATTTTAATTTTTAGGAATTTTTGTATTTCCCTGATCTGACCAAAAAAGACACTGATAATCAAGTCCAGTTTTTGGAAGTTGGATATCTTACAACTTCACGATACACCTATATAAAAAACCAGTATTTTTATTTCTCATATCTTCATAGCAAAACAAACCACTGAAGATTAGCAGGGAGAGGGTCTGAAATGGGAGGAAATGCTCAATTTTAGCAAGCTCTCTGAAATTTGGCTACATCAGATCCGAAAATGTGAAGGAAAAATAGCACCCAAAGCTGTGGAACATCTTGGCACAGAGATGAGTAAGTTTTAGCAGCAGGTATTGTCTGTCCACGCTCAGAATAAATCCATCTTCTCCCCTGGTGAGGTGGGATGGGGATGAGACACAGATTTATGAGAGCACCATTTAGGGAGTTCATTGTGGAAGAGCTTCATCACTTCCCTGCTCCAGGAAGAGGGTTGGGTAAGACAAAGGTAGCTGGACAGTGGTTGTTCATTTTATTTTTGCATATTTCATTTTTATTATTGTGAGAAATCACAGGGAAATTTAGCTTTGCCGGGGAGGTGCCTGGTGACTCACCTTCTAAATCGGTGGAGATGAGGGAAACTTTCCAAAAGCAGCGAGGAACGGCTCAAGCTCTTCCTGTACTTCCTCAGAAATTCAGCAATGAGCCTTGTGAAGCAAAAAACACACCCAAACCCTGTGTATCTGCTGCGTGAAAAGGCATTTTTGAAGTTGAAATGGATTGGTTTTTGCATTTAAATATCAAAAGTATATGAGAGTGTGAGTTTGGAGTGGCTTTCAAGTAGCTATTTTCCAAACATCTTTAGAACTTCAGCTTTGGAAAGCTACGGGTGAAAAATGAAAATTCCCGTGTGCAATTCCTCGGGATAAAAAAGTCTTAAACGCGCTTCTCTATCAGTTGAAGAAAGCAAAATATGGACCTGAGGTAATGTGAGATAGCAGAGGATTTCTGAAATCCATCTCATCTCCTGATACCCAGTGTCAGCCTCAACAGGGAGGAAATGTCAGGGCTTGTCCCTGAGCTGGAACACTGATGGAATTGGTGATCAGAAACCTCAGCATTTACTGGGCATTGGCTCCTCCTTTCCTGGTGTTCCTTTGCATCACTTGTTTAACACAGTAAATTTGCTGTAGAACACAGAGCTGGGACCATAAATGTACAAATAACTTTAGGAGTTTGAGTCCAGAAACCTGGTATTGGCAGGCAAAAAATGCTGCCTGTACTGGGTGGAAATGCAGAATAGCCTGGGGTTGTTACCAGGCCTGGAACACCCATGGCATTCCCAAAAATCCCTGGGGGAAGTAAAACTCCGTGCTTAGGAAACACTGTGCACTTCTGTTTAGTCTTGTCACTGCATTTATAAATAAATCTTGATAACACCCTTCTGAGACTGTGCATTTTAGCAACATTTTTGAGGTTGGTTTGTCATTTATTAGTATTCTACCTTTCAGCAGAAATTGTGACAGATGGAAAAGCAGTTGTAACAGGACTCGCTCTGATATTTAAATATATTAATATATCTCTGTAAGACAGCCTGTATTCAGAGACCTATTAGATTTTGATTTATGAATTGGAAGTCAGAAAAGAATTCATTTCAGCAACATTCAGTTTATAGACCTGGATGGATTATTGCAGTGAACACTGTTGTGTTCATTGTGCATCACAAAGGAACATCATTTATCTGGGACAGGTGTCTTTTTAAGCAACTGGAAGACTACAAATCTTTCACTACCCTGTAAAATGCCTTGGAAGTGGAAGTGTAGTCAGACTTTTTCTGAAGAAAATATTAACCAAGTTGAGCCCTAATAAGTTCAGTGTGCTGAGTAAACACATCAATCTGTATAAAATCAGAGTACAGACAGTGCCTAGAAACTAATCCCAGAGGCTTTATTAAGCAGCTCATTCTAAGTATGGGGGAGTCAAAGTACACTAAAAAGCCTCATTAAGTATCTTGATGAATTTGAGCCAACCATAGGACTTCCTCATTGTCCCTCTATTTTCCATCGTTGTTTTTTCAGGGGAAATGAACTTTACCACTTGTGCCCATGAAAAGTAAATTCATGTCAGAGAGTAAGTGACTGATGGATAGAGCTTGGCATCCCTTTCTCGAGTAATTTCTATACTGGAAAATAATTGCTGATGTTTCACAAAGAATGTTCATCTCCAAACTCTTTGCAGACCAAAAAATTCAGAAAAAGCCACTTCGTCTGGGGACAGCTGAGACTTTTTTTTTTTTCAAGATTTCAAAATGTTTCATGTTGATTTCAACTGCTTAACTTGTATGTAACAACAATAATAATAATAGAGAAAACTGTCCCAAAGTGTCAAGAAGATGATTTCAAGCCAGAGAGGATAATTTTTTTCCTTGCCTGGAAGGGTCAGCAGCAGGAGGGTGCTCAGATGTGCTGTTCCCTGGTGGGGTAACAGCCTGTCTGATGTGTGCCCAGGGGGCTACAAAATAGAAGAGGATTTGAGAATTACCCAGACTAAGGGCTGGGTAATTCTTCTGCTGAACACAGAACCTGAGCTTTAGGGAAAATTTGGAATATTGGAGGAAATGCAAAGATATGGCCAGGCTGCAGGCTCAGGATATGCCCAGGGATTGATGGGGAGCTGGTTGCAAAAATCTCCTGTGCACTCATGAGAAGAGTAAGGATCATTATGATGCAATAAATGATTCACCCAGGAGCCAATGCAGAATGGAAAAGTTAAATTAATAAATCATGCAAAACACTTCGTTTTGTTTTGTTTTGTTTTAAAAGCTTGATCCATCTCAGCAATAAATCTTTGCTACTTTCTGAGCTATGAAATTCATAATGGACTGAATAATATTCATGATAATAAAGGGTTTGACTCAACTCCCTTATATTGGTATAAAGTAAGAGTTATTCTACAAACTTGAAAGGGATTGCAGAGCAAGAAAAGGGAAATTGAGTTTAGCTGAGTATTTTATTTTTCCCCTAAGTAACACAGATTAATTTAACAGCTTATATATGTTCAGTCTTGTTAATGTTGCTCTGCAATGATGGAGGGCAAACCTGTTGCTGTTATTATTATTATTAATATTAATAATTATGATGATTTATTATCATCATTACTATCTTTTATTAGTACTATCTTCTTTGATATTAGAACTATCATAATTTTTTTTTATAAAGCATATTATAAGAAAACAAGAGGTGAGGTTTTCAACAAGGACTGTGATTTCTGTCTGTATTTATTAGAGAGCAATTGAGGATCGAATTCTTTATTTCTTGTTAGAAAAAGTCAGGTTGTAATAGATGTAGCAGTTGCTAAAAAGTGTGTCTGGGAAAACCAGCAAACTTAAGCCAGGAAATGTGAGAAAAAAAGCCCTGAACTCTGAAAAATACAATATAGGTCACTATATATCTTTTAAACAGGCACAGCTTTGCTGGATTTTGTAGGGGTTTTTTCCTGCTTTGGTTTTCACCTATAAATTGGGAAATAGATTTAAGCCCTGTCATTATATCCTGCAATAGCAACTGGTATTGCCAAAAAGTAAAGGTAAGCAAGACCTGCTGTGCCTTGGCTGGGATGGACCTGTGGAAAATATGGAATCCACGGATGTGTTTAGTGTGAGATGAAAACAGCAAGGCTCAGGTGCAGGATAGTTCCTTTAACAAACTGCTGGGGACATGGGCTTTGGTTTCACCCCCCCAATATTAATGAGTGTGCCCTCATTATTAATGTAATTGCTGCAGGGCAGAACTGCCCCTGCTGGGGAGATAAACACCAGGAATTCCTACCCTGATCCCAGGGGCTGCTGCTACAAATTGGCATGAAATGCCATTGGATGGGCAGGGATCAGAGCTTCCTCATTTTAATTCCTGAGTTTGCATCCATACAATCCTCTGCTACCCCTGAGAGCAGACACCTGTAACAAACTGAGGGCAAATACTGAGCTGGATGTGTGCATTCAACATCCAGAGCTGCCACTTAACACTTTTATACAGAGTCAGGATACTTGCAGCTTCAGATATACCTGAGCATAACAACACCTACAAAATACTTTTGTGCCCATTTGTGGCCAAATAATGAACAGCAACAACCAGTCTAAGACCAGAATGGTCCCAGAAGCTTCCTAAACCAAAGCAACCAAGAGCACACGGGGTTTTAATCCCAAGGATGCTTCCTGGTCACCTTTTCTGATGGATGGGCTGCAGAGGTAGAGCTGTTTCTTATGGTAGGTGCTAATTTTTACTGTTGAACAGCACTTTTACATCCTCTAGCTATAGGAGCAGAGGTGGGCAACCTCCCCTACTCTTATACTGTGTGTTCTTTTTTTTTGTCTATTTGAAGCTCTGGAGAGGGCAGATCTGTAACTTGATTTTTGCGTGAGCTAGAGGTAGAAATGATGAGTGAAAATAGAAATTTCTCTCTTGGTGTGCCGTGGGTGCCAGAAGCAGCCAATGTGGAGCAGGTTGTCCCTGAGTGCTCCTTTGGACACCCTCTGGACTGCTGCTTCTGGGGGAGATTTCATTTGGCACCAGGTAACCCCCAATAGTCAGACAGTGATATCTGCCTGAGCTTGTTCTTTTTGCTTTCGCTGTTAATGCTCCCGTGCAACCAATTTCTTACCTTTGTCTTGGTTGAGAGATTCAATTTCTCCTTGTTCCTGCTCCCTGAAGTAAGACAAACCTCCCAGCCCATCCCCACCTGGCTTTCACAGACTGTGTTTTGTAATTCCTGCTTCCCTGCCTTTTGTCTGGCTGCTTTGGAAAGGGACTTTAAATCATCCAGTTTGGGAGGCAGAAACGTCAAAGCTGAATTTCTGCCTGCTCTATGTACTTTGTGTTCTTTTCTCTGTTCGAGTCTGATGGATCTGTTCTCTGCCTGGGAGCTGTGTGGAAGGAGGGATGCTCTGTCTCACCACTTTGTCTCAGACAACCAAAAAAGAGCACCTTATTTCTGTGATCCTGGAAGTTTTTGAACGTCAATGAACCGGAAAGATCAAAGGAAAGTATAATTAGTCAGTGTGGTACAACTGTGCTGTGGATGAGGAGCATGTCCCTGGAGCTGACAGACATCATATTGCCCTGAGCTGACAGACACCAGTCTGTGACCACAAAAATGCCAGTGTGGGCTCTGATTCCCTCCTTATTCCACGGCATGAGCCATGAACTGGTGTTTGACTGAGCACAGATGGCCTTGCTGACCCCTTTATATGCTCAGAGCAAACATCATCCTTGCCCCTGTGAGCGTGGGCAGAGTGCAGGGTGAAGGTTTAATAACCCTGCTGATGAAACCTTTGCTGCTTCTGATTCGACAGCATGAGGAAAAAAAGATGATCTGAAATATCCTTATTCCTGTATCAACACAGAGCTGAGTTGCAGCCTCCTTATCCCTCATGTAGAACAGGCTATCTGAGTGTCCTGGAGGGAAACAGTAAATTTAATCATGAATACCTGAAAGATGGATGGCATTGACAATATTTGTTGTGGGAGATGCTCTGCAGCAGTGTAGGCTTGGAAAAGTTGGAATGGCCTGTGCAGCTGGGGCTGAGTACAAAGAGGCCAAGTTTCAAGGTTTTAAAATTTTTTCTGCAAAGGCTGAACCCAGATCTAGCATTGCCAGTGAAAAATAAAGTGATTTTTACCAAGGAAAGCACCGAGTGTTTCCCGGAAGCTTGGAACATTCTAGATTCTCTAGAGACAGCAAATTTACCAGAATTTGGGAGGTCAAATGGCCAGGAGCAGCCTGTGTGTCAGACTGCTGCACAGGGAAGAACCCAGGCATGGGGAGGTGAAGGAGACAAGGTTAGGTTCCAATAATGACTTGATTATTAAGAAAATTGGGACCAATTGAATTTGTCCAGTCTTTGTTGTCTGTTGTTTAATCCTCATTAAATAGTGCACTTTTCCAGTTCTCCCCTCAAACAAACAAACAAACAAACAACACCCCCTCCCCCAAAATAAACCCTTTTTTTAAAAATAAATTGTTCTAGAAATCTAAATTCAGTGTAAAGATGAAGATTTTCAGATGGTTTCTGTTGGCATTCACAAGATTAGATATTCATTATTCCTGACCCAGGGCTTCTGTAGCAGCTCCTTCCTCATCAGAGTCCATGTCCTTACAGAGAAAAGTGGGGAACATTGTATTTTCAGTGGATGTTCTTGAAATTCCTCATTATTAGAAAAGGAGTTAACATGTGATGCTGGTTAAGCAATGAACAGTTTGCATGAAAGG
Source organism: Lepidothrix coronata (assembly GCF_001604755.1). Taxonomy (NCBI): domain Eukaryota; kingdom Metazoa; phylum Chordata; class Aves; order Passeriformes; family Pipridae; genus Lepidothrix; species Lepidothrix coronata. The sequence continues at coordinate 1,886,132 of NW_016690205.1, forward strand.
CATTAGGTCAAAATTCCTGAAGGAGAAAATTTCAAAGGTTTAAACTGATTAATACTTGAATTTAGCCCCGCAGGGCTGTGTAAATGTAACCTGCAAGCACAACTGAGAATCGGAGATTGCTCAAAAACCCCAAAGAAATGCATATTTGAGATTATTAAAGAGCAGCAGCAAACATTCCATACATAGAGGTTGAGGCAATGTAAGGGATTAATAGGAACTTTTTGACAGGTGAAGCTCTAATCATTCCCTGTGTATAATTTATGCCATTGCCAGTCACAATCTCAATGTTCTCAGTTGGGCAGAATTTTGCTGGTGGTAATTTCCTTACTGGTTTGTGATCACAAAATTACTGTGCTCGTGTGGGGGAAAATATTACTTTTAAAACTTATGGTGCCTCATAGTCTTAATTAATTTTGAATCATCATTAATTGGTTTAATTCAAAGTAGTGCTTTTCAACAGATTTTAATTAACGTACTAACATTTTTGACTACTTCTCCTCCTCTTCATTTTATGTCATCCTTTTATCATCACTTGGTTTCATGAACAGTGACTCACTTCTCATGTTTCCATGGGTCCATGATCGTATCATACAGCCCACCTTTTCTCTCACCTTTCTCTCTATTCTCTCAGAAACAATTTTACTCTTTATCTCTTGGTGATTCAAAGCACGAGGCTTCAAATGAATTAAAAAAAAAATGGGTGGAGGAGAGACAAGCTAAAAGAAAATGGTCCATCCACAGGCAATCACAGAGTGTGGTTTGGGGGGATCTTCCAAATTTTAATTTGCAATTTTTAAAGGTTAAAATTAAGGAAGCACAGGGTTAAACAGCAGGCAGAAGCTCTTAAGGTTTTGTTTTTCATGTGAGTGTGGTCTTGAGCTTACTCACTGTAACACTGCCAGGTTGTTCCTTCCCAATGCCCGTGTGAGTCCCAGCCCACCAGGCTGAAGGAATCATCCCCACAGAATATGGGATGCCACCCAGGCATTCAGGAAGGACATGGAGGTCCTGGGGCAGGTCCAGAGGAGAGCAACGAGGCTGGGGAAGGGACTGGAGCACAAGTGCTGTGAGGAGAGGCTGAGGGAGCTGGGGGGGCTCAGCCTGGAGAAGAGGAGGCTCAGGGGAGACCTCCTCACTCTCTGCAACTCCCTGACAGGAGGGGGGAGCCAGGGGGGGGTTGGTCTCTTTTCCCAGGCAAAGATCAGCAAGACAAGAGGGCTGAGTCTTCAGCTGTGCCAGGGGAGGGTTAGGTTGGAGATTAGAAAGAATTTCTTTCCAGAGAGGGTGATCAGGCATTGGAATGGGCTGCCCAGGGAAGTGGTGGATTCTCCATCCCTGGAGGTGTTGAAGGTGAGACTGGATGTGGCATCAGTGCCATGGGCTGGGAACCACAGTGGGGTTGGAGCAAGGGCTGGACTTGATGATCTTGGAGGTCCCTTTCCCCCCTTTCCTGTGGCAGCATCTGAAATGGAAAGTTTAATATGTGAGGCTCTTCAGCTCCGGTGGCTGTGCTGTGGTTCCCAAGGGAAAGCTCCGTGTTCACTGGCACTCTGCCTCCAAATTCTCCAGAATAAATTATGTCTGTCAGCATTTGGGGACTGAGGCATTTTTGCTTCACACCAGGATGACAGAGGAGCTGTTACCTGTGTGGGATTCATTTCCCAGCTCAGTGGGGCCACAGGGCTGTCCTGGAGCTTCCTATTCCAATCACACCACAGACCAGATTAGATGTCGAGGATGCTTATTAGGGAAACAGTGAGACACCTGCACAGAGAGAAACTCAGGCTGAGCTGGAACACAAGTGTGAGAAAACACAAGGAAATGGCAGGAATTGCCAGTTACAGCCAATGTGGCTCTCTTCCTTGTTAATCTGAAAGTACTAAATTAATTTCAAAGGAAACATTAAATTAATTTACTTTGTCCTGTCATAAGTTTAATAAGCAGAAATAATGGAAGTTCCAGCAAATGTTGTTTCTCTCTGTGAAAAAAGAGCTTCATCTATAAGGAAAGGGTGCCAGAATATCCATCAGGACGGGCCAGGGGTTCAGTAACTAATGCTGAAGGCTGGAAGCAAAAGCACTTTATTTTCTTGGTGTCTCTGGGGAGATGAGGTCCTTGATTTGTTCCTTTCATTTCCCCACACTGTCAGCTGTGTGTGCAATTAGATGTCCCTGTCTGCTTGTATCTGATCTTGAGTAAAATTTGTGGAAGTTTCACTGTTGTTTACAATGAATTTAAACCAGACAGTAAATCCCAGTGAAACCTTTAGGTTTTAAAGCATGTGAGCTGTTTTCTCCGAGAACCAAAGGAATAGATTCTGTCATTTGGTACAATATTTTTCTTCTATTTTTTTTTTTCTTTTTTGAGATGATATTTTTGTCTGTTTTTCTCACAGAGTAGTAAATCATGGGTGGCCCTGAAGTTGTTTTTGTTACAAAGAAGTAAACACCTTTTTGTAGGAATTATTCCTTTTCATAGGAATAATTCAAAGCTAAATATATAGTTTTGCTGACTGATTCAGTGACTTTTGAGTAGACACAGGGAACTGGGTATATATATATATATAATATGTTGATTACAAACAAGCACTGCAGGCAAAACTGAAGCTGATTTAGAAATAGAGACCTTACAAAAGAAGAATATTGACTCTAGAAACAGATTCAGTTTTTATTTTAAAGTGGTTTGGCCTTTATACAGTTCATCATCATGGTGACTGTTGATTGCCTCTGGATTAGGGCTGTAGGTTATATTAAAACATTTCAAAGTTAAAGGAATCATAGATTCCAGTAGCATCACACCCACCTGATGAATGCATCTGATCTTGGAGGGGCAGCAACTTTTAGAAGTCTGATGCAAAGCCAGTTTATACCTCTGATGTTCATCAGGACCTTCTCAGGTTCTCTGCATGTTCAGTGCTAATTTTTGTTTGTTTGGGGTTTGGGTTTTTTTTTTTAATTTATAGAAATAATTTCTGCATAAAATGTTAATTCTACACCTGACTGAGTGGTTCCACCAAAGAAAGCTCTTAATAATGTTTATGTTCCAACCCACCTCTAAGGTCTGAGCTAAGGAAATGTGGCAAAATTGGTTTCAAATACTTGTTTGCCTTCAGGTTCACTTGTGGGCTCAGAGAGATGTTCTGTATCTGCATGTGAAGGAAAGTTTCAGGGCTTACCTTCCAGAGCAAGCTGTAGGCTTGAGAGAGAAAATTAACTGATACAGGCCAATTGAGTTGGAAGTGCTTAAGAAATGCTGATTCGTGTTTTAGGCTGGGTAAAGATATTTTCTTGATTAAAAATGTTTTCTTGTGAACTTCATAACAGTGGACAAGCCAGAACACCCACAGCTGAATATTGGAATAGTACAGTCCCTGCTATAAAGAGAGGGAGGTGGGATTTGGTGATGCTTATAGGCAATATAGAAAATAGAAGGACAGCACAAGTAGGAGATTAAAGAGCTTTTCAAATAGAAGAGCTATGCATTGGCTGGAAAAATATTAACTCACTGCTTCTGTTCAGCCTTCCAGATAAGTTAAAATTCTAAGTCCAACTAGTAATTAGAGCAACTGTGGAAGGCTCATTTGGGAGAGCAGAATGAAACAAAAGCCTGGTTAGCTCCTGAAATGTAGCAGCAAAGCTGAGCTGCAGGAAGGTGTCCCAGATGGAGAGTTGCTTTTTCCCTGAGCGTTGCATCTGGTGCTGCAGACACACATCAAGGCAAGAGGGAGTGAATTAAAATCCAGCATTTGTCTGGCAGCCTGCACAGTCTGATTGCAAAGACTGATTAGGGATTAAACCCTTCTGACAACTGAACCATTTAATAACAGAGGCTTCAGGCTCCAGGCAATTGGGCTGTGGAACAATTAGTTCTCTTGTAGTAAAAAAAAAACCCAAACCAAAAATAAAAAGCATTGAAAAGTCTCATTGCAGGTAATTTATTTTTCTTTTCCTCATTTGGAAACTTCCTTGAGGAATTAAGCATTGACTTAAAAATGAAGAATGTGGAGGGGAGGAAGGAAGCAGGTGGACAGGCAAGAGGGAGCACTTTGAATTTTGACTGGTTTCGAAATACATTGAAATTCTGAAAGAGAAAAGTTTTGCCACTTCTTAGCAATTGTTGGAAGCAGCTCAGAGGTGGATTTTATAATAGGTGGTGCTTAGAAAAAGGTGACATCTACCAAACTCTGATGTGCAGGGTAGAGAGAGAAACTGGAATCAGTCTCTGTAGCTGAAAAACTTCTTGAAAGGACAGTTGGGGTTGGATTAACAACCTTTTAGGTTGGAAGGAAGTGTGATAACTCCTTTTTAAAGATTCCTTGAACTTCTTACTTTTCCTCTCAGAAAGTTCTGCCCAGAAAGTCAGAAGAAATGGCAGGAAATTGTGAAAGTGGGCAGTGGAATCAATCTATTCAACCATCAGCAAATTTCTGCAGCTCTCCAGTTCGAATCATGCTTATTTGCCAGTGTGCTCTCACTTTATTTTCCCCTCAGGTCCCATTAAGTCTGAGCTAATTAATCCAGAATTATGTAAAAATAAAGTGATTGTTTAGCACAACAAAGCTGACAGTCAGTATAACAATAGAGAGAATGCAGCAGTGAATACTTCTGTGGGATGTACAACCAAATTGGGGCCACCTGGAGACACCTCCCTTCAACAATGTTATCTTGGCTATCTCTGTTATCTCGGAGCTCTTCAGGTCCTCCCTGTCTTGAACAACCCCAAGTTCTTGAGATTGTACCCACAACAGCTACAACAACCAGCTGAAGAGGGAGGTGATGTGATGCTTGATGCCTTCTAGGTCCTCTGCAGCCAAAATCTTATCCTTCAGCTTCAAAGTCTCTTGATGGCATCAGTAAAATTCGGGCAGGATCAACAGGAACGAGGCAGAGAGGGCAGATGTTTCCCAGGTTGGGATGGGCAGGTGGTACCTGGGTTTTTAAATTCCCTCAGATTTGACTCACATCTCAAAGCACAGGTTAAGAGCCCAAATGTTAAATATTGAGCACAGAGTAATATTTCCACTGAATAAGCAACTTAAACCAAGTCATGCAGGAAGCAGCAGCTGGCAGGATCTCAGTGGGGTTGCTAAAAGAGCCCTTGAGGGTCATGCACCTGCTGTCTCTGTGTAAGGAAAGCACAGGGACCACCAAGTTTGTGCTTTCCAGCACTTAGAATCTTTTTTCTGTGTTCTCTGAATTGTCTGCAGTCTAACTTGGAGGTAATTTTACTTTCTCTCATTATTTAATATTTGAGTGTCCGGCTTTTTCAGTTTAACATGACTTTTAGTTAGCAAATATATCACAGATTTCCTCCTGGACTGGCTGGAAGTTTGCTTGCCCTGGGTTAATTGTTTGCTATTTCCCAAGACATGAAATACATTTTAATAATTAATTTTATAATGAAAATTGCCAAGAGGATCTCATGTAATTAATTATTTACTATACAAATATTTTCAGTGCAAATGAGAGAGGTGATGTGAAAAATTCAGTTCCTCTGACCCACATATCAGATTGGAATACTTGAGGGACTGGCATAAGCAAACTTTTTTTGGCCATCTTCTTTCTTAGCAGCTTAAGGACACCATCACCTTCATCTCGTGCTCTAGGATTTCTGGGACCTCACATCCCACAGGGGAAATGAAAACTCTATTGTAGTTTTCACATCATAGAATAAGGCATGTGAAATTCTGCAATAGATTGCCCAGGGAACTGGGGACTTTCTGCTATCTGAGGTGCAAGAGAACAAGTCAAACAAACTCGTAAATTGTTTGTTCAGTTCAAATGATCTGCCACTGTACACAATTCCAAAATCTGAAACACTCTGCAGCAACACCAGCAGTTGGCATAAATCTGGGCACTCCATTATGTGCTCAGAATCTCAGACAAGCCTGTTCTTAAAAGTAATTTAACTGTCTATTCATTGCAGAAAATAACTTTCACATCCCTTAGTCCACCTACAAATCTCGTGCTTGGCAGTGTAGAGGTGTGGAGGAAGCAAACAGAAAGTTTCTGTAATTCAGGGATGTGAAGTTAAACCGGCAAACAAGCAAAGTGACAGCGTAGAAATTGTGGGTTTGGGAAAAGCAGCGTGTTGTTGTCAGAGAACAAGAATGAGGATCAGACAGTCTGCATCTTAGCCACAAAAGTTCCTTTGGCTGCCTGCATGATGTTGGATAAATCATTTTAATGTTTTATGCAGTTCCTACTCCCACTTTTTGCCTGTTTGTTTACAGTGCTGCCTGGGACTGTCTCTCTTCTCTGTCTCTACAGTGCTTTGTACAGCACAGCCTTAGCCTGCAGCTGGAATTCCTGAGTTCCATTAGAAGTGATAAATATTCATTGCTGTGCCAGTACACAGAACCAAGCAAAGGGCATCCCACTGGGGTGAACACTGCTTACATTTAATGACAATATTAACCAGTAGATACCCCACCTCAAAATCATATTCCCCAGGCAAAGTGTCCAATCAGAGAAACACTCCCACAAACCAGTGTGCCTGCACATGTGCTTTAGAAAATCACTTGCTACAGCTGAACTGCACAGGGGAAAATTATTTTCTTGCCAGTCGAAAGTGTGAGTGACAGAGCACTGATGGAGAGAGCACCGGGCAACTGGAGCCACTGCAGTTTTCTTTCTGAACTGCAGCACGGATCGAGGTCTCATCAGGTAAACCCAAGAAAGGGAGAACCTGGCTGACTATAATCCTCACTAGTAAAGCTTATTAATCTCTACAGGAGAAACACAGCACTAGAGATCCCCAGCTAGGGGCTGGCCAGGTGAAAATGTACTGTGAAGACTAATTTTTTACTGGAAGAGAGACGACCAGCACAGTTCTCATTCTCTTTTACATATTTCTGTAAATAAAAGGGATGCTTTTCTCTATAACTTACGTTTAACTAAAGCACATTAGAATTATTTGTTTCTACTTTATAAGTGCTGCAAGAACAACGTGCTGTTGTTCACTGCAGCTCTTCCATTATTGATATTTCCAGGGCAGGTTGTGCCAGCCAGCAAAATACACTTATAACATACTCAAACTAACCCAAAAACATCAAACAAAACCTCAAAAATAAGCCAACAACATCAAACAGAACCTCAGAAATAAGTGAAAAAGCACCAGCTTTAAAGTTTCAGTCAATAGCAGAACTGGGTCGTGATCCAATAGGCTTGTGGACATGGCTTTAATACCAGTCAGTGTTGTAGAACAGTCTGAAAATATATACATATTGCACAGTATTTAACATCCTGCATTTCAGTTTGTTTGCAGAAATTCTCAGTGGAAAGCTCAGCTCGTTATTCTGAACCAGCAGCTGAATTTTGTTCTCTCAAGTTGGCATCAGTTTGATTTTTTCCTGAATTTGGGGGGTTATCAATGGTTACAGGTTTTCCAAAATAACGAGCTGCAATAATAACCAAAAATCAATAATAATAAAATAATAATAATAACCTCAGATTCTACCTGACAAGAGACACATTGAGTTGAGCTGCCCTCAGAAAGAACTGAAATTTCTGTCATGGATGGTTCTACAAACTCTAGAAACTAAAATTTCTGTCATGGATGGTTCTATAAACTCTAGGATGGCACTTAGTATTGTGTAAACATCCCAACTTCTGCTGCAGGACAAGTGCAAAAGGTGCAGCAGAGCGAATATTTACTTCATCTAGCACTGCATTTGTCACTGGAAGGGTTAGAGACCCTCATCAGAAATCTGAAGGAATTGTTTAGTTCTTCAATTTTGAAATGTCAACACCTTAAAAATAAGTTATTGGCCCATTTTTGCCATCTCTCTTGCCATTAGCACTGAAACAGTGGGCTCAGTCATTCTGGTAATTCTTTTGGTTTCTCAATTTTGAAAGTCAAGCATAAATCAATAAGCACTGTCAGATTCCAAAATGTGAGGCATTTGGGCTCATTGGCCAGCAACCATCAGACAATAGCACAATCCTCTAAAATAGCCTCTAAAATAGTGCTAAACAGGCACTAAATGATGTAAAATAAACCACACAAACAGATGGCAAGACATTAGTGTGAAAAAGCCCCATCCTTAGAGCTGCTTAAAAGTTCTTTTTCTCACACAAAAAGCTTACCTGCAATAAAGAAATTGTCTGATTTCCCAGGAAAGAGAATTTTAAAATAATTATCCATTGAATAACAGCTTTTCATTTTTTTTTTCCACATTAAAGAGACGAGATTTTAAGGAAAAAATTTGCCAACTCTGAAAAAATTGTGAATACCCCAGGGAACAGAACCCCCAAAGCGAAGCAGCAGCAAATCAAATTCATGCTGTTGATACACTGAGAAACAGAGAATCACCACTTAGCTCAGTGCCAGCATTCCACACAGGAATTTGGAAGCTCTGACACAGATATTTTAGCAGCCAAATGAAGCAGTTAGCATGATTTGTCTTTGACAGACTCTCTGCTTCCCAGCTCTGTATTTCTGGGCAGTGCAGCCAGTCTCTGCTTCCCAGCTGTCATATTGAAGATGAGCTCCAGCCTGGTGTGGTGAAGGGCTGTCCTAAATTATATTTCCAGGAAAATACCTTGGAATACTGAGCACTCTGGCTTTGTGGAGAAGCAAGGTGAAGGCAAAAACAAGCCCTGCAGGTAATTAGAAGCTGTGTGCTGATGAAGTGATCAGCAGATGGCATTTTCCTTATCAGTTCTTTCAGCCTTGCAGTGCTGAGGTCAAAGCTGTGACCTCCTGTGGGGTCCCCTCTGACTGTGCAGCCCAGGCTGAGTGACACTGCCTGCCAAGGAACTTCCATGACAGACAGCATGGAAAAGGCCAGGGAATAAAGGAATACACTTATCTGGTTACACTGCTCTTGTTCTCAGAGATAATCACCTTTCCGAGAGCCAGAAAATGCGACAAAAATATCCTGTGGTAGGTTCCTCCATCTCCCTGTGAATGCAGGCAGCTCCTGTGCTTTTAATCCTGTCTCTTGGCATGCACCAAAATGGAAAGCTCTGCCCTTGAACAGGATGATAATTTGAACTGAATTGCAAATGGAATTACTCACATGGATGTTTTTTGTTCCTAAAATAAATTAATACAATTAAGGTATTTGTTTGGAAATAAAAGAAAGCCAACAAACCCCACCCCACCGTGCTTTCTTGAAGCGTTGTGGGAAAGGCACCAGGATGTTTTTAATCCAGTGAAACTCCCAACACTTGCTAATGTCAGTGAGATTTTATGATGATTTTTTTGTGACTTTCTCTGGCTTAGCTGCCTTAAAGCCTTTCTGCCAACAGAGCAGTCAGAAACAAACACATTTAACCTTGCTTTAAATGAGTTTCCTGCAGAATGATGCTTTCTCTGGTCAATCCCCTCCACAAGCATCCATAAAATGGGTAGTGCAGCTGTATTTATCAACATATTGTTAATAAATTCATCCTCAAGGCTGGAGGCTGTGAAAGAAGAAAAGGATGTCATTGTTGACAAGCAGAATATGTTCTGATATTGTGGGGGCTTCTTTTTAGTTTAGGTTTTTGGGCCATATACAGATGTGTTAGGGTCAAACAGCTCAGCTGGTGCTCAGCAAGGTTGGTGACTCTGTGAAAATAATGGCATTGAGCATATGGGCAAAGAGAAGGAAATAATCAGAAACCACCCTGGGAAAAAAACCCAAAAATTCACTCCAATCTGATTTAAGACCACAAAATTACAATCCATATTATTAAGGAAGGTGTCAGCCCATTCTGTTTTTCAGAAATACATAAATATACATGGATATAATACCAGATTAAATAAAACAGAGGAATGAAAAAGTATAAACTGCAGATGGATTAATAGCTTTTTGTTCAAGGTCTCACTGACCTGCCCTCACACCCAATAGAGGGACATCCCTGCAACTTGTGTTTTTTCAATATTTATCTTGCTGGAAGGTATCAATTTCTTTTAATCAAATTTTTCTTCTGAATTATAATGCTATTAACACACAGTTAATTACACTTAAGTGTCTTGCTTGTAGAGGGAATAAGGTAAAAGTAGTTTATTTTTACTATAAAGTCATGAAATTTGGGTTGTGATGCTTTGTCTCACGCTGGGAATATTGATCACATCTTCAACTGATGTTTTTATGCAACTATTTACAGTATCACATCAAAAATAATCAAGGGTCTGATCAAATGAAGGATCCAAAGGAAGGCAGTAATATGATATAGGATGTTGATTTAAGGGCAATAAAAACTATATGAACAAAATTATGTTACTTTAACTACCTTCAGGCTCCAGAAATTTCTGTTTACTTGCAGAGAAGGGGGAGTTTTGGATACTTTTCATCCCAATAGTCTGAAATCAGAAGCCTGGAGCAGGACTTTGCATTAAGAGCAGGAAAGATTTTATTCTCCTTCTCTTTAGTAGTGCACATTGGAGGAGGAAACTTAGAAAAAACAATGCAACACATATATTATTGAAGAAATTGAGGGAGAAGTGATTAAGCCCAAACCAGTCATTTGGTTTGAATTAAATGGAAGACAAACACTTGGAAACAGATTTGTAGAAGAGAACAAAAACTGAAGTATAGGCATAAAGTGGGAAAAAGAGAAAGATGCAATATAAATCTACAAAAAGTCTATTGTTAGAATAATCTAATTTTTTTCTTTGGTATTAATGTTGATAGTAAAAAAAAAAAAAAAAAGAAGAAATTGTAGTAAATTTAACTTTTTTTTTTTTTGGTTGTAGTAGTTGCTACAGTAATATTTTCTGAAATTATGTGTTAATCTGTGTAGGATAAGATGTAGTACAAATCTGATGAAGTGCTAAGTGGCTGTGAGGAACCAGGAACAGGCCATGTTGAAAAGGAAAGAACTGGACTGAATGATTAGTTTATTCCATCAAATATTTTTAAGGCTCCTGGCAAAAGAGATGGAAATAGCTCAAAAAATTCCTTGTTGGCCTGTAAAAAAAAGACAAAACAGGCAAAGAAAAAGAAGTCCATGTTCATAAGAGCAAATGCTATGAAGAATAACAAACATGTAAGGTTGAGTCACAAAGTAAGGTACAGCTACCAGGAAAGAGGTCACTTCAGATGTGCTTTAATAGCCAAAAGCTGTTATTATTTTATGTGTGTGGTGTAGCTTCAAAATGCACAGAGGTTTCACTGGGCACAAAAATGGGAGCTCAGATATAATGGAGAAACAACCACGAGCTGGAGCTTTTATTACAAAGGTGGGCTTTGTTTTTCTGACATTGGCTCTAAAAACATCAGTGTGTTAGCAAAACTATCCCCACACTACACTATAGCAGCTGCTAGGAAGAAAATTAAATGTATCCCAGCCAAAACCAGGACAGCAGAAAAGATTTCAAGGACCAAATGCAAGTACTTTACAATAAAGAAAGGAGAATAAACCAATTTCAGGAAAACATCTTGTTCTCCAAACCAACCAACCTAATGTAATGGACAGAAATATTGAAACATTGCTCATCCCATTGCTCATCATAATTCTAAAATTACATTCTCTTATGTCCCATGACTTCATGTAAAAACCTTTGCAGGTGGGCTCAGATTATTATCACACAATAGTTCATGACCCACCAAAATTCTCTAATGCTGCATAATAAGCATAATGTGAGAATTAAATGATATTCTTAATATATATTTTTACATCAGCTCTGAAATGAAGACACGCCAGGAAGGGAAAAATCAGGAGTAAAAAGGAAAAGGATCCAAGACGAGGTTCTGTTAATTGAGTATTATTTTTCAAGTTAATTGAGTGTCTGTAGGACCTTGTTGCACCATAGTATCTTCAGTTTATCTTCACCATTATTCTAGAACCCCCAGACACTTATAAGAGTATGAAAGTTACATCTCATTTAGAAGAAAGACATTTCAAATAATCCAACTGCTGCAGTGTTGTGGGAGGAAGATGAAAGATGTTGGGATTTCAGAGGGAAATGTCTTTACTTCACAAGGCAGAGAATAAATGTCCCTTTTCAGCATTTGAGAATTATTGCCTGGCAGTGATTGCAACCTCACAAAATACAATTTGTCCTGATGACACTGAAATTTGAGGGCTGAGTTTCCCTTAGCACCCTCCTTACAGTCCTCTGTCCACTCTGTAGTTTGCACAATTATTTCTTTCAATTATTTTTCAATCAGATCCCATGGTCATCATTAAAGTTTGTGATCTGGCATTTTATAAATAGGAATAGCTCCAAGAGCGATCAGAATTTTCTGGTGTCATTCCCAAGGTGACCCAGAATTTTAAAAAAGGGGAAAACTGAAACATTTGAACTGCCTTGTGTATCTGGGAGTGAAAGTTAGAGTGGTGATGAACAAACATCTGTGGTCACACATTTGCAGATGTACAAAGAATGTTAATTAGAACCTCAGTGGGCCACAGGATTTCCAAGGTAGCTTCCTGTGTTGATATGATATTAAAGTGGAGTTTGTTTGCCTTCACTGCTGCGAAGAAAAATAATAAAGCAACGTACAATATGAAAAGGCAAGGCAGAATTTTATACTAGGATTGCAATCTTTACCCAGCTGCTCTATTAGCAGATCAGGATAACAAGTATATTGCCATTAATAACCAGAAAAGAAGTTTCTGGGGAGTAGGTACTTCACAAATATTTCTAAATTGCCCCATGCAGCAGGTTTCACACTAATGCTATTTTGATCAGCAACTGCAGGAGCCATAAACTACCTCAAGTTCATTGCCTTTCGTGAAATAACTCTGATTTATACTAGCTGAGAATATTCCTTTGCATTTTTGGAACTTCTACTGTATAGTTTAATTTCACTAACTGTGAAAAAGCAAGAGGCAGCAGCCAGGGCTCATCTATAGCTGTATTTTGGGATGAACTGAGGTGCTTGCATCCAGCAAACAGTGACCCAGCTACTGCAAAGTAGTACCAGAGTTTCTAGAAAACTAATTTCTCGTTCTGGCTGTTCATCAGGCCTTGGTTTTCCCAAAGGAAGGAGGGAAACATATGTGGATTAATAAGGAAATGGGGCACCTTTTATCTCAAAGCTTTTGTGGACTGTTAGAAGAAAATGGCAGCACTTCCTTGGCCTCTTTTAGTGTCACTGCTCCTTCTTGTAAAACTAGATCTGTTCCTTATTCTCTCCTAAAATAGCATTTGTGTGTGCCTATCAAATTCACTGCCCTGTAGGACCATTCCCAGTGGTTTGGCTTTTCCTTGCTCCTCACACAGCCACAGTCTCCAGCCAGAGCAACCGTGGAAGAACCCCTGGAGGTCTCAAGGACAAGCGATGTCTCAAGGTGACTCCCCTTGGTGTCCTACAGCATGAATAGAAGATCCATATGAGTGATACAAGATGAAAGTGCTCTAAAACTGTTCCCCTCAGTTGTTTTGCCAGCATTAAGCGCTCAGTTAAGCATCATTGTCTCCTGCACTGGCTCCCTTGTGCAGCCAATATCTCATTCCTTCCCTGAACCAATGCTAGGAACAAACACACCAGACTTATGTTTGTCTTCCAAGTTCTTCACAGATTTGAGTCCTTCGGAATTCTTTTTCTAATCTGCCTTGGCTATGTTTCTCTGTGCCCAATCTGACTTGGGACACATGAATCCCAAACAACAGTCTTTGTAGGCAAATATAAGTCCCTCTATACCAAGGATTCCACCTGAGTACGAGCCAGCAAAGGCCTCTGCTGTTCTGGCTCCAGGAGACATTGAGGGATGGCTTCTGCTCTAACTTAGTTCTCTGTCAGTGATATAACACTGCCTTAGTCATTTAAAAATGGCCTGTAAATGCCACATGGAGATGTCCTCAGTAGAAAACACAGTAATCTTTTAAGGTATTTGACTTGACACATGCCAAGAAATGAACTTCAGTAGCCAAACTGAATAAAGGGAACAGCAGATAAAGTGAAAGCTGTGTCATCTTAAGGTAATTACCACTTATTAATTAAGTCTTATAAATGTAGTTAAATCAAAACTCATAGGTTTTAAGAACATCTTTAGACACCTGAGATTTGTGAGATGCCCTATCTCAGTTCTTCTTTTAACTCACAGCTCCTTTTTGACTCTTTGTAACAAATCTGAGATTTCTTTTCTGGGATGGATGTTCTTTGTCTGCCCCTGCTGTATCACATTATGTGGCTCTTCCATAATTATAAGGATTTATCTGCTCTCAGAATTCTTCCAAAACAGCTCTTCAGGCATAGTTCCAGCATAGGTTATACTAAATAGGAAAAAGACATTTTAAGCTCAATTAGAGAGCCTAGCATGGTAATTATTCTTGACTAGCCATTTTGGTAAACTTCCAAATGCAGACAAATCCTAAGAGTTCAATTAAATACGACCACTGAATACATTTATTGAAGTAGCTCCATTATAGTAAACACCGAATCCTTTTTTTTTTTTTATTTTAAATGCCCCATTAAAATAATCATGGTTGTTACTTTTCAGGGCTGTATCTGTCTTGCTTTATTTCTTATCTGTCAGCCAGACTTCCCTCTGAATTACACTGGCCCTTCAGTACAGAAAGCAAGCCTGCTCTAATGCCAGGATGAGCTTTACCTGGTTTCAAAACAGGCAGTTTTGTGGCCCAACAATTACTGGCTGTATGCAGAAATAAAACTGGTTCTATGTGAAGTCTGGGCTCAGCTCCAAAGCCTCAGTTCAGTCGCTGCCTTTGTCTTTTTGACCTGGATTTCTCCTTCTGGAGAATTCTTATTCACGTGTCTTCCCCAGGATTAGTTGCCCTGAAATTCTTGTACAGTGAGACAGAAACAAACACACCAATCTGCACAGGATCAGTAAAGTCACACTAGAAATCTGTTCTGAAATTCAGAAAGGTTGTTACAATTTAGGGAAACAATTTTCCATTATGCTGTTGACTCCTATTCAGTCTTTTTCAGACATACAAAAATCATAGAAAGAGGATGAAGCAGGAGAGAGCAGATGATACAATTGTGGTTATAAAAGATTTTTGTGAGTCTTAGACATCTCCTGGAACCTTGAAGTGTAGCCTGATAGACTTTCAGTTTTGGTTCATGGCTGCATTTGTATCAATAGTGGATTCACCACTTCGGGGATAACAGTTTTCCTTTAAAAAAGTAAGAAACAGATTTGAAACTCAACTGACATTTCTACATTTTGACTCTTCATTTTGTCAGTTCCCAAATTATAACACAGCAGCTTTAAACTGAAAATAAAATCGTTTCATCTAGAAAACACTGAAACGGAGACCTTAGATTTTTTTTAAAGTTTTTTTATGATTTAAATGAATTCTATGAAGAAATGGAAAGAATTTCCCGCAGATTTCAGGTGCACGTTTAATTACGCAATATCTACCTTTCATACTAAAAAAAAAAATCTTAACAAAATGTTCTAAAACTGTCACTCAGGGCTGTCACTTCTTGGACTTAACATTTATGATGCCCAGAGGCTGGTACTGAGGGGGAATCTTGGCTCAGCTGTGATCACCAGGGGTCCTTTCTAGGCCGTATTTTGCTGATCAGTGCATTTCATCCCACTGAAACCTTCTCCAGGTTGTCATTATACTGCCTGCTCATGAGTTTTCTCTACCTCCTCCCCGTAGTCAGATGCTGTTTAGATTACCAATATTATTTTAATGGCTGTATGTTACTTAATTAGTACTGTGCTCATTAACATTAGTGTGTTAATATACAGCCATCCTTCAGAATTCATAATGTCACTGCCAGCACTATTTCTGTCAGAGCTGTGTTTCAGTTGCAGCCATCACTCCTATCACAGATCTAAATTTTTAGATTTTCATGGGTTATTTAAAGACCAAATTTATTTAAAGACCAAATCTTAACAGGTTCTAAGAAGATATATTTTGTTGCAATAAGAATTTGCCCAGAAAAAAATGCCACTAAGGACATGGAAGGATCTACATTAGAGGGAAGACCAAAGACACTGCTGTCCAAAAGCAGTGCAAAGTGACTTTTAAAATGTGGTTGTCCCAGCAGGGGTGTGGTACAACCTGCTGCAGGATGCTGCCAAACTGTGGGACACAGGTGGAATATTTGTGATAAACATTGCTGTTGTTTTCTTTCAAGGGCAAGGGAGCCCCTTTGGGAGGGTTTCTTCACTGAGACTCTTGACTGAAATGAGTTTGCTAAAATTTGTCCCTCTTTGCACCATAAAAGAACAGCAAAAAAAGGTAGAAAGAACTATATATTGTTTTACTGTTGTGGGAACAACACATTGAAGTAACAGCACCTCTAAAACTCTTTAAAGCAGCTGCAATAAAAGCTTTCCAAAGTGGTTAGGGAATGTATTTCTTTAACTGCTGGCAGAAATAAAATAGAGCCAATGCATCAAAATTTCTTCCACCCACTCCAGCTGAAGAAATAAATCAAAATAAATCTATTTTCCCTGGAAGAATTGAAGAGAATCCAGTGACTTTCAAGAGCAGCACAGGCAGGTAAATAGGTAGTTGAGTTCTGTAAATATAAAATGACAAAACCAGGCAAAATGGCTTTTGTTTTGAAATCTGGCAGAATAAGTTCCCTAATGTGTACAATAAAACTCATCAGTGTTTATCAGTGTTTAACGAAACCATTAATATGATAAAATATTAACCTCATTTTTAATTTTCCCTGGAGTTTCCCAGTGTGACTTCACGTTGTCCCAGTTTAATTGCCTTTGTCAACTTGAAAAAGCTGATTTGAGGAATATAAGATGAGAGTCTGAAGGACTGGCCATATGTTAAACAAACTGTGGCTCTGATAACTGAGATTGTTTTATATGCACAGAATAGAATTAATGATATTTTAGATGGGTCTGGAAAATTACTTCTGCCAATGCCTCTGACCCCACAATTCAAAACCCATCATTGCCATTAAGTTTTAAAAGTCTTGAGCTGGTACACTAAGAATTCAGAAAGTATATTACACCTATTAAGTTTTAATGTCCTTAAACAATTAAAGCTCCAATATTAGGTGGATGTTAATGAACTTCATAAATATTTATGAGTTGCCATTAAAATGTTCTGGCTAAAACCAGCAAGGAAATACTTCAGTTGCCTTTTGCTTTATTTGAAAGGATTGTGTCCTAATTCAGAGGCTTCCTATCTATCTCTTCCACACAGTTCTGTATCCTTTTAGCACAGTAAATCAGAGGTAATTACATTAATGTCAGCGAAATTACACCCAGCAAAACCCAACTATCTTCCTCTAACACAATGTTTTTATTGGCTCCACTCCTTTTTGGATGTGGCTGCTCAGGATCCAAGGACACAGGAGCAGAGGTAGAGCAGGATGTGCTGGCAAGTTTAAATCACTCCTGGCTCCTGGGCAGGAGGGGACTGACATTTTCAGGTGTTTATGGTTCAGGTGCAGTATTTAAGAGTTGCACAGAGAGATCCTTTCAGTGCAGTGTGTTTTATATCCTGATGCCAAGAAACCCTCGTTCCACCCAAATCTGTGCCAGCAAAGTTAATGAAAAATGTAAAAGTGATGTACCTGAGGGAATGGATGTGGCACAGGGATTTTAGCTCTGGTTACAGCTTTAACCCTTGTTAAAAAAGCCTTATTGTAATAAACCTCTCTCTGGTTGCAGTTGGGTTGCCATAAATACTTACGTTGGATAATTGATATGTTTCCTCTCTCCTCTGTCACACCAATGAACTCATATTATTATGAGCATTTATGAGCATTGAGGAATTCCTATTTCTAGGAGCTTGTGGAAGTTGCTGATTAAGATGACTGGAAAAAAATATTCTTGTAAACAAGTTAGTTTAGCCACAGGCTCATTGTGCACAAAGGAAAGATTTTAAAAAGCTGTCCTTGTTCTGCATGTTTGCCCTTGTCTACATCTCAGTATTTTCCTACAGCTTTTCATAGGTTCTTTTCAAATCCAACTCTTGGATAACACTCATCTCCAGCCACTGCCACCTTGATGGCCCATCTCAGTCCTCTGCCTCAAAGTATTTGTTCTCCTTTTGATCCCTGTCTTGGAGAGCTCTTGGTTGGCATCACAGAGCTGCCACAGTAGTGAGTTTTCACTGTATCTTTATTGGTATTTACTCAAAGCCTACCTTATTATTTCTGCTTTTTTAATTTATTTATTATTTCCTACTAGAAATATTGTAACTTAGTTGCTTTGTCTGGTATGTTTGAGTTTTCTCACCTTAGGGTAGCAAATGAGTAGTTAACAGACTGTTCTTCTCTGTCAGCAGCTCTCTGCATCCCTGCTGCTAAAGGGCAGCCCAGAATCCATCAGGAATTGCTTCCCAGATGGAAGTGAAATGCTTGTAGTCATTGTTTGGAAACATGGAGCAGATGAGCACAGGCAGCCCCCTTTCACACCACAAATTACAAGTCCTCTCGTGGACTGACAACAGATGGAGCTTCCAAGAAGTGTTTTTCCCTCTTTAATTCTTTGGGCCTTGCTAGAGCTGCCTGAGTTTAAACTTTGGAACTGATATAATTTTAGAGATGCAGAAAATATTTCCTTGCAGGAGAAAGGAGAAAAGATTCGCTGATATGAGAGAGGTTCTGCTTTGGTTTAATTACATTAGAGATCAATAATGGGACAATTTTATTGGTTTAATTTGTTACTGGTTTTTTTTCCTGGACTATTTACCCAAGGAGAGAGGCCCATTTCATGTTTTTTGACACTTATGGCCGCTGAGCATCGTTAAGAAAACTTGCATGAGTTTCACATACTGTACTATAATTAAAACTCTACAAAGGCTGAGGTCTAAATCAGAGCTGACTAATCATATTTAATTTTAATGTCTTAATGGCTGTATTTTTAATAGAACAAGGGTACATTAGCTAATCCAGGTTTTCTTCCTACAGAGAGAGCAGTGTGTCAAAATTTTTAAGACTTTGATCCAAAAAAAGTGTATTAACTCAGGTTAATTCAGGCAGTTCATAATCCACTGAAGTCAGTTAAAATATTACTTGCTTGAAGTTTTGTTTTTATTGGAAGGGTTGTTATCTCTCAAGTTCAATTGTGCAGGAAATTTTTTTGCACCATTAGAAAACCATTTTGATGGGACCTGACTATTTCCTGAGCCTTTTCCTTTTGCATCAGGCACAGGGTTTTCAAGGAATCCAAATCACTTCCCAGGCTGTGTGGGAATTCATTCCATCCAAAGTGGGACAATACTTTCACCACTGGAGATAATGAAACGACTGAATGTATTTAAACCATAAAAAATGAGGGCAAATTTTGGCATTAATTTTGGATTATATCTAAGAGAATGTGCTTCTTCCTTTACTGCCCAGAATGAAAAATTATCCAAACTTTACCAAGGGCTCTTTCAAGGCATAGAATGAACACCAAGCACTTTTAGGGATCATTATAAAGCAGGAATTTATTATAATAGAAAGTATTTTGAATTGTGAAATTTTTCATAGCCCCCTCTGTTTTGCCAAATCAGCATCTTCGAGGAGTTAAAAAATACTGAAAAATCGTGAGAACTGTGAAGTTTCTTGCCTAAGGCAATCATTTTCCTATAATGACTCAGTAAATGGGAAACTGGAATAAAGTTTGGGAAGTTTTTGGTGTGTAAAAATACATTTCAAGTTTGATAGTGTATCTAGTTTTCAAATTGTCCTTTGAATCAAAAGTTTCTCTTCAAAGATCTCAGTACAGGGCTGCTATTGAAAAAGGGTAGCTGTCTCTACATGGTACATACTTATTGATGGCACCTCACTGAGCTGATTTGTGATATCTTGTTTCAATACATTTTATGGCTGACTTTTAAATTGCTTACCAAAAATAAGATTTTTAATGGAGCCCTGATTTTATTCTTCAATTTTTATTTTTTTCTTGTAATCATTACCAAAGCCTATCCTACATAATGATCAGGACTGTTAAACCCTAACTCGTGTCTCTTTTCTGACTGGACTGTACTGAGAGACCACGGGCTTCAATTATTAGAAAAAGAAAAAGAACTGAAGAATCACTGTTAAATAAATAGAAGAAGGAAAGTATGAAAAGCAATTTGCTTTTATAAGCTCTAAGCCATATCTTTGGCTCCAGACCTCTCTGATACTAAGGTAATAAATCCATATGAAAATGGAACTTGCTGTGTCTGTGCTGTCCTGCAGCTCATTCCTTGTACTTCCAGGCAAGTGCTGCTCTTAACTTCTTCATGAAAACATCTCAGAAATATCCAAACACAGGCAAAAGTTGATCTTTTAAAATATCTGTGCTTTCTGAGACTCCACAGTTGTCCCTAAACATAGAAGGGGAAATAACTGCAGTTAATTTCCCTTATCTATCATCAAATGTTGACTATATTCATAAGATTAATTAGTCATTTAGCACTTAAACAGATCAGTTAGATGCTATCTTACTTAAATTTTCTGTGTGCTAATTAATGTTTTATATGATGCTTTTGTTTAAAGTAACATTAACAGCTCACACACTCGGGGCATCATTTCATTAATTCTGTTCCCTATCATGTTATCAGCTTCTTTTAATCAACAGCTTTTACATGTAGCCCTTTTCTTCTCCATCTGCTAAATCAGATTCAGGCAGACTTTTTTCCCATACAAGAAGTATTCAAGGGCTCTATCCATAGATTTGCTTCAGTAAATTCAGTTTTATTTAGAGAGGCATCTGCATTCATTCAGTGCTGAATCCCTGACTGCAGGGGCTCCTGCCTCTTTTCTCAAATGAGCTTTGTTAGGTCCTTGTTTTGAAAATGTCTCTCCTCTTCAAGCTCTGACTTAAAGTTACATTCAAGCACATCAAATATTCCAGAATGTATCACTGAGAACACAGTCAAAGGTGTTAACCTCCCAGCAAAGCAGCAGGAACTGCATAGAGCTTGTGGAGTGTGACTGACCTCTGAAATATTTAGATTACCTTCTCAGAAACACAGGGAAAGGGTGGCTGTGAAGGGGGAGTGTAAAGGATGCTGTTCCATTTTCTCACTGTGAGGACACAAATTCCAGAGCTGCCAGTCCTTATACACTGAGAGAATTCTAGAGACTTAATCTACAATTTACTAAATCTTGCCATTCCCAGCAGCATGGGACACTCATCACCTGCGTCCTTCCACTGGATATTTATTGTTATTACAGCACATTTACAAAATAGCTGAATTACTTGTTTGACAAATCTATAAAATATTAAAGAGAATGCTTGCTGTTCTCAAAATGTCAGCATATCCTTGCCTCGTGCTCCCCAAAGCAGGGAGTGCTGATGGATGTGTTCCATTCTCCAGTGGAGCAGGATGACAGGAGCACCTCCAGCACCTCAGCCTGGAATTGGCCTCAAACAACCCTCACACTCCTTTACTCCACCTGTCAGGAATTCCTATTGACCCTCCCAATGCCCACTGAGTCTTGGGGAGAATCCCTCCATTTTTAGTGGTTAATTTTTCTGGGATTAATGCATTAATGTGTCACGTTATCCCACTGCAGTGCTCTTGGCATTAAATTTGAATGCATTAACATCTGGATAAAAACATGAATATGAATTTTTGCCAAGAACAGGAAAGTAAAGGCAGTCCTGGGGAAAAAAGAAAAGTGATGCCACAGGGAAGAGATTTTGAGGGCTGAACAGGCCATTTGCATTATTTCTCTGTTGCTTCCATCCTTGTATTTTGCTCTTTGTCCTTAATCATGCTTTGCTTTTACTTAATTGCTTTTTTTGATGAACATTAATTCAATCCCCTCTAAAGAGATTCCTGCTGATCCAAAGCCAGAGATGTCTGTAAATGAGTATATGCTGTACATTTCTAAGTAAAAGCTGAAAAAGCTGAGATGACCCAAGAGAGACACAAATCACACTCACATTAAACTGTACTCAGAATTTTCAGAACAAGGAAGACATCCAAATTTGTCTGTAGTTACAGAGCTGGGATTGTTTTTTGCACATTTTGGGTATCTGTTCCCCACTGGATTTGAAATGTTAGAGCATACTCAGGAGAGCTTGGTGTGAAAATTCCCTTTCCACAATCATTTTAAATTTCAAAATATATTTATGACCCGGTGTGGTATAAAGTTTCACTTTGTGCTGGGTGAATAAATCAGCAGGAATTTAGGGAGGATTCTACTGGTAACCAGACAGGAAAATTCTTGCTGAAGATTTCCAACCAGTCTGAAGGCAGCAGCTGGAACAGCATTTTATCAGGATGTCTGAGTCCTTTAAGGATGTGGAAAAGCAGATGGTGAAACAAAGAGGTCCAGGTGATAGGAAACAGCACAGCAGTTTGAGACTTGCATAAAAGACTTAATAGGCCTCCAGTGGAAGAAAAGGAAAAAACCAAGTTGAAGGGGATGAATTAACAATAGATGTTCCTTTTGAGATTCAAAGGCACCACCTTTTTGTTACAATCAACATGGGAGCACCTTCGTGGCTATAATTGGGTCGAGATGACTCATTCATTTGTCTGGTGGGGTAGAAAAAGCATTTTGAAACATGTGCTTGCTTTGCTGAGGCCCAAATTCACTCACAGAGACCAAAGAGGAGGGTCTGCCTGGGGGTGAATCACCAGTTACAGCACGGGGGGCTGAGCACACCTTTCACTGTGTTTGACTGCAACAGGTAGAAGGCTGTCATGGAACCTTGGCTGAAAGGGTAAAGAGGGGTATGACTGGAAGGGAAGTACATCTCGAGGAGGATGGAGAATGATAGGGCAGGAAAGAGGAAAATATAGCACTGGATCCTGTTGCACTTCTTAGGAAAGTCCTGCTTGAGAACGAGGTAAAGGGAGACGTGACATACTCAGATGTGTCAAAGAAGAGCTGAGGATTGAGGTCCAGGTTAGGCTGTTTTGTAGGGTTGATGTGAGCCTATCTGTACAATTCAAATTCCAGTAATTTCCTGGCATTCCCATTCCAGGTGTGTGCAGCACCTGGGAAAGAATTATAATTGAATGATAAGCCTTGGAGATATAACTGATGGGATGAGAGTAAAGGATCAGAACATGGGGAGAAAGTGCAGAAGTGATTGTGAACACTTAAGTCATTCTTTCTGTGTAGTTTACTCATTAAAAAGTGTAAAAAGGGGCATTGGATCCATTGCCTTTTCTGATGTGGCATATTTCTTAAAACACTTCTTCGAGCTATGAGAGAAGGTCTTCCTCTAACACACGTGAAAAAAGGGTTTAAATCACACTTCTTACCTCTCAGGAAGTCGCTTCCAGAGGGTCATAGGTCATGATTGCAGAGAGCTTACTTTGCCATAGCTGCAGGGGTTTGTCAAATAAATTAAGTACTTGCTGATTTGGAATGAAATAAAGATCTCCACAATTAAGTTTAAAGCCTACAGGTTGGAGTGCTCTCAGGTCATGGCAGAGTCTGAGATGCATCTCAAAGATAGAGGGAACATTGAATCAGAACGTGGAAAAGTTCCAACAGAAAACAAAATAGGATGTATCTAATTCACTCTACTCTTTAACCCACAGTTTTCTCATGTCAGAGAGTTTGGGTCAGATGAGGTAGAGGAGAAAACACGAGCCAAGGGACAGTGCTCATTTACTGCCAAAGTAGTTGCAAAGAGAGAGTCTTTGTAAACGCCAGCAGGTGCCACCTGTACACTCACTGCTGCACCCTGCATTTGTTCTGTGCCACTGCTCACCAAAACTCAGGTTTGCCTGGAGAGCTGCATTTTGTACAAAGTTAGTAATCTAAGGAGCTACTGTCTTTTTTATAGGTGGTGCTAATCTGACAGATTTACCTCAAGGCAGAACGTAATATTGTTCTCAGCCCAGTTTCTGATGGGAGGAGATTTGCCATTACAGAAAGTGTCACAAAGGGAGACAAATAAATGCCAGTTTTGACGACTGCTTCAAGAAAAATGTGAGCACTGATCACCCCCTGCCTCCTCCCTCAATTTTCCCATCACATGAGGTTGCACAGCTCCAGAAAGCAAAGACTATTCATTTGGAAATAGAAAAGTTGACAGTCATCCAATGGCCAAATGTAGACTGAGGGATGCCAGGCTTAAATATTGCTCAGGACCCTTGTGGCATTGACTGAGAGGACTCTCCATCAGTCCAAGAGAAGGAAGATCAAGAGGTCAGGTTTGCTTTTCTTTCTCTATAAACTATAGTTTATAGTCCTCTGGGCACCAATGAACTCTTCCTGAAAGCAAAGGGGGTTTATTGCTAATTTACTGCTAATGCCAGTCATCTCCCTGTGCAGCCATATAGGAATTTCTGCCCTGCTACACTCCCCTAAGTTGGATTTGCTCATCAATGGGGAATAAAATCCTTTTCCAAGGGGTTACATTCGAAGGGAAGACTGGAAATCTGTGCTAGTTTAAGAAAAATACTGCAGTCCAAGTTGCATAGAATCATACAAGCATCACATGCTTTCCGTGTTCTGTATCTCTGGGAGAGCAGGTCCAGTCGGTCAGGCCAGTGGAGGTGGGATCAGGAGAGGAAAAACCTCAAATGGGTTTATCAAAATCCTTTGTCAACAGAGAAACTAAAACGGAGGGCAAGGAAAACAACATTGTTTAACCAGAACATATGTTAAGTGATTTAAAAACTATTTCACCCTAGAGAGCTGATAAATATGTAGCTTAGACACATGTAAAGATTTTAGTTTGTAAAACCTCATTAGGAGGCTGAAAAGAAGGGTTTGTAAGCTCAAAGGGCATACAAAAAATAGGGACCCTGATCTGACATTACTGAACTGATCTGGTATATTTGCTACTACCAGACATCCAAAAAACCCTCTCATCTTCTGCATATCGTTGTAATAGTTTTCAATAATATTAATAAAATAAGTAATTATTAAAAATATTAATGATATACAATAAAATAAAATAATATAAATAAAATAACTAAAGAAGTTATTTTATACTGAACTTCACACATATCAAATATTCAGCTATTAAAGGAAATAAATAATATAGACTGTCTCTGACAAGGATGAACTCTATTAACAAGCTTGGAATAGTCTCAGACTTTTCTGTCTACAGCATTGTCACCATTGACTTAACAGGTGCCTTTGTTACAAGTACAGTTGTCAAATTTGACATAAATTAATGGCCTTGTGTTGTGGCATTCTGATCCTTTTCACTCTTGAATTAAGGGTTTTTTTGTATGCCATGTTTACAGCATAAAAATAATGAAGGTCTAGTTTTATAAGACTGACTTTGAGAGTACTGGAATTTCTTATTTAGGTAAATCCAATTATATTTGAAGCACAGAACACCAGAAAAACTCAGCCTCCCTCACACACCACAAAACCAGTCAATGAGGCAGCTAAAGAACTCTCTCCAATATTAGAAAATTCATACATTGACTCTGCCAAGGTAACCAAGTCTTTACTGTCCTTGTGACGGATTTAAGTTGGAGTTAAGCATTTTTATTACAAGTATGGATTGTTATGTGCTAGCAATAACATCACAAAGCTCAAAGGAACCAAATCCATCCTGGAATTCGCACACCACTAAATCCATTGCCTTGCACCTTCTCCCACTTTAAATCCCAGTGAGTGTCCCAGTTAGGGTAGTTTACCTGTTCCAGCAGCTCAAAAAAATGTCAGATAATGAGACACTGATCAGATTCAAAACAGTCCCAGCACCAGGGGCATGGGAGAGCTATTTTAGAAAGCAGGCTTAGAAACATAATTACAAGAGAGACTAATGAAGAGCACCTCCTCAATTTCCCTGTGGCCCTTGGTAAGGAATTAAATCAAGTTAGCGCTGGGTAAGCATGGCTGAGCTGTTAGAAATGAGGGAAAGGTTAGTTATCTTCTAAACAATATATACATAATGAACAGAAAATAAAAAGAAAACCACTGTAATGACAAGAAATGAGAAATGTAACGGGTTGTACAACACCCAACAGCTAGAACTGGCACTAGAAAGAGCCAGTCAAGAGGTTATTTGGAAGGAATACCTCTGAAATTTTGGAACTTGTGTGAGAATAGTTTTTTCCCTGATCCTTAAAGAGTAGTAATTCTGAGGTTGTTTCTTGAGCCACCACCTGCCAGAAGAGGAAGACAAGATGTCTCTATGGACAGGTAGGAGATAAAATACAAAACCTGCCAAAATCAAAATGAATCTTTCCACTGGTGTCATTTAAGCTCTGCATGAGGCTTTAGCAAAACAGGTCCCATCTGATTTTGGGACGAATTTCATGTGAAATCCCCCCCTCAGTTTTCTGGAAGCCCCAGGAGAACTGTAAAGCCAAGTGGAGCTGGTGGAACAGCACTGATATGTTTTGCACAGCTGGGAGAGCAGCAGGGATTCAAAATGCTGAACACCCCCAACCGTCATGCTCCCAGGTTTTGATAGGAATTATCTCCTACAGGCCATGTTATTCCTTCCCGTGTCTAACTGGGTAACCAAAACCTTCTAAGTTATAAACCTGAGAATGGAAAACAATGAGTAGTTAATTCTTCTGCCTGTTTCTGAAATTTAAATTAATGTAAAATATGGCTGTTTGGAACAATGCTTATTCCTCGTTTTCTATAAAAAATACAAAGCAGCACACAGATGTTTGAGCCAAGAAATGGAATCTAAGTCCTGTAGACACTTTTGTAGCATCAGTTCACGTCCCCAAGACCTTGTTTTTCTGCAATCTCAAACCCTCATCTCTCTGTGTTCTCTTTTGTTTGACTAAACCTGTTTATTTTCCAAATACAAGGATTGTCAGCACTCAGGTTACCTCTGTTTCTGGAGTGAAAGGAGAAACCAGCAATCAGTCTGTGGAGCTTTTCCAAATATGCCTCGAGGGCCCTCTTTAAGAGAGCACGAATCTTTGGCAAACAACATGTTGTTACATTAAAGAATGCTACAGATACTTGCTACACAAAATGTGAGGGAAAAATATCATAGTTATAGCAGATATCTTTTTTGAACAGACTGGGTCCCTATTTATATTATGGGCTGCTGGAACTCCCCAGACCTCAACTACTAAAACCATTTTCCTGTTACATCTTCTGCTTAATTTAGCAATCTTAAAATAAATTACCTTTTTCCTGCAAGGCTTTTACAACCTTCTGATAATGACATTGCAACAACTAACTCTCTTTTTCTCTTTCTTCTCCCTCGTGGGCAATTTTTTATTTTTTTTCCTTTTTTTTTTTCCTGAAAGCTTGAAGTTTTCTCTCTATATATAAACTGCCCAATTCCTATTTTGGAGCATGTTCTCTGTCTTCAGTAACAAGTCTATGAATATTAATAGTCCAACATTTATCACAAGTTTTGGAGGAAAAGCCCTTTATCAAAGACATTTGGGCTTGTATGTGAATTTTGATGGATGACCCTTCACAGATCCCACAGCTCACCTATTTTACCCACCTCACGTGGTGATAAACCTGCAAAATCTTCTAAAGATTTGAGTGATTGAACCTGCTCCAGCACAGCCAATATCCCTCTGACACGTGGGTCTGTCAGGGAAAAAAGATCCACTCACCAACTTCCCGAAACAATAACACTGATCCCTTTTTGAGCCAGCTTTTCCCATGAAGCTAATTCCCAAGTAATTTATTCCCAAGTAAATCTACTGTCTGAAAGGAGGAGTTAGATCTATGTGCAGATGGAGCACGAGCTTTCTGTAGGATCTAAAGGGATTTGCAGTAATGAGTTAAAAGGAATATGTGTTTGTGTTTAGTCACAGAAAAACAGGGAATCTGTCTAATCCTCAGGGATTTCTTTGTGTTGATTACCAGGAGATGTTTCACAGAATGCAGCCTTTCATAACCACAGGAACATGATAATCAAAGTAGGATTGTATTGATGCTGCTGCTTCAGCTGGGGAAGGAAGGATATTCCTCTTTCTGGGATGAAAAGAGGAAGTTTTTACAGTGAAAAGCAATTTATAGGTATCAGCTCAGAGTCACTGCAGAGCTACCATTTGTCCAGTGCCCCAGAACCAACTCATTCAGAATTTGTATGTTGAAACTAAACTTCTTAAAGTTCACTGAGGAGGAAAAGGCAGCTGAGAGAAATATCTGCAGCAATGTGTGAAAATATTGTGCCTGTAGTTAAAACACCACCTGTGGAATGATTTCTGAATCCGGTCACAAAGGATGGACAGATCCTTTTGGGCAAGAAGAAAAGGCACAGACACGAAAATGGAAATCACTGGATAAATACTGAGCAGTTGAGGAAGGTTATCCAGGTGTATTTTGAAAGGAAGGGAATCTTCTCAGGTATTGTTCTGTGTGGATGTATTAAAATTGCATCCTGCCAGTCCCTGGCTGTCAGCACAACCTTTCAGAAAGGAAACCAGCTGTCTGTTGGTTTTAGGGCAAATTTTTAAACTTATTTCAACTTGTAATTACAGCAAAAAAAATCCACATTGGTTCCTCACCACATAAAAGGATGGAAAAAAATGATTTAAAGCTATTCTCCTTTGCTAGCTTTTCTGTTCTAACATAAGTTGTAAATCATGGCAGCACAGGACAGCACCTTGATTTCTGCTAATGAAGTTCTGTTTTACTGAGCCACTGAGGAAGTACAGTCCTTCAGCTGACAGTGATTCCTTGGGCACTGGCACATCCTGTGCACTGGCACATCCACAGTGGCTTTTGTGGAGTGCACCTAGAGAAGTAAAGCGTATTTGAGGAGTCATTCTACAAGTAACAATCTCATTCTTACAGGGTAGAAACATCAAATGTTACGCACCTACAACATTTACATGGTGTTTTAAGGAGCCCCATTTGCTTGTAGATCCCCTTTTTCAGGAAATTTTATTTCTGTAGGGAAGCATAATCAGTTCTTCTTTCATCAAGGATGGATGCAGGAACCCCAGAACTGGTACTGGGAGATGGGAACTGATGCCCTCAGTCCCAGGCTCTCCACAGCACCAGAACAGACAATGACTCTTCCCTAAAACTATATTCAGACTTTTGCAAAATTAGGGAACTAAAGTGAGGTATTTCTATCCCAGATTTTTTGGCCTTGGTTTGAATTCAAGCGAGGACTTAGGACGGTGTCCTCTGAATTTACAAGCTCTTCCTTGGTTTCTTGTTGGCCTAACAAAATGCTATAGAATGACAATTGAAAGCTAAGATATCCCTCAGCCCATATGCCTCATTTTTATGCTGAAGATTTATGTGTGAGGTTAACTTTGTAATTATCCTGTTTAAGGGTAGTGCTGGGTTTCTAAATTAAGACTGATGGCATAGATGAACAAGTAAAGGTCGTTCTTTGATGCATTAGCTCTCTGTTGATGGACAATTTAACACAAAAATGCTTTGCATTTAGCGTGAAACCTTTTCCAGGAAAATCACATTCCACTGCCTGTCTTTATAAATATTAATTCACAAAATGCACGTGCTTTGTGCAGGTCCTGACAGCCTCTGTAGTGGAGCTGGCAAGTCAGTCAAAAAGAGAGAGGTGCAAAACAAAGGTGCTAAAGTTTATTCCAAGATGTCAAAGGGCATTAAAATACGTAGTTAAATATAGAATTTTACTGAGTTTCAGAGCATAAGAGTCAGGTTGAAGACACTGAGATAGATGGAAATGGAACAGTCAGCAGTATAATCAATGCTTAAAATTCACACTGCAGGTGGGAATCCTCCTAAAAGGGCTGTGATAAATCAAGACTGCATTAAAAAATTAAGGTTAGAATAATTGAATCAAACCCAACAAACAAAACCCCCCAAACCCAAAAGAAAATGATGGTTAGACAGTTTCTGAAGAAAAACAGGGACTACATGCAGAGTTTTTGAAATGAGAAAGTACAAGAAGAGGCAAAGGGAGAAAGCAAGAGGTGTTGCCAGAGTAACAGAAAATGAGGTTGGAAGAAGGCACATGTTTGTGAGCAGGAAATCAAGAGAGAATTTTGAATATCCAATCTGATCTGTGAGGAGCTCGGTCAAAACTTTCCTAGAAAGTCAATAAGTACTGAGTCAGATGGGATTCAGAGGGGCAAAGGTAGCAGGAGGGATGAACTGCAGAGCTGAAGGAATTGCCAGGGAAGTCTGAGGAAATAACTGAACTGATAAATAGAACCAGCTCTGCTCTCAGGTACAGTGCACAGTTCTAGACAAGCTGGGGATGCTGCAGGCATGGGCACAGGTTACCAGGGCACAGGTTACCAGGGCACAGGTTACCAGGGCACAGAAAGGCACAAATCATGCTAGTGAAACATCAGCACGAGGAAATTCTGAGCCTCAACATAATATTGCCTTAGAGGGAAACTATTCCCCTAATAGCCATGAAAAAAAAATAAGACAAGAATTTCCATTTCTCCTGCTAGAACCAAGCCAAAAAGCTGATGTGCTTATCAGTGTACTGTCCCCTTCTTTCCTGCCTGCTTTGGTTATTCTATGACCCCTTTTATTTGTAGACCTGGAACTGTATATGATGTTAAGTGGCAGAGGTTTGGTTTCCTCCACACATGAATATAATATATCAGTGTCCACTGCAGTCCAACACACTTGGTGCTGAATTACAGCCATTCAGTTACTCCAAGCAGCAAATAACACAAATGAGAAATCTTTACTGAGCTACTCCTTCTATCTGTGGATCACAGAGATTGTAGCACCTCTTGAATTGCTGTCTTTTTCTCAGGTGCTTTGCTTTTATTCTGCAAAAGCCAGACGTGCAAACCTGATTTCAGGGACTGGAAGGTCTCTTTGCTCTGCTGAGCTGCTGTGAAGTCCCTGATTCCTGCCCATTCTCAAAAGAATCTGCAGCTCAGAAACAGGTGCTATAAAACGTTTCTCTGGAGTCAAGAAGATCTGTGACCACTGTGAAAGTGTATTCTATGTTACAAGAAAATCTTTACAGAGCTGGCTCGTTAATTTGAACAAAAGAGAAATTATAGCAGAAGGTATAGAGGCATTTTCAAAATGGGAACAGGCAAATAGCAGTAGAATTATCAGAGGTCATGCATTTCAAGGACCTGATCAACTCCAAACATAATGGGATTCTTTAACTGCCTCTGTTAGAGGAGTACAGTGAGTTCCCATTTAAAGAGATCAAAAGGGGTTTACCTGACTGACCTTTAAAAAAGTATTTTCTATTGGTGCTATACATATTGCAGTGTGGTGATACAGAAAAGCTGTAGCCACATTTGTTGTGACCTGCTTTCGATTTTATTTCAATAATAAACCTTGTCCTCTCTGATTTTGGGCCTCATTTCTTACTTGGAGCAGTCTGATCACTTGACAAGGACTGCAAGAGACTAAATCTGCATTCTGTAAGTGCATTAGTTTTTGTGTACAATAATAAGGCTTTGAATACATATTTATTAACCTATGCAGTTTGCTAATAAATAAAATTCTAATTACTTTAGTTGCATTAACTTATATATGGGTTTACCCTTTTGAGTTGTTAGCTTCATATACAGAATATAGAATGCTGTCCTGGAATTTAACCAGTGAACTTTGACTGTGAGATTCACTTTCCCTTTTATTGTTATTGTAAAGCACCATTT
The DNA here is from genome assembly GCF_001604755.1 of Lepidothrix coronata. NCBI lineage: Eukaryota > Metazoa > Chordata > Aves > Passeriformes > Pipridae > Lepidothrix > Lepidothrix coronata. Next base: position 1,917,395 of record NW_016690205.1, read on the forward strand.
ATATCAAAATAATATATACACACTTTTATCTTTTCTTCATAATAACTAATCCACATTGGTTGTATTTATTACAGAGTAACTGCTTAGATTTGAAGAGCACTGACTTCCAGTAACCCAAAAAGTGGGACCAAAACAGGGTAGTGTCATTATTGAGGGCCAAGTTGGCTACATAAACTTCTGTTCTTTATTTTTCTTTATCCACAGTATAGTTAAGGTTGGGAAGCAAAGATTTGCCTTGAAATATTATTTTTATTTTTTCACTGCACTTCAGGAAATTATATTGGTCCTTGCATTTGTTTATTTATTGTGATCATCTCACAGGGAGTTTACACAGCTGGTGCATAAACAAAATCAGCCAGTATGTCCATCATAATATTTTTTAGCAGTAATTAAGCTACATAAAAATTTTAAATGCTTCCTGAATTGGAATATACAACTGTAAGTTTTATGGCTGACTCTGATGTGAGGTGATCCAGGGCAGAACACCTTATCACTCCTTTAATGAAAGATATAATGATTTAATCTCTGTGTTAAAATCTCTTTTCTTTAGAAATTTCTTAGTTGGAATTTTCTGTGGATATGAAATTGCTGTGCACAATGTTTCAAAGCTTTCCTACCCAGAATAGAGGCGTTTTTGGGAATATCAGGGTGCACTTTCATAACTGGATTTGTTGCCTCAAGGGGTTTTCTGACTTGAACTCCTCCAGCTGCGAGTTCCCTCCTGCTCCTCTGAGCAGGAATTAGTGTTCATGGAGCTCTGCATGAATCACCAGACCAAAAATGTAACCCCCCAAAATTGAATCTGAATAGTTTTTATTTGAACAGTGAACTAACTGAGTGTGCCCTGTGGGGCCACAGAACACCAGCAATAACTCAAGGGTAATTATGTGGAAGAAGGACCAAGAGGAAGGATGGGATGGTCCCTTTTGGTAACAGGGACCAGATTGGCTTCTTCTAATCTTCTGAGACAATTTTGGGAGAGCCTTTGCATGTTGATTGCTTTAGAAATGTGGACTTGTGTGGAGGTCAATAAAGCTAAGACAGTCTTGGGGAGGAAAGAAGCTGGAATGCTTTATTGGACTCACAGATTCATATTTAAAGGATTTAGGGTCTACATATTCAACAGGGGGCAGAACTATTGCAATTAGGGACTTTACAGGGATGAGGTAAAGGGGAAATCCTAAATTACAAACTTTTGGGTCTTAGCACTCACATCATAGGGGAAAACCCATTTTATCTCAGGGGATTTTTCAGGGGGGGAACAGATATTGGGGTCTACAGAATGCAAGGATTCAGGGAACACAAAGGGAGAGAGAAGGTACAACAGGTCTTCTGCACAGGTCTGATGAGATCAGGGTGAGGACTCTCTGGCTTGAGCAGGGATAACATGATGTGATAACATCATGCAAGGAGTCTCTTCTCATCCTGCTGAAGAAGGCAGGAAGAATCCACAGGGATGAGGTCAATGCAGAGGGGTTTTCCCAGCTTCTGTTGGCCCAAGGCCTTTGTTTAAACCTAGCAGTTTTCTTTTTCTCATATCCAAATTTTGGAAGCCAACAGACTTGTGGCTCACAGGTCTGTGGTGGTCACATCATGTGTCCTTCTTTGGACCTAAGTATAGGGAAGCAATTCAGAAGAATTTTAGACTTCACAAGGCAGCCTGACCTTGGGGCAGCTCATCCAGCCATAGAATCACAGAGCCATAGGATGGCTTAGCTGGAAGGGACTTTAAGGATGAACTAGTCCAGCTCCCAGCCATGGGCAGGGACACCTCCCACTAGACCAGGTGGCTCCCAGGCCCATCCAGCCTGGCCTCAACAACCTGTGTGCCAAGAACTGTCCAACTCTGCATTCTGGAGAAGGCTCAGCTGCCAACCATGGAACAGGAAACCCTCACCTGGAGTCCTCACAAGAATCCCTTACTTTTAAAACAGAGTAAGTTAAATCCCTCTGTTAACTCTGATTTTTAAAATAAAAATGTGTATTTTTCTCTTGTTGATGGAAACATAACCACCCTTTCCATTTTTCAGGTTACCACAGCCCAGAAACATCTGCTGTAACTGGATTTGGCCTCTGTTATGTGTCAACCTGAACCACCTGAGAGGTTCCACACCCAAGAGGAAAAACCCCTGGCACCATCTCAGCCCTTTTTTACCCCAGACTGCTCTTCTGAGGAGAGACAATCACTGAGTCCAGGAGATGCTGTGCATGGAATAACTTGATCATGGGCTGGTTTTCACTTTCTAGGTAAGTGCAGTCACACTACAAAATGCAGTACACATTCCTGAAAATAGAGGTTATGATGTCACTTGAAGGGAAAAGTCAGATACAAATGTGTATTATATATGACAGCTCCTTCCCTGCTCTGCACATATGGTTCTGAACATGTGTTTCTTTACCTGCTGATTCAATACCTACATCATTTTGTCCCTCAGTGAAATTTCTTTCCTGGGATCCTTGCCAAATGTTTAAATTCAGAGTGATGGTATTTTTTTCTGGGAGGATTGTATCTCCACAAAGAGCCCAAAAGGCTGCATTGGGAAGCTGTCACATAGTCCTGCTTCTAGAGCTGTGTATGACAAAGCAAAAAGCTTTAATGTCACTATTAACAAATGTACTATCACTCAGCCTTATCACCTCCTGACATCCCTTGACTCCCTCTTCCCAACTTCCTTTTGTCTTCTCACTATCCTCAGGTGCCTGTCACAGCAAAAAAAAAAGAACTTAAACCAACTCCCATGGCTCCCTGGCTAATCTTCTTTTAACTTTCAAAAGTAAATTATACAAATGCACTTCCCCCCCCACCAAACTTCCTCTCTTTTAAAACTTTATGGTTGCACAAAACCTCTGGTGGACCAGGAAAAAAAAAAGAAAAAAAAAAGACTCTTGTACAGTGGATTCCATGGACCCAACCTGAAGTATCAAAAAAAAAAAAAGTGAATTAACACTTGGATTTGTGAAAACAACATTAAGTTGATGCTAATGGAGCTAATGTGAGTATAATTTTGCATGCAAAGAGCAATGAGTCAAGTCACAGAAGAGGTTTGGAAAATAATGAGACTTTGCCTCAACATATATTATTAATTCTGTAGATATTAATCTTTCTCTTCAATAATTCGTGACCTGCATTCATTTCTGTGGGATCCTGATGTTTTCTGAGACAGTCCCACTACCTGGCAAGGGGGGGAATGAATGGCACAGAAGCTCAGGTGTGGAAAACCATTGATTTTTGTAACATTGCAGACCTGAAGTGCTACTGGGGAAGTGAATATATGAGGAGCAAGTGCTTCAGGAAAAAACCACTTGGAGCCTTTAGACAGTTCAATATGTAATTCTGGAAATGCTACAGAGTGTTTTGGCCCCAGTTTCTGTAACCATTTATCAGAGCTAAGAGATTATAGTTAGTTATGGGTGTGCTACAACTGTTTTTCTCCAGAGCTATATCCTTAATTGCATTTCTACACAATATATTCTTGTCTTTTGTAACAGAAGCTGTTGTTTGCTATATGAAGATTTTGTCAGGGTGCAGAAGGGTGGTTGTGGAGTGGCTGGAGCTGTAGATCAAGCCAGGCCTGAGCACCAGGCAATTCCCAGGGGCAGTGACTCGGTGCAGTGGGGTCTGGGAGCAATCCCAGTGGGAAGGGGCAGCCCTTTGCTGGGCTGTGCTGGAGCTGCTCTCAAAGGGGATATGCTCAGGACCCTCTCAGAGTTCACCAGAAAAATTTTCTCTTTCAATTAAAAGCCAAAGACTGAGAATTAGTTTTCAGGAATTTCTATTCCTCTGTCAAGACAACTTTCTTCTCTCTCACCTTTGTTCATGTCCCTCCCCAGCCCTCCCTGCACTGTGCTGGACCATTCCACCCCAGGGCAGAGTTTATCACCCCCACTTGCAAGTAAAGATGCCTTTGGTGTGCCTACAAAAGAATCCAAGTTCTACGTTGAAAATTTCATTATTTTTAACCCAGTGGCACAATTTATGAGCAGCTGTGGGACAGGGCGGTGAATTTTAGCAGGACTCTCATGAAAGATGGATATGGTTCATTCTCCCCATTCATCTTTTTGAACACTTACATTGGCTCCTTGTGCCATTTACTGTGATGCTGTCAGGTCTAAGGGAAAAAATTCTATTGTAGAGAAGCAGAATGGAAGGGAATGAGGTGACTTGTAGGCACTGCCAGGTTGGAATGAAGGGCTTTTCAAGGACCATCAACATATGAATAGGATTACCTTGGATGCACTGGTGACCAGACATATTTTTAGCCTTTGGCAGACAAGAATGGAACCCCTGAAAACAGCAGGAGTGCCACTCAGAATGTAAGAATTCCATCACAGAGCAGCACAGAGGGGGAGTTGAAATTTTTGGAGAAGGGGACAAGGAGATGGGCAGTGCCATATTTTTAATTTCTTTTTTTTTTTCCTTCTGATTTCAGAATCCTAAAATAACACGTTCCAAATGAATAATAAACGTCAGGTTGGCTGCAAAAGTCTTCCTGCTGCCACTGCACATTTGTGTTGTGTTGATTTTGAAAGATTGGTCATTTGAATCCAGCTGGGGATCCTGGTGAGAAACGGGGGCTGTGAACTTTAGCAGCAAGTTAGGAGAAGCAGTGATTGCCTAAAATTTAAAACTGAAGTGGTGTCCCTGCCAGAGGAGGGGTTGGCTGATGTTGGAAACTGCAATCTTCAAAAGGAATTTTAGCTCTCTTTTAAAATTCCACCTCCTTTTACTGCAATATTTAACCATTACCCCTGACTTGTGAACTAACCTTTGTACTCTTATGGCTAATAATGTCTGCTAAAATCTGTGACAAAGCAGAATTTTCTAGGCTTGACTGCACCCTCTGTCAAGAGGTTGTAAATCAGCTTGAAGCACCTCTTCCAAATGCAGTGTCACTCTCAGTGCCAAGTTGGTGAGCCTGGTAACATAAAATACATGTACATGTAAGTAAGTGATTGCAGTTTAGTGATTTTATGGTTTACATGACTCCATTGAATAAAATCCATGCATATTTTTAAAGATGTTTCACAGTGGGATTATTTTTAAGCCTTTCTAACAAGTGCTGTCAGACTAGCTTAAAACAAAGCAAAAGTGAAATAATAATAATAAAAAAGGCAACGTTAGAAAGCATTTTAATCCTCATGGGAACTAAAATCTTAAAATCTTTTAGTTAGCTTCTGTTTCTCTACCTTCATTTTTATATTCCTGAATAGCATTAAACTCAACCATATCACCACTTGTCTCCTCATAAAGAAATCTGTCCCATCATAAAATCTGAATAAACCAAGAACAGAGAGGATGACTTCCTTTGTGAAGATGCCACTCTCTCCACTGACTCTAAAGGGAGTGTGAATGACCATCTTAAATTACACAACATATGAAATGATAAGTTAAGGTGAGATGAATACCATGTTGAATTCAGATTCTTGGATAAACATCTAGAGTTAGGGTTTGTTGAGCAGCCAAATTTTCTAGGACAGTCAACAGGGCTTAAATGAAAAATGCTTTTCAGATTGGCCCTTTTTATACCTGACACCAGCACATTAATCCTTCCCTATTTCTTCTCTGACCTGCCAATAAAAATGTAAACTTCCTGGCCCAGGGCTGCTCTTTATATCAACACCATATAAGACAGGAACAACGATTTAATTTGTATTCTCTGAGGGCTGTTTGTAATAGGATTTATAAATACTGATAAATAGAATGCACTAAGCACTTTCATGTTATATTTATTAGCTTATTAACTGCTGGGCAATCTCCAATCTGCCACAGTATGGAGGTGCAAGAAAAACTGAATGAATATTTAAGATTGGTTTTAGTCTGGACTTATGTAGCACAGAAATGGAGCAGATATGGCCAAATATTATTTATAAAGTAGCAGAATCTCCTGGGGGAAGAAACTCCAGAGAATTTCCTGTGAAATTCAGCTCATAAAACAGCATAAAAGGAACATCATTTTCTGTTATATGGGAGCTGACTTTCCCACAAAGATCTCTAAATGTGTGTTGCATAGTGCAGGAGGGGACAAAAAAGCCTTTTAGTTAGGTTGCTTTATTTGCTGGTGAATTGTCAAACATGTTAAAGGTGAGAAACACTAGAGAGGGAGAAAACACCTACTTAACTTTTCTTCTCCCCACTCTCTGAGTCCCACAAAAGTGATGAAAGCATTCTTCAATTTATTTAAAAAAAAAAATACCTTTTCATTTGAAAAGTCAAAGGCCTTTTTTTAAACACTAACAACTTCTTAAGGAACCATTCTTTGACACAGATCTGAGGGGGCTCAGGAAGGAATTAAGTTATGAATACATGCAAGAGACTTTACTGTACAAACACAAATAGCCCTGAGCCAAGATTCACAGAGCAAATATTGAAAATGTGCTCCTGATAATCTGCAGCTTCTAACAGGGCCAGGAAGAGGCATTTCCCAGGTTCCCTCTTGCAGCCACGCTGGGTATAAATCAGTGGAGTAAAAATGGCTTGTTTGTGCTCCTTTTTGCAGCAGTGACTGATGTTTTATATTGCACTGATCATTAAGCAAAAGGTGCCAGAGGTGGATCTCATAAAAAGAAGCAACAGTGATGTATTTTTTTTCCACTATGGAACAAATCCAGATAATTTAAACCCCCACATGTTGCTTGCACCTGCCACATGGAGCTTCATGACCAAGCAGAAGAAGCCATTTATAATTGGCATTAGAGCTCATTAGAGCAGCATTTGTTCTCCTCTTCTTTCAGGGATTTGGACCCTAAATCCCAGGGCTTTAGTTAAACCTCTCTGAGAGACTCCCTCTTGTCTCCTGAGCCACTTCTGACCTGTCCCTTTAACCTCTCTCTGTAGTCAAGTGTGACTTTTCCCTCGTGCAGAAGAGATAATCTTGGTGGCTGCTGCTTATTTCATTGTCACACAGCTCTCTGTCCACCACACACCAAAGATTCCCGGGGTTATTTTATTTTTTGAATAATTAACTGACAAACAAGTTTAGCCATGCTCTGCTGTAGCACACTTCCAGATTACATCTGTTGTTTCTTTGAGCTCTCACATCTTTTAGAAGACTGCTCAGGGACCAGTTTGGAGCAGGATGCTGCCAATAACAGACCACAAGAGTGGACAGGAGCTGAGATGCTGAAATCCAGTCCTTATTTAGTTAGGTTTTCACACCAGAATTTCTTGTTGTTTTCTTTTCCTAATTCAGCTTTAATGTTGGTCCATGTAATCAGCTGCACACAGTATATTTGCTTCCCTTCTTGATTCCAGGAGGGATGAATTGCTGCTGGATTGACAGAAATGTGCTGTAGGATCTTCCAGGTGGGCTCCCCTTGCCAGTGTGTGCTACAAATCCCCACATCACATGGAAAATTATCTCAGCTGAATGTATTTTATTCAATATGACTGTCTTTTGCTTTTCTTATACTGTTTGGTCCTGCTCATCTGTTTAGTCCAAAATTATAAGTAGACTAAGTATGCACTGATCAACAAGAGGTCTAAATAAATCCTTCTGAACTTCTTCCTCTTTTGTTACTCAGCTCAGCTTCTGGTGCAGGTACAGTGCCAGACCCTGACCAAGATGGAAAATAGGGATTAACCTGTCTATAGCACTGGAACTTATTTCCCATTTCCTGATCATCTTCTTGGCTCTTCTTCACCAGAAAAGGCATCCTCCTTTCACAAGTGAACCACTGTAAAAACAGAGCATAGGAGGCCCAAATATAAATGAGAAGTATTTCTATTTCAGTTTTCAGTCACTCCAGCTGTCCCAGACATCTATTTTAACATTCCCACTCTGCTTTGGTCACAGATAAATACAGGAGAAGGGATTCAGAGAAGCAGAATGTGAGTGAATGTCTGTGATCTGCCTCTTTGGCACCTTTTTGTGCTTTTTGTGACAGAGTGGATGGATCAGCCAAGCATCATGTCATGGCAAAAGGGTCACAAATGTACCCAGCTCCAGGGAACACTCCAGGGAGGGATGGATGGATTGTCTCTGGGGTTTGGGAACCCCAAAGCCTCAGTGGATACAGAAGCATGTGCTGGTCTCAGAACTGCAATCGGTGTCTGAAGCTGTGTCCTCACCAGGACAGTGTGTTTTGAGAGAATCTCCCCATGATTTCCACTTCCCATGTTTTGGTTGATGTCCTTGTGTCCCAGAGCACAGAAACTCAGGTTTATTTGGATGAAACCAACTGGAAGCTCCACCCACTCTATAAACTGGAAACTAATCTCTTTTTTTTTTTTTTTAATTAAAAACTCACCTAATGAGTGACCTCACAGGCATTCAGTTCAGGGTAGCAGCCTATACACAGTTCAGAACAATCCCCCAAATATATATGACAGACACAAATAACATTTCACACAACAACCCCCCTCCTAGCAGGCTGTGCTGCCTATAAACACATATACATTTGCAATATTGCTGTTTTCAAAACTTTCCCTCAGGGGATTCCTCAGCAAAAGAACTCCAGAGCAGCTGCAAGACAAACCCAGATGTTACACCGAGGTTTTGCTCTGCTGGGATCCCCTTTATTTGCCCCAGAACTTGATTTTCTCTTTTCACAGGCTCTACTGGTATAATCACAGCTGAAAGCACAGCACCTCAGCCCTGAGATCTTCCAGCTCTGCCTGAGCCTGAAATGAATAATTTGAGAGCTTCTGAGCTGCTTTTTTTCCTCCAAAAATGTTAAATTAAATACAAAATCGCCTCAGCATCCCACGAAGTTCCCACCCCACTTTCACTCTTAAAGTGATCCCTACATTTAGTTGCACAGTCTTGCAGGGATAAAAGGTGTTTTGTGCAACTCCATCTCTCTGTCGGACGTTATTCTGAGAAGAAAATGTTTCTACTGTTTGGCCTTGCAGGGAAAAAAAATAAAAATTAGATTTGCCAGAAATTAGATCCTTTCAATGAAGTAACTAATTGTATCTAAAACCCTTGAGTTTTGATAGAGATGCTTCAATTTATTTTGAGTATTTCTGAAATGGGGAGGAATTTAAAAACAAAACTTTGTATTTGCTGGAATTATAATTTAAACACCTATAAATGACAACTTCTGCTTTACATGTTTACATATATATTGAATAGATGTGTAAATTTATTAAAAATTGTGTCCCCTTGTGACATAAGCTCTAGGATTGCTTAGCATGTAAATGTGAATTTACCTTCCAAAGGAAATACTTTGGAAATATGGGGATATTTTTGTTCATCTTTCACAGCTCCGACTTCTGGGTGGGAAAGGTCACCCAGAACTCAGAATTAAAGGTCATCGATTTACCTCCAGTCACAAGATTATTGGGAAGAGAACCCAGATCTTTGGGACTTGTGGGAGAGAAAGAAGTACCCAGGATTTTAATCATGAGTTGAAATAACTCTGAATGTCTTTTCTGCCTTTGTCCTAATGATGAAATACAAAATGCAAGTTTGTGAGAGTGGATATTACAGTGTTTATTATGGCAGCTATTTTACTGTAGATGTGTTGCAGGAAACAGATTTAAAATCACACAATAAATAACTGTAAATGAAATAATTGATAGCTTTCCTATGTGGCAAGGTTTGATTCACTCAACAGGCTGAGCTGAAACTTTCATAAGTATACATGAAAACAGTGTATATGATACATTCTGCAATATCAATTCTGTTATTTATTATTTATGCAATTCTTTTAAGGATTTCAAGGCTCAGAAGTGTTCTTAGGCTGTGGTGCTTTGGTTAGAAACTGTTATCTTCACCTCAATTTAGCTCTGTATGCCCTTGAAATCGATATTTTCTTCAAAGAAAAAAGAGCTTTTTTTGTTGTTGTTTTTTTTTTTCTCTTTCAGCTTGGAGCTGTTTTGAGACAAGCTCTATTTCGAGTAAAGAAAGGGTTCTAACTTTTAAAATATTAATGTAAATACTGCGTGGTGTTGGTGTAAAACACGTACCCCCTGTGCCCAGGACCGGGGTTTTGGTTGTGTCTGATCTCTTGAACATCAAAAGTGCCAGACTGCTCTGGAAGGGGCTTTATAAAAGAGCTGGATGACACAATTAAAGTGGGAAAGCATAATGGCAATATACAATTACAACTCAGGAGCTGAACTGAAGCTTTTTTCCTCTCTCACTCTCTCCTTTTTATCTGCATGTATCATTATCATCTGCACAGTGCTGCAATTTTTGAAGCAATACCTCATTTTTGATTCCTCTATTTTATTTTTTTTTCTTTTGGTATTCCTTTATTCAAGGCACTTTACATTTCACAGTGGATCAGACACTTTAAACAACCAGCCTGGCTGCTCATACGCTTTCTGAGCCCAATTTTCCACCTTTAGATACAAAATAAATTGCTGTAACAGGTTGACTGTCAAGAAGGGAAATCATGAAGTTTTAGCCTCACTTTTCCATTCCTTTGGCAGGAGTTTGATGTTGCTCTGATTCTGTGGGTAGCTCATGGCCTATGAGTAATTGCAGATGAAAAGGATGTACCTTTTATACCTATAAAATGATCATATTTTTTCTACAATATTTGCGAAATATTTCCATCACTCTATTTTCCCAGATTAAATTAAACTGAGATTATGCTTTTTTTGTCACTCTAGTTATGCACATTCAAATTTAAACCTTGTAAACTCAAACCTTAATGCCCTTCTCAAGAAGTCACTAATTAGAGTTTTACAATAACAAAAATTTCCAAATTTTTTGTGTCATAAACCCACAACAAATAGGTGGGAACACTCCAGGACTTCAGAGCCCACTGATCCAGTGGGATGCCCAGGAACAGCTTGTCAAACTGCAGCTAATGTCTTGTCATTAAAAATAAACACATACACCCTCACATCACAGCAAATAAACCATGAAATATTACCTTCAGGATATATCCAGATATTTCCTTTACAAGGAAGGAAATAATAAAGCCAAATGAGTTTTCTGGGCTAAGATCTGAAAGACCTGGTTCTGAAAGAAGCGATGGGAATTTTTAGCCCAAATCCATGGATTGAAAATGGATTGAAGCAAATCACAACCTTATATCCTTATTCAAAAGTGGCCTTTTCCACTCCCCTGATGAACCCTTTGGTTGCAACTGTAAATCTAAAGAACTTCTTTTTTTTTTTTCACTGCCTGTAGCAGGAATTAGAGGCAAAGCCTTTCAACTGCTCTTTGCTGTTACAGACAATTACAAAGGAGGGCAAGTCACAGTCCCTTCAGAAGTAATGAGAAATTGAGGTTATTTGGGGATTATATTGATGTGTGAATGCTTTGATATTTTTGTACCACTGTAAATCTAAACTTCTCTCAATTCCAGTTCTCGAGCACAAAGAGGATCTCTCCTATTAACTGTGTTAACACCACCACTGAAATATCAGCTGGCAGTTTATCCCACCTCCATCAAAACCTACATTGCAGTCCAGTAAATGTATTTTGATGATCTGGAGCAAGAAAAAGGGGCTGGGAAAAGGTGGAACTCTTTGAAGGAATTAAAAAAAACAAAAAAGTTTGGGGAAGAAGAAGAAGTAAAAAAGGGGAGAATCAGAAGAGAAATGGAAAAAGAGAATTAAAAAAACCACGGAGGAGTGAAAAATAAACATAAAGGAACTTGTTGTTTGGCTCCAAGAATGTATTCATTCAATTTTTTCCACCTGAGGGTAGGAAACTTGGATGGAATACCAGTACCCAAAAAAAACCACATCCAAATTTCATGACTGTTGGGCAAAATGGGGACCCACAGTTTTGGAACCACTGAAAAAAAAAAAGAAAAGTACTTTTTTCATTATTTTACTAAAGTTAGCCTTCTTTTTTGGTATATACAAATAATGAATATTTCATGTCCACTGTTTAGAAAATACTCAATATTTTCTGCTAGCAGAAAACAAGACAATATGAGTTCTGAGAGTCAAAAATCATGAGACTGGAAGATGAAATGAGAAGTATGAGAGTCCTGAGCAAAGGAAATTCTTTTAACAATTTTAATACTTAGAAAATAGTCAGTTGTGTTCATGTATTCTTTTTCTTTTTGTCATACTCCACACAAATCTAGCCTAGCTTATTACTTACCCCATTCAAACTATCATTAACAACACTGGGGACCAAAGAGGGCTGAATTATTCAGGAAAAAGATGTATAAATAGACACTTGGCAGACATTGTTTTTTCACATCTTTCTCTAAAAGCAGCAATTCTCGTTTATTTGTACTATCCTTTTAAATAAAAAAAATCAGTAGGAAAAGGAAAAAATATATACCAGAATAATCAGTGAAGTCAAGAGTTTTATTCCTTACACAGAATTTTTTCACTGTGTTTAATTAAATGCTTTCCTCGAGATTTTGAAGCATTTTACCTAATGTGTATTTTTGCAATTTTACAGTGCCAACCCAGTGAAAGAACTTTTAACTCAGACCTGGTAAGTACCTCCTGCTTTCTTGTACCCCACTTCCACTGGAGTCGAGTTAAATATTCCCTCTAGAACAAATTAGAGCACGGAACATGTCAAGCCTTCCACTAAAAGCCTTGGAAACTTTAACAGAAAGCTTGTTATATTTGTGGGCAGAGCTGCCAAGAAAGATGCTCTGCTCTTGTTTGTTTGCAGAAATTAAGCATTCAGAGCAATATTTTAGTTCCTTTCCAAAAACCCAACAAGAAGCAGCCAGTCATTATCGCTCTTGTGACCCCACATTGATTATGATAAATACACAGAACTCATCTCAGGCAATATGGAATTCTACAGGAACTGCACAATTTCATTTAGTTTGGGTCGATATCCTTTTTCAAACCATGTAATTTGTGGTTGAATCCACAACAGGATGCTTTTGTGGGTACTTGCACAGCAGAAAGGCCTCCTTTTGCCAAAAGTGCTTCTGCAGTTCAGTATTTACACACAGCAATGTTGATGTGCCATAATGTTAAACAGCTTTTATTCTGCCCTCAAACAGTATAACAGCTTATTGTTTAAAACTGGTTGATTAAAATCTGTCTGCAATCACAGGAAGTAAAATAGTGTGTGAGCTGATCTTGCTCTAGTTCATTCAATCATCTCTATTTACGGATCAATGCATAAAATTTCACAGCATTTTAAAAAAAAAATCAAGTGAATCTTTAATATTTGCCTTTGGCTTTCCCAGGGAAAGTTGCCCAGTAGCAGAATTTCTTATTTCTACTTCTAAGAGTGAAACCTAAATATTGGGTACACAGCACCCATGGTGATGGCACCAAGCTCAGTGGAGCTAATCTAAGTTCTCTATCATTTTATTTCATCATATTATCAAAAAATGTTATAATTTCCCACTTCAATTTGGTAGCCAATCTTAAATATGGTAGGCAATCTCTGGCTTACCTAGAGAAGTGCATTTAGATTTGCCAGCTCGTGGAGCTGCTGCTGTCCAGAACTGTAGGACTATCAGAGAAATGGGGTGTATTTTCCCTGCTGGGCAACATTAATGGCAGCTGATCAAACCAGCTTGGAGCACTGACTGCTTTATGTTGTGAGCTGGGATTCAATCACTCTTTAATTAATTAGTAGTCTTTACTCTGAGGAGCTGCAGCAAGATGTGCAAAATTGGCTCCTCAGCCTACTCAAGTTGCAGAGCTGCTGATTTTTTAAGTACAGATAATATAGAAGGCAAAGAAAATCACAGAAAGTACTGAGGCTGTCACAGTGCAGCCCAGGTAGAAATAAGCACCAAGCCTACCTTTCCCAGCCTACCTTGCAGCAAATAATGGAATTATGAATGCATTGTCTAGGCCTCTAAAAGATAATACTCAATGATTTCTCTGTTCTTCCTCTTTTTGAGCACAGGTGAGCAAAATATATTGAAAATTATGCAAATTAAACCAAGTAGCTTCATTTGACAGTAGTCTACATCATGCTAGATGGGCTAGACAGCAGTGACTTTGGTATTTAAATAAGCACATAAATTATGACAAATTAAGAGCTACAAAGAATGAATTTCGGGGTTCAAGCCAGGGGGAACAAAATTTTGCCACTTCGGTTCCAAATAGCATGAAGTTAATTTTGATGGAAACTGTGACCGAATCAGGACGTTTCTGACCCGTGCTATGTGTCTGACAAAACATCATGGGTGTATCCTGATTAGCCATGGAACTAAAAGTGTTTCTACTTCTGCAGTTGTTGCCCAGGCACTTCAGAGTGCAATAAGGTGAGATACTGATGTGAGGATAAAGTAAAATTGCTCCTTTGCACCCAATCTCACAGCATCACAGAATTTAAAGATTAATGAAGCCCTTGGTGTAGTTTCCACATCCTTGGTTTAGAAATCAACTTTTGCAGTTGCTCACAGCTACAACTCAGAACCTGGTCTCACTCTCACCCAGCAGAAAATCCTTTTTCTCCTCCTATGTATCCCTGACGTGCTCAGTGGCTGAGGAAGCCACAGACCAGCAGTAAAAACGTGATTCCTGCTGGGAAACCCCTGGCTCACAGTTCTTGAGGCTCTCAGACAGCACTGCAGTGAGCACAGTGAGCACAGAGTGTTCTCCCAGGGCTGGGAATGCACATCCCTGTGCTCAAGTGGGATTCCTAAGGCAGTGCAACAAATGGCAGCCTTAAAGGGGAATACAGTCTGAAACTGGATTAACACACTGGCTCACCCCATTTTGCTCCTCTCAGGGCTATTTCCAGTAGAATTGGGTTGGAAGAAATTCCTGCTCTGAGCAGTTTCAAAATTCTGGCATCTTTATTACACAGAATCCAGATGAAATGGTCAGTAATTTCCAAAAATCCAAGTGAAACATGAACTAACTTTATTGTTACTGAGTGCTAAACCATCCGGCCGTGTTCAGACTCTGGAGTGTTTGTTTTGCAACTCCTGTCTGAGACAATTGGCCATTTTATCTTGTTTTGCACTACTCATGTTCTTCCATTTACCTCTTGTATTTAATTATCCTGCTTCATTATGCTCGCTTTCAGGTCAAGAGTTATTTGAAATGACTGCAGCAACTGTTGGTGAGTTTCTACTGCATTTAGATTAAAAAAAAAGAAAAAGACAAAAAAGTAATTAGACAACCATTTTATTGAAGTCAATAAGGCCATTCTTGGCATGAAGTGTTACTTAGGATTAAAGACAGCAGATGTCTGCCTTAAGTCACAGTCTACAATTAAATACTTCACATGAGTACCAAATATTGTAAAGGTTAAAGACTTGAATTTATCACAATTTTATTATGGGACCATGAACACTTTTACAACTGTAACCCCACAACATTATACACAGTATATTGAGTACTAAAGCCACAGTGCTGCAAATGTTGATTGGCTCATACATAATGTCAAACAATTTCATATCTACACGAATTTAATTATTTAGACTCATCAACTTTCGCCAAGGTGCTGATTTATAAAGTGAAATAGTGTGCTGGCTCAAAATATGTCCCTGTCCCCCGTAGTCAAGACCAGCTCTAAATTACAGACTTTGAAATATGTAAGTGTTCAGAAGAGAAATTCCACTGAGAGCAGCTAAAGGGGAGCCGGGAGGGCTGGCAGCCCTGGGGGGGGTGGGATGCCCGGGATGCAGGCGGGATGCCTGGGATGCAGGTGGGATGCCCGGGATGCAGGTGGGATGCCTGGGATGCAGGTGGGATAGCCGGGATGCAGATGGGATGCCTGGGATGCAGATGGGATACCCGGGATGCAGATGGGATGCCTGGGATGCAGGTGGGATACCCGGGATGCAGATGGGATGCCTGAGATGCAGATGGGATGCCCGGGGTGCAGGTGGGATGCCTGGGATGCAGATGGGATACCCGGGATGCAGGTGGGATGCCTGGGATGCAGATGGGATGCCCGGGATGCAGGTGGGATGCCCGGCATGCAGGGGCCATGGCCAGCCGTGCCCGTGCCCCGGGATGGGCAGCAGCACGGTCAGTGCACTGTGGTTCTGTTCCACCAGATGGCCCCAAGCACATACATTCGCCCCCCAAAAAATTCCCAGCCGAAATATCTGACACGATTTCATCAAATGGCAACTACCGAAATCTCGCTGATACATTAATGTTTAGAAGAACAGTTTAATTAGGCACAATCAGGAGCCAGCTGTAGGCACTTCTAGTAACTAAACAGAAACGTTGCCAATCTGCTTTTATAAACGTTTTAAACATGATACCTGGGGCAATTAAGATGTGCACGAGTGCATCACACTGATTGAGGTTTGTAATTCCTTTGGAGTTTTGTTCCCTGAGGTTTCTTTTGTCCATAGCTACTTAGGAAAGAGCTCATCAGCAGCATATGTGGAATAGCAGACAAATCCAATGATGGTGGGAACTTCCCAGCTGCCATATGTTTCTGTGTGGACAGGTACAGAATAAGGAAAATGTTCTCAGTTTCAAATCTGCCTTTTTTTTTTTTTTTTTAACAAAACCCACCATTTTTTTTAACAAAACCCACTTTGGATTTACTCTAGTTCTAAATCTACAGCCAAGGGCTGTGCACTGCCTCTGGGTGTGTAGTACAGATCAAAAAATGCACAGGGAGTACAGAAAAGGAAGGGAAATGGAGGAGTTTTCCCCATTGTGATGTAGATTTAATTAGTTGAGTGGACAGGAAGAGAAGCAGTTAAAGGTAAGAGAAAAAAGTACTGACAGAAATAAAGACAGTATAAGAGAAGTGCTACAATAGACCTTCATTTATGTATTTGAAAGAGTAAGTAGGTTTTTAGTAGACTGTAATTGCTGAAGAATAAAAAGCTACTGTGCCAGGTTTGACTTTACTGATTGTTTGGCCAGCTGGTTTTGCTGAATCATCTGGTTGTCTGCAGGCTTAGGCAATGTGAAACTGGAAATTTTGTTCATCCAGACATGTCTTAATGTTTGATCTCAAGGGATCTGAACCCACATAAGTTTTATGTCTCGTGACAAATCTGAGTTTAAATAATTCCAAACTGAAAGTTGGCTGCCAAGGTGTAACTGATTGTGCTTCAGAACTATGAAAGTTAAAAAAAATTGTCAAGCTTTAGTCAACATCACCTGAATCCTTCTGATAACATACCAAATTATTTCACATTTATGGGTTGCATTAAGACACTTCCCTGGTTGCAGGGCTCGTTTCAAACTCCCCACACGGATTTACAAGGAATCAGTGCTCTGCTTCCTTTATCCTACAAAATTCTGTATCACTTACAGGCAGCACTACATTTGGGCTATGTAGTACATCCTATGGAATATTTGCACAAGTTAATATGTGCTAAAGGCATAATTCTTGCTTTCTGAAGGGCTCCTTCTGAAAGTCCACTTCCTGTGACTTCAACAGTAGTGGAGTCATTGTGAAGAAGTTTTCTACTCTCAGATACACCCCTTTATATACCAGGCAATAATAACAAGCAGTGATTTCATGGCTTCAGCAGTGGGGCATTTAATGAGTAAAAAGCCTCAGTAAAGTTCTAAAGGGTAAGAGAGGGGGGTTTGGTCCACAGACACCCTGCTCGTCTCAGGTATTTCAGACAAATTTCTCCGTACAGTATTTAAAAATTCTAGGTTTGGCTTTCTTTTCTGGGGAATCTTTCAGATCTCAAGGAGTCCTAATTTCATTAGTAATAACAGTAATTACTGGTAATAACTGTAATTTGGTAATGACACAAAATAATGGCCATTTTTCACCACTAAGTAACACGGTTCTGATGTATTTGTCTGCATCCGTCCCACCCAGTGTACTGCAAACCTCCCACATAACCAGCTAAAGCATTCTGCAAATTTGCCTTTTACCACAGAAATTACAAAAAAAAAAATAGGCTGGTTGTTTCTGGATTGAGCTCTAGTAATTAAGAAATGACTGACTTATGCAGATTTTGGAGTTTCCCATGAGATACTCATAGAGATACACAGAGATTTTCTCAGAAATAAATTATGGGTTTTTATGTGTTACAGGTTTCTTTTTCTCTTCACTCCTCATAATTTTGCCTCAGGTTAAGTAACCTAAAATAGTGAATGACAGACAGATAAGGCCTATGGAACTTCAATATTTTGGAAAAAAATATTTGGGATGAAAAAGAAAAAAAGTTGTGGCTTTTGTGCCCTGGCTCATGTGAACTGATTGCACCAGTTCAACTTAATGGAAGAGCTCAACATGGTTAAAAATGTCACTTTAGAATCAGTGAGACACCCTTACAATGACAGTTTGAACTTCTGAAAATTGCCCAGATGCATAAAATTCTTCTTTTGAGGGAAAAAAAAAACAACCAAAAAAAAAATAAAAAAAAAAAACAAACACAAAAGAAACAAAAATTACACAATTGAAATTATTCAAGTTTGATAAGTTTTAAATCAACAGGTACACTTCTGAGATCTAAATGATTTTTCCATTTGAAATTCATTTTAATTTCTGACATTATAGTATCATTTCTGTGATTTTGTAAAAAATACACGGAAGTATTTATATTTATATTCATGGATTAGACACTAAGGCCAAGCATTGAAAGAACAGCAATAAAAAAGTGGTTTACCCCCAAAAGTTTAAGAACAGAGTGAACATAATAACTACTTTAAATGATTCAAGAATGAACAAATGCAACATCCTAATAGTAAACATCCTTTGTTGTCTACTAATCATAATAATTAGCTATTTTGTGAATCTTAGTTTTAAATAGGAATTTTTCAGGATAACTGTCCCATGTTTCATTTTAGGAGATATATGACACATTTTAACATTCTGAATCAGTAGAAAAGTTCCTCTCAGCTTCAATGGGGCTTAAATACAACTTTTAATCCTCTGCATTTCTGCAGTGATATGAAAACCAGAGATTGTTTAAATGTATTAACCTCAAGTCTGAAACAATTAATTTATACTCTTTTTCTTTTTAATTAATTCTGCTATCACTTCCCTTCCTAAATCTTATGAATTGTCCAGGTGATGATGAATTCCTTAGGATTGAAATGTTTGTCTTGAGCTTCTGAAACACTACCAGGGTTTCTTCACAGGTTATTTTTTTTCTCCAACTGTGCAGCCTGGGAATGCTTGACTTCTCAATTTTTATAGGGAATGCTTTTCTCTGAAACAAACCTGTAAAAAAAGCATAGGTAGAGATGGTGGATTTGTCTAATAAGCATTTGGGGCTGGATCTGTGGTTTTTCATTAACTAACCATTGCACGTAGCCATGTAACATTAAAAAGTCAGAGCTTCATTAAACCTTTTTAAGAATCCTTTATATGGAACAAAAGCCATCAGCAGCCCAGGAAACTCCATGGCTTCAAGTGCTTCCACATCTAAAAGAATTGGACAGACAACATTATTTCTAGTGAGGTTTTTTGGCCCTTAAGATCCCAGAAGATCCCAGGAAACAGCCAGGAAAAAAACAGCTTCTGCAGTTTCAGTTGTTACCACCACTTGGGTTTTTTGTCATGTCCCTTTTTCTGCAAGTTTGGTATTTTCCACAGCTTTTCTGTAGGATGAATTTTATCTGTTTTGATGGAAAAATCAGGGGTTTTTTAAGCTCAGCTTACCATGAGCTGCAAGATTTTGCCCCAAGAGAGGTGAGAAGCATGCCCACGTCCTGTGGCACTGGGGAAGAGCTGTAACCCCCAGAAAAGCCACATCAGCTGGGCAGCTCTTTCTGCTTGGGAACATCCCATTGTGGACTGAAAGTTGGCTGCAGGTGGCTCAGACAGAAACTAATCCTTGTGAGAGAAAAGTCCTGAGAACCCAAGTTAGACACCTAAAAGGCTTGACAGCTACATCCACCTGAGTGGGATCAGTTCTCTTTGCAGTCTCACCTAGGAAAATAAATAGCATTGAGAACACTTGCTGTGCCTGATGCAGGGATGGGATGAACAGGAAATTGGGATGCTCTCAGGGTCATTGTGATTGCTCCCAGAATCTGCTGTAGTGCAGTGATTCTGTGCTGCACCTGGGTTGTAGCTCAGTGCCACAATGTAGCCTAAAATCTGTTCCTTGCTAATTATCCCCCTAACTCGTATTTGGTTTAAAAGTCAAAGCAAGTTTTGTACAGCAGACAGCTGCAGGTTGGGTCTAGTTTCAAAAAAAAAAAAAAAAAAAAAAAGAAAAAAAAAATCAATTGATGTGTTTATGCTTCATAAATCCCCATCAGTTGATACGTATGGAAAATCAGAACACTGCAGCAAGACAAATTTTGTTTAATTTTTAACCAGCATTGTTTATTAGCTCTGCTGGTAACTGTTGAGTGATTCCAAACACTAATAGAAACCTGTGAGAAAATCCCCTTTTTCTGCAGCAGGATAGTAGCAAAGACACTGTAGCAAAGTCAAAGATGCTGAAGGATCCTGTGAGCAATCAGACAGTGGAAGGTGTCCCTGCTCACGGCAGGGGGTGGAACAAGAGGATCTTTAATGTCCTTCCAAGCCAAACCACTCTGTTATTCTAAGATCCATAGGCTAAGACAACACAGTTGACAAGATATATGCAATTATAGGACAAAAATGGAAAGGTGACCAGAGCTGGAACTGGTAACTGTTTCCTCAGATGCTCAAGGAGAGCAAACACTCTCTGACATCATTATCTGATAGTCTTTGCAACTCCTTGTTTCATGCCTGACTTGACAAGGCATGAAGCCTCACACAAGTTGTGAGGCTGTTTCTGCGAGGAAGGACTATTAATGAAAACAAAGACTATTCTTGTGCACACCTAGCAGCAAATGCACATCGAGTCACTGGGGGCACAAGGGAGAGGGAGCACAAATATTTGACAATAGAAGACAAACCAACTGTGTGTCCTCAAAGGAAGGTGACATGTCCTTTATCACCACCACCAGTTTAATATGGAGATTTCACCACTGAGCTTTGTTGCCTGAAAGAAAGTGACCTTTTATAAAATCCAGAATATAAGTACTTGACCAAGCTTTGTCTTGAAAATTAGTGCAATCAGGCATACAAGGGAGAAAGATCTAAGTAACAGTAACACTTTAAAAGCTCTCTCCAATGCCAGTCACACACCTGTGTTTCCTGGGCTTCAGTCATACTCCTTGCAACAAATCTAGCACTGGTGTATTTATCTGTAGATGAGGTTAAGATGGAAGCTTATGCCTCTGTTTTCTTCCACAAACACAGACAATAAAAGTTTTACTACATGGTAGTTAATTCAGAGTTCAAAGCTTCCATTTTATGCATAGTGCATATATTAAGCAGATAGGTTTAATAAAGGCTCTCTGGCATTAATTCTCTAGCAATAATCATGTAGTAAAGTGAATTGGATCCCCACTGCAATCCAATGATGGCTGTTTTGTAACTATGTGCAGTATTAATAGCTATGAACACTTTCCTGAAGGACATGCCTTCAAAGGCCCCAAGAAATCAGATAATTAAATATATTTAAGTGTGAATTAGTTTGCTGCATTTCATAACTCAAGGCTGAAACTCTCTTACACTAAAGATGTTCAGGATCCAGTCTCTCCATGCAGAGGAAGTTAAATGAACTCTGTGCAAAGGCAGGCTAAGGCAATACAAGGATTAGGGTGGTTCAGAGCCTGCCATTGGGAGGAAGGGAAGATGGATTGGAGGAAACACAGGAATAAATTAATGCCATGGTTGTTTTGCTGACTTTCTCCCATCACAGCAATTTGAGGTCATAACTACAACCTCTACCCATTTGTTGAGCTGGACCCAGCTCTGGGAATGGACAGTGAACCATTGACATAATTAGGCCATAATATCACATACTGGGCAGAATCTGACCAAGTGACACAGGAGTGACCTGCTGGGTTATCTGCAATAACAATGAGAAGTAGGGTTTAAAATGGCACAGAAGTCTGAAGGGTGGACATCCTGTTTTGGAAATACGTGATGTAGAATGCGTCCAAACGTTGTTAATCCTTTATGCAAAGATAAAGTAAATGGGCCGGGCTCGGTGCCAGCACGGGTGGTCTGGTGCGTAACTGCCCATGGCACGGCAGGATAAGCCTTCATGAACACCTGATATTACCTGTGCGCGGTGTGCTCCCTCCCCCCAGCCCCGCTTAATTTTTGGTTCTCCATCTTTTCGGAGCGCAGGGCTTCAGCAGGAGTCCGCGATGAAGAGCGGAACGCCTGCCCAGCCCGCCACCGGAGCCGGGCTGAAACCCGGCTGTGCCGTGGGAGGCGATGGGCACTGATGGGCGACGGGTTAATGGCTCTCCAGCTAAGGATGGGCGAGCGCTGCGCTAAATGGGGCAGGGAAAAGCGCTCCCTACGCCCCACCGAGCTGCTTCCCGGCGTTAGGCGGGGACCGAGCCCGCAGTGCCCCTGCCGAGGGCATCGCAAAGGAGCCCCGAGGGGCGGGCGGGACGGCGCGGCTCCGGCTCCAGCTCCGGCTCCGGCTCGGCAGCGCCGCGGGGGCGGGGAAAGGGAGGAGGGGAGGGGAAATCCCCAGGATCCCCGGCCCCCGCACGGGGGGACACGGCGTTAGTCCCCGGGACCCTCCCCCGGTGCGGGCGCTCGGCAGTGCCCGCCCCGCACAGCGCGGCAGCCGCGGGATGGCGGGGCCGGGGCTGCGCCCGGCGGGGCTCTGCCTCTGCTTCTCCCTCTCCCTCTGGCTCTGCCTCGGGCTCTGCGCGGCCCCTCGGGGCACCGGGAGGGCGGCGTGAGGCGGCACAGCTGCCCCGGTGCCCCCATCGCCGGGCGGGGGATGAGAGGCGGCGCCGCGGGGGCTGCGGGAGCGCGCCGGGACCCACCATGCGGGAGCTGGCGATCGAGATCGGCATACGGGTGCTGCTCTTCGGGGTCTTCGTGTGAGTACCCGCAGCAACTTCGCTCCCGTGCCGCGCGGTGCCCGGGTCCCTCCTCGCAGCGGGGCGGGATGTGGGGCTTGGATGCCGTCCCGCATCCCCTGCATCCCGCATCCCCTGACCAGCGCCGCCCCGGGGGGCTCCGATGCTCAGGCGGACCCCGCAGGGGATGCCCGAGCGAGGGGCAGCTGCCGCCGTTCTCCTCCCCGCGCTGCGGGGGGTTTGGAATATTGCAGCAGGGAGCCCCCTCCGCCCCTCGGGGTTTTGCCGGAGACAAGCGTGCAAAAAGCTACTAAGCAAAAAAACCCCAAAAACACCGCGACCCCCCAGCGTGCTGCGGGTTTGGTTCGGGCGGTTGTGGTTTGCGCTGTGAGGTCTCAGCTGGCTCGGCGGTAAATGCGCCCCAAAAGCTGGCTGGGGAAGCAGCGGGAGCCCCGCGCTGGGAACCCTGTGCCGGGGAGCTGCAGCGCTGGGGCTGGAGCTGGAGCTGAGCTCGGAGCTCGGGCTGAACGGGAGATGATGGAACGTGGCTGGCTGGCTCTGGGAATGCTTATCCGCGCGCTGGTGTGTGGGGAGGAAAGTCAGGGAGACCTGGTTGCCGAATGATGTGCAGCTATCGCTGCAGGAACGCTCTCTGCCTTTTTTAGCAGAAGGCAGTTCCGTGCTGTTTTGCCGGGTGTACTTCAGGCAGGCTTCCCCCTTGCCTTTCAGAGCGGTGCCCGTTTCTTTCTCTCAGGCAGTTTGTGTTCTGCGTGCGTTTGAGCAAAGAAAAGTTCCTCTCTGTGTAAGTTTGCATGTCCGTTGCTTAATGTTTTAAGGTGAGCGTTGTCAGTCTTTGTGGCCTCTCAGAAGTATCACGGAAATCAGATTTTGTTGTTTGCTTGTTTGTTTTCTTAACGATGGGGGCTGTTGGTCACAGCTGCAGGCGATATATCTATCAAGCTGTGGTGCTGACTTACAGCTGGGGAATCTGAATGCTTTGATGCGAGTCCTTTCTGAACCTCTCATGGTTAATTAAGAACTTGCCCAATTTACTGGTGCTTGATTTTTTCCTCTGTGCTCATTTCTCTGGAATATTGATGCTAATCCTTTGATTTGCAACATGTTTCGTTAAGTGGAATCATCTTCATTTTAGGGTAAACTTTGATACCCTGAAAATCCTGTAAGGTACCTTTGATATCTGTCAGTTCAGTTGCATCTTACTTTGAAAGTAGACCTGTTCCTCTCAACAGAGCTCCTTTCTGGAATACCTGGACTTACAGGGTGAGCCAAGACCTCAAGAGTCTGATGCTACATCAGAACCTTTCTCTTCATTACGATTGTGTGTGTAATTCATCACCTGAACCATCACAGTAAAGCTTATTACTATGATATGTAACTCATACCCCATTTGAAGGATCCGTTCTTGGTTATGCTTCTCCTCTGTCTTTATTTCCTCTCTAAAAGTTCTGTACTTTTCACTGCTCTTTATGCTGTGGTTCTAAAATGCACTGAGGGGTAGCTGATGGAAAAGCTTTTGGTAGAGTCACCAAGAATGGCAAACGCCTATGGAAAAACCTCCAGCATTTTCATGTAGCTCGGCTCTTCCTCCTTGGAATTCTGGGGAATAATTCTGGTGTTTCAATAGGTCGTTCAGACCATTCATTAAAAGCACTAAGCACTGTAGTATTCTAAATTCAGATTGGTGTTTAGTTGCATGAAGAACTTCACTTTGTTTGCTTGCGATGGTTCCGAGAATATAATCTGTAGTAAACCAAAAGAATAGCTTTATAATTCAGATAATCTTAACACCCAAGTAATCTTTTGCTGTTGAAATAATATTCAATAGTTCTCTGTTTTCTTAACTGGCATTTATTCATGTTTTGAAGCTATTATGTTACAGAGGTTTAAAAATGGTATTTCCTGTGGCTTTATACACAGCCAGTGCAAGGATTTTTATGGAGCATTGAGTTCAGTGAAATATCTTTTCAAGAATGAACTTTTACTAGTGAATTTGGAAGCCCTGGGACTGGAATCCAGGCAGCAGCTCTCTAAGCTGTACTGCAGAAGAGATTTCTAGGAATGGAAAGGCTGCACATTTTCCACCTCCCTTGGAAAGGAATGCCATTAACATAAATGAGTGGAGGCTGGGTCTGAGCTCATCCCTGTTGTGATTGCCAGCTGAGACACGGATATTTGTCCACCAGGAACTGGACAGAAGAGAATTAGCTCATTCTGATTAAGTGTTGATGACTTTGGGCCGTTACCAACCTTTGTGGTGTTAGAAGGCTGACCTTGAAGGTAATGGTTCCACATCCATTTGACAGTCGTGAACCATCTGTGCCTCCCAGATGTCTTTTAGCTTCAGCCTAACAATTCATATAACTCAGAGTAAGATACTGGCATGTTTTGTACCATAGAATGCGAAAGAATAAAGGTGCATATTCCATGTTGTAGCCTTGCTTGGTAATAAATGTCATTCCATAAAAATGGAGGTGTGGAAACTCCTGTTGATGATTGCTGAAATGGAATGTATTGCCAATTGGGATGTGTTTTACAGCAACAACAACCATGTTTTCTATATTAAAGACTGGCTTTTTTTTTTTTTCCTCCAGTTGCCACAATTACCAACTTTAATCCTTCCACCAAAGGCAGAAACCTATACTTATGATTTAAGATATCTTTCATCGTGCAAATGAACAGCCTTAGAAGTACCACACGCTTTTGATGGCCGTGTGTTGATTTGGTTGAATTCTACAGACGTTTAGGGAGGATAATGATAACAACCGACTCGGTTCTAGACGTGTTCTTGGCAGTTGCTAAGTGTTCACTTAGCTGTTAAAGACCGGATTAGGCATTGAAATTTAGCAACTCGAGCTTCTGTGCATTTAGAGAGATCTGTGCTGAAGGGCATTTTAGCCCTCAGGATTTACTGGTATTGAAGGAGGGATTAGTTAGGAGAGATTTATTAGAAGAACTACAGCTGCCTGGAATTGAGAAGCGTGAGTTAAACAAAACTCCTGCCCCAAACAACAAACACCCAAAACCCAAACACAAGTGGCTGCAGTCAAAAATATGCTTAATGCACACTTGACTGGGAAGGTAAATAGGTAATTGGTTGAGTACCTTCAGCAAAATAGCTCTCAAGGTACACCTTACAAGCTGCAAGGAGAGATTTCTGTTCTGCCCCACAGTTTTTCCCAATTCCTTAACATTAAAAAAATAATTTTAAGTTTTCAAAATATGTAGCCTTGCACCTTTTGACTGGGCTGAAGTGATTTGATGGAAGGTGGATGGTTTGCTACTTCCTCGGTGAAGAAAATTCTCATCCTATAATTTGGCCATTACGTTGTTATTTGAAACTGTATAACGGAATATTTTTCAGTGAAACCTTGGCTTTAATCAATTCTCACTTCATATTTTTGTTTAGGTTTTTGTTTGTTAATAAATATATGTGAGTACAGAACTGAGATTTTTTTTAGAAGTGAAATTTTTGACGTGAAGTTTCAGAAGTAGAAATGGTCTATTGTTTAATATAATAACTATGGGGATGTACTCTGTTTACAGAAAATATCCAGTGCTAATTTGAAGAATGATTGAATTTGAGTCTTGCAGCTCTGTTTTCTTAATTTCTG
This sequence comes from Lepidothrix coronata, assembly GCF_001604755.1. Classification (NCBI taxonomy): domain Eukaryota; kingdom Metazoa; phylum Chordata; class Aves; order Passeriformes; family Pipridae; genus Lepidothrix; species Lepidothrix coronata. The sequence goes on from NW_016690205.1 coordinate 1,943,645, forward strand.
TACTTATTCCTATGACTTGGAGCATCTTAAGATGCTTGATTAATGCTAAAACATGGTAAACGTGGCCAGTCTTTTGTCTGATCCACGTGCCCAGTGGCATTTGTCGCTTAGAGGATGATTGAGGAAAGCAAATTGTTTTAACTGGATTTTTTTTTATTAAGATAAGCCAGTTGTAAAAGGATTCATGAGCAAGTCTGGTATTTTTACACAGGAGTGATGCCCTTAAAACAATGTTTTTCATCTGTCCTAAAAAGAATTCCATGAGTGGTGGCTCAGAGTGAGCCTGAGGGATGTCTTTGTTTCTTAGCAAAATACATGGTCTCTTTTGGGTATGTCTTGCAAGGAACACTTTGTGCATCTGTTTGAAAAGTTTTAGAAGGCCACACCATTGTCTCTTGGTAGGAAGCTGGAATTTGGGTGTGCTGTAGTGTATTTAACCCAATGACTTGTCAGCCTCACATTGCTGATGTTTTGAGAGCTAATTGATTAAAAAGACAGTGTTTCAGGGGTTTCTTCATCCAACCTCGAGCTCTTCAGGGCATGTGATGTGCCTAAAATATGAATGTCATTTAGAGTAATTGGATATCTTCCCTACAGCACAGTCTCATTAGCAGCCTCCCTTGGGAATAAATGTTTATCTGCAGGTAAACACATGTATACATCACACACATGTGAGTTTGCAGGATTGACTGATGCTGACATGTTCTGTGTGTGTGCCATGGTCAGATTCTGGTGTAAGTAAATAAAAGCTGTTTCTCTGCATGTTTACAATGTTAAGATTTCAATCAGGTTATGAATATGGATGAAATAATTTAGCATGGAAAGTTCTTTTAGGTAGCTCTCTTTGTCCTGGAGTGGTGATCTGGATATTGTGGATACATTGCCCTTATAAATGACACTAAATATTGTCTTGTTAACACAGACAGAAAATCAATCACTTGAGGAAATTCTACAATGCTGCAGTTCTGCTTTGCTCTTCTCACAGACTGTACTTGCCTTTTCTCTCTTGTATTGACTGGATGTTTGGAGGATAGACTGAGCTGAGAATCATGAGGAGCTGGAGATCTGTAGGGAACACACACAAAATAGACTGAGAAGAAATCACCAGTCTGAGACATTCAGATTTATTTCCTCACTCTGACTCAAACACTGCGAAATTACACAAATCAGTTGGACCAAGAATTGAAAGCACCTTTTAAGCCTGGGCTCTATAGCTGAAGGTTTCAAAGTGAAGTAGGTGTTTGGCCACCTGAGCTTCTTGGTCTTTTTCTGTCCTACCTTCTCAGTTTGAATATCTGATAATTCTGACTTGGTTTGGAACCTGAGTTTTGGCTTCTGATCCAAACAGTTTTGGACTTCATTTCTGTGTACCCTAATTTCTCACCAAGAAAGTGAGAGTAATACTTCTTTTGCTCACCCTTCCTTCACTTAATTGATAAATTCTGTGTTGGGAGGTAGCCAACACCCTTGAACAACTTCAGAGCTTTTTCAGTGTTGGTTTTGTGGGAAATATTCCTCTTTTTAAATTTAGAAAGATGGCATAAACTCAAGGAACAAAGAAACAAGAATTTATTCAGCGCATTGGGTCTTTCTCACACCAAATTTCTCGGGAAAAAGACACTTTTGGTTTAATTTCCATACATTTTATAGTTTCACAAAATCCCCACCCTTTTCAGATAAGTTTGATATATTCATTTCTACCTAAAAAGGTTTTTTTTCTCTGAAAAGGGGCTTTCCCTTCTTTCCATTGGCCGCTGGACATCCTCTGTCAAAAATGATGGATCTTCCTTTGTTCTTAGCTCAAAGAGAGAAGAGAAACCCCTGTGTACAAAATTCTCACGTGGCCCCGGAAGATTTTAATTTTTAGGAATTTTTATATTTCTCTTATCTGGCCAAAAAAGTCCCTGACACCCAGTCCCAGTCTGGGACTTGAATTTCTTACAACTTCGCGATACACTTATAAAAATAATATTTTTATTTCTCATATTTCACAGCTAGTAATGATAATAAGAAATGAGAACACTAAGATGTTTGCTAACCTGTTTCAAAATAGGTGCACTGTTGTAAACCATAATTGACATGTTAAAATGAGGGGAAAATTTAATTTTGTGGCACAGGTTGAAGTCTAGTTCACTGACTAGGGTTAACAAACAGTTAAGGGAAAGACTTGCTATAAAAAAAGACAGCCTCTTTGGTGCTCAGGATCTGAGAACAGATATCAAAGGCTGCATATTGAGCTCCAGTAGCAAGCAACAGACTTGTTCCAGTGCTCAGCAGAGCCTGTGGTACCTTTGAAGTGATGGGAGAGTCAGACATGGAGCTTCTGAATGTAGCTGATATATCACAGAGTAACCTGAATTTTAACTGTGCTCAGCACTGTGTCCTTGACAGGTTACTGTAAAAACAAAAGGCCCTAAATATTTATTCTACCTGGTGTAATATATGAAGCACACCACCAAAGAGCCCTGTGCCTGTCCTGATGTGGGAGGCAGATTTGCTGGCAGGGCTCGTGACCCTCGCTGGGGCAGCTCGTGAAGAACTGCAGCCCTGGGCAAGGACTCAGGGAGGAGTTCATGGAGAACTGTCCCTGGGAGAGGGACCTCAGGATGGAGCAGGGAAGGAGTGTGAGGAGCCCTCCCCTGAGGAGGAAGGAACTGCTGAGGCAACATGGGATGATCTGATCACAGCCCTCGTTCTCCCTCTGAGAGAAAATCAGAGTAAAGTTGAGAGAAGGAAGGGGTGGGGGGAAGGTGTTTTGAGATTTAGATTTTATTTTCTCATTTTCCTACTGTGATTAGACTGGTTTCCCCCCCTCAAGGCTATTTTCCCCCGGGGTGGTAACTGTGGAGTGATCTCCATCTGTTCTTATCTCCACCCAAGAGCCTTTCGATGTATTTTCTCTCCCCCATCCAGCTGAGGAGGGGAGGGATGAAGTGGCTCTGGTGGGTACTTGGCATCCACTCAGGGTCAACCTGATGTTCAGATACTTGGTGTTCCACTTTGTTGAAGCTTCTGTTTCCATCATTATCATATTGTATTTATTAGGGTAGGATTTTACTGACTTTGCTAACAGTTATTCAGGAGAAAATATGCTTGTCTTTTTGTGCAGATTTTGGTCAGTGCAGAGGTGAACTGTTTTTACAGACTGTTGTATCAATACTTTCAGATTGTGGAACGAATTTATTTCATTTGTCTTCCCCGAGTCCCGTGGGGGGGGAAGGGAAGCTGGAAGGGGATTTAATGGCAGGAATTCTAATTGTCCTGCTAATAGGATGGGATCTCCATGGCTAAACTCACAGCTGAATACACGCTAAAAAAGGATGTTATTGTAAATGCCAAAGCATCTGCTCCAGATTTTTTGAGGAGTAAATGGTGGCTTTGTGTCTCTTCTTGTTGAATCCTATTTACTCAGAGACTTTGACATGTGTATTTATTTGCTTCTGGCCCGATTGAGGGTGTTTTATAGTGAGAATGCTACTGAGACTGAGGGGGTTCTCATAGGAGAAATTTTTCTTTAATAAATTGATTTTTATATACTTTGACCTAAGCACAGTCAAGATAGGACACAACTGTGTTTCTGATGGGAAAGACTTTTAATAAAAAGTACGATCTTTTTGCTGAGAATGCACTCATCTGGCACAGTAAATCAAGATCTTTATGGTCTCCCAGTCTGTCACTGACTTTGAAAAGTGAGTACTTGGAAAGAGCTGGCAGAATTATTGATGCTAAAAGTGGATCAAGGATTATATTTAGTGTGTCTTGTAACTTTTTTTGCGCGGTAAGGACCGTGCTGACACTGAACAGGGGAGGCTTGAGTGCCACATCCATATTGGCAAGGATTAAAGGACAAAGTCTAAAAGCTATGCAAGCAACTCTGTCACTGATTGAGATGATTCTGTAAAAAAAAAAAATAGATTAAGACTATTTCTCTGTTGAAAATCAGATTGCTGCCATCACTGGGTATTGTATTTGTTTGTTTCTCTCCATTACAAAACAGTTTTACCATCCAAATGGCTAAATATTTTCCCTGTTAAAATACCACTGAATTCTAATTAAAAGTGCCTATAGATAAAATGCATAAGTGGAAATTGTTTTGTTGTAGGGTAGAGTAAGAGGGTTGACAACTGGTGTTTTCACAGTAAGTGGATGATTAAGATTAATTATGTAGGTGAATTCCAGAGAGCTGGGGAGGAGAGAGGAAGATGGTAAGAGTGGTGTAGAAAACATGTTTTTCTGAGAAAATGTAGAAATAATTGAGCTGATTAATCTAGAAATCTGAGGGGACATGGCAGTAATTTTCACATGTAAGCAGCTCCATAAAGATGTGTGAAGAAGACAAGCTGGGAATTGCACAGAAAGAAAAGATTCTTAAAATAGTAACAAGGGAAACTTGGGCTGAACGTGGGGAAATACCAGCTAATTGTGAGGATTCCAATGCTGTGATAGATTGCCTGAGGCACGTGTAGAATCCTCCACTGATGGAAATTTTAAAAAGCAAGTTACACTGAAGTGTCTTGGGTGTATTTTACACCAGGTTTTGCTTTGCTGTGAGGAGACAAGACTGGGTGGTCTTGTAAAAAAAAATCAGCTTAGTGGCCTGAGGTTTACACTGCCTGAGACTTTCCCGGTGTGCAGGGAAAAGTTTAAAGACATTATAGCAAAATGTCTTGATTTTTGACTCATCATGATGGGCAGAGGAGGAAACAGCAGCAGCAATATGAAGTTATTTGGAGAAAACTTCAGCAAACACTGAGCAGAAGCTGAGTGATGCCAGAGTCTGTGTGCTAAATATTCTGCATTGATGAGACCGGGGAGAAAATGAAATCCTAGATTAGGTGAAATGTTTTACTCTGCAATCTCGGCAGGTCAACATTTTACCCTGTTTAGAGTGCAGAGTTTTTCTGCTTCTTTAGGTTGTGTGGTGGAGGTGTAAATGATATAATGGAGGTGCAAATGATAGCTCAGAAATAGTTCAGCTCTGAAGGATTTGTGGCCTCTGTGGTGAGAGCCTGGCAAGTGGCAAACAACAGAGGAGAGGATCATTTGATATAAAGTGTTATATTTTCATTAGCTGCCAATTTTCACTAATGGGAGGACAGATCTAATAGCCTGTCTGTACTCTCACAGCCTGCAGAGAGAACATTAATGATTTCCTTCATCTGCTGTCCAAGGTGCTTTCCAGGAGTGAACTGTTGTTATTGGACTTCAGTGAGTGCTACAAAATGCAAAAAGTGATGTTCTTATTCCCCATTATTATAATTTACTATTTTTTTTAATAATTACTAATACTTTGGAACATTTAGTACTCACACAAGTTTTTTTTGGGCTGAGTGGTTTTAATATAGTTGGATTTGATTGTGAATATCATTAAGCAGATCGTGGGGATTTTTTTTTCCTCCAGAGAAAAAGGAAGTCATTGCCTACAGCAGCTGTGAAGGAAAAACTGGAACAAACTTGTAAATTTGTATTACATTTACTAAATAACTTGGCCAAAAAAAGTGTCTTGGAATTAATACCAAAGTGTTTTATTTTAAAATGCATATTTTTATTTAAGCAAGTTGAATGGATGCCCAAACAAAATATTTCATTTCAGTTTGGGTTGAGACGGTCTGCTTATATTTGAACAGAAATGAATGTTTTAATTTCACACAAAGAAACTCTTGCTGGAGCCTTCTAGACTGGGCCTCAGTATTTCTCCTCTCTCCTGCTTCCTTATGAGCTCCTGAGTTTTTAATCCAAAAAAATGGTGTGAAAATGTGTTTGGTCACTTTTTTTTGGACAATTTTTTTGATACTGCTTAATCCTCCCTTTTATTGAGATTGCATCCCTCGGGTGTTGGTTCATTATTCAGAGATGTGCTTAGTTGACTGAAGCATGTAAGATGAATTCTGGTTTTCATTTTAAGATCATGTACAGCTGCCAGCTTTGACGCTTCTAATCATCAGTGTTCCTATACTGAGGGTTTCCTTTCCTTCTGCTTTCTCCTCCCCAAACACACATTAAAATGGCTTTTGTGGAATATTTTGTATCGTAGAGTATATTTAATAAAAACAGAGCACGGAGGCAACAATTGATACCATAAATCACGTTTTTTTATTAACTAAAATGAGAGATAATGCAATGAAAGCAGGAACCAATAGTCTTCACTTTGTTGATACCTGTTATTTGTGTAAAACTCTCTGTGTGACAGCACTGCAGCTGTGCTGGGTTGCCTGAAGTTTTGCACACTGACACAGTGAGGAGCAGCTCTGACCTGTTTGCCTTGTGCCTGAAGTGCCCCAGTGCTCCCTGTGAGCAGGGATCACAAGGGCTGAGCTGCTTTTTCACCTCAGAAGCAGCCAAATGCCAAAACAAAGATGTTTGTTGTTTCAGAAGGGTTTATTTTATATTCTGCTGACCAGAAAGCAAAGATCACTTTCAATCTCAGGTCACAGAAAGTTTTAAAAGTTAAAACCAAGCCAAAATCTGTGACTTTGAGTCATTTTGCAGTGATTTTTTTTTTCCTGTTTCAGTATAGCCACCCTTGTTTCCTGCTCCTCTGTTCAAAGCTGCAATGCAGCATGACCAGCTCTCCCCTCTTTCCTTCCTTTCACCTTGCTCATTCCCAAATATTCCTCTTCTTTCGGGAAGATAAGATGGTTAAAAGGAGTGTCTAAACGAGTTAAGTAGTTTACTGCCTGGAAAGCCATTTTTATTCTCACTGAATGTGAGAGTTTTCTAAAGTCAGTCACCTCACAGTGGCAATAAGGATGCTCAGTGATATTTGCTTTCAAAGTGCTCAGCCCCTAAGGAAGGAGAACATATGGATTGGAAGGTTAGGGATTCTTTCAGGTGCAAAAACTCCTTGTTCATGCATGCTCAGATAGTCCTTTCCCTTTCTTCTTAGCTTTAAATTATGTCACAGGAAGGAAATTGTTTACTTAGAGGGAGTTCAAATGCCAGAGCTTGAGAGAACAGTAGAAATACAAGTAAAGTACTACTAAGAAAACTAACATTAGGTTCTAAAACTCCAGGCTGTTCTTTGTTTTTCAGCTTTTCAAAAGACTGTTCGTTCACTATTTCATAGCAGGTATTCTGAGGACATAGGAAATAACATATAAATGAGATATATAAGCTGCAGGACTCCTGTTGTGAATCTATATTGGTTTTAGTTCAAGATCTGAGCTTTTAGCTGAGCCAGGACTCCTCAGCTGTTGCCTCCTTGCTGATTCTTGTAACTCATATTGTTTCTTAAATTCAGAAGGCACAAGAAGGAAGATGAAATTTGAGCAGAAGTTTTGGGTCAGGTTTTAACCTGTTTCTGTTCAGATATAGGTTCAATGTGGGTACCTGTGGCACGAGTCAGGTGCTGTAGCAGATTTATGAATAGTAATTCAGAGACCCTGACTGGCACAGACTCTGGTTAAACACATCCTCGTTGAAAAACCTGTCTTGCATCATGGTTGGTTTTGTTGGACCAGTAATAGCACAGGTCACCCCGACTGGGGTGAGAGTAAAGAGAGTGGCCATTCATCTTTGGAAGAATTTGTACCCTGATATATGTCTGTAAAATCAGTGGCTGTGTGAGGCAAATCTGGGAAACCTGCTAGTGAAGGTGAAGAAAAATACTAAAAACCCCCTTTTCAGCACAGCTGGGAAGTATGACTGCTATGGTAATATCTGCATTTGTAAAACTGCATCAGAATTTATTTTCAATCCCTTCTTAATCAAAATGATTTCTCATATATCTGAAGGGCTAACGTGGGCATATGTGCTAATTAAATGTCACACTGCAATTGGTAGCTAATTTAAAATATTCAGATATATTTTCCATCGAGTCATAGTGACTCATCTGAAGCCAAACCTGCCCTCAAGAATCAGTCATCTACTTGCCAGTGATCTTAAATAAGAAAACCAAAACAATTGCTCTTCCCCTTTGCCTTTATCAGTCCCAGGATTTAATTCCATTGACGTTTGGCTCCTCTCTGGATAAAAGTGCACCCACTGAATTAAAAGTGGGGGAAAGCTGTATACTTTCAGATCAGAGTATCAAATGTGATTAGAAAGTGGTATAAAGATTTTGGTTTTGGCTTCTCAAAAGTACAGGAGTTAAAAAAGATCTATGAACCTGCTCTGTTCCCACAGGTGTACTGGGCACTGAATAGGGACTGAATGAAAAATGCCTCCTGCAACCTTTTTTTCTTGCCAGGACTCCTCCCAGCCTTTGTAAATACTTGTACCTACAGACAAATTAAAAGAGGCATCAGAGCTCATTTCTGTGGCAATAAAAACGCTTCTGAATTTTCTTTTTTCGGGTGTTCCTGCTGAATATTAACTACTCTGTATCCTGCAGGACACTCAAACCCCATAAAGCTCTATATCAGGATTGTACACTGTTAATCAGAAGTAGTAGGTGTATCCACTGCATGGCTTTGTACTGGGAAACAAAAGTTTTTAGCTGTGAAGAAGGTAGAGATAATTTATTGATGCAGCTGCTTCCATGTCAGTGGGAGTGCACATTCCTTAATTGATTTTAGTGCAGCTAAAAATGATGTTTGCAATAGCACATTTCCATAAAAGCCTATGAAGAATAAAACTAATAAAACATTGGTTTCTGTTCTGATGTACATGCTTCTTTTGCATTCAGCATCTGTTGCAATATAAATTCTAATATATTTTTTAAATAACTCTTTGATTTCTGTGGAGAGGTTAAAGCTCTTCCTTTCCTACCTTAATGTTTGCCAGCCAGCAGGGTGTACTTGGCATCTGGAAGTACCAGTCCAGAGCAAACTGGAGCATGAGGAGTCTTGCTTTGATACTGGCACTGACACTTCCTGCTGGAATGGTTTTCCCTACCTTTGGGAAACAGTGGTGGAAAACATCAAATCTCTTGATACCCAGTGTTGTGCCTTAACCACAGGGAAAGTTTCTTCTTCTATCCAACTAAAGTTTATGTTGTTGAAGTTATATTTTTAATTCATGGCAGCTTCTTCCTTGGTGAAACTGCACTTCTTCATTAATAATTGAGTCTTGGCCCTATTTGTGTACCCCTTCCTCATGGCTGAGGAGCTGTGGATTTCCCAGATTACTTTAGATATTAAATGTCCCACATCTCTTTCCTTAAGGTAACCTCTGAGCTGGCACAAAGCTGTCTCATCGTGCTGATGTGCACAGACAGCAGCATTTCAGAGTCTGAACTCCTCCAGCTCCGTGGGGAGCAGGGTGATGGGGACAAACCACAGGCATTGTTTCTTATCTCACCTCATCACTCTCCTCTCTGCTTCAGTTCTGTGAATTCTGCATTCCAGCCACACACCACTTCAAGCTTTTCATATTTTGTGTCTTTGCAGGAGTTTGTAAAATAACCACCAAGAAGTTACATTTTTTTTCTTTAATATTACCTATAGGGAATAAACAAGCCTAGGTTTTCTCATGGCATGGAAATAAGTTGTTCTCTCCAGGTATATCAAATGACATGACATGAAGGCATTTCCCACTATAAGCATGTTTCAGAATGGATAAGCTGAAGTCCTGGATTTAAATGTGAGCAAAGAGGATGTGGATAAACAGTGTTCACACAGCTGATGGGTGTTCAGGCTCTGTTTAGCCTAAATCACTTGTGGGAAACCCCTAAAGCAAATTCTGGCTTTGAGGATATAATTTTTTTATCTTCTCAGTTGTGGTGCCTTATGATGTGTTGTGTTTTATGGCTCTTCCTTCGAAAGTTTGGGGCTGTGAATCTGTTGTGTGAGAATCCCTCACTGAGTTAGGTGTTGTGTAAATACACTGTAAATAAGCCAAACAATACAGAGCCCTGCTGACAACTCCAGCATCTCTGACACTGCTCACAACCACGCAGTTTTCATGTCAAAACAACCTATTGGACAATTTAACATGGCAGGTACACCATATATATATATATGGCAACTTAATTATTTGTTCTGCAGTAAAATAATATATTACATTAGATTAAGTTTCTCCTTTCTTTCAAAAAGAGTCCAAGAAGAAAGAAGTCCTTTTTTTTACTTTCAAACTATAGTTCTTCTAAATTAATTTCTTGTGGCACTGTTAAATATCTCTTATCTTGTCTTTATCCCCTGTTTTTACTTCTTGGAAATCCTGGCTCCCTCGAGTTCATGTTCCTTCTCTTCTTGCCATCCCATATGTACTGCTCTGTCCTCTCAGGGATTGTCACTTGGGAAAAGCCTTGTCTGCAAGGGACAAAGTAAAAGGCAAAAATTCCCAGTTCCCACTCTTCCCCTGCCCACCAGCTGAGGGCTGTGCTGCTGAGGGCCAGGCAGTGGTCAAGATATTTATGTAAGGTTTGATTCATGCACTTACCAGTGAATGATTTCATAAAAAATCCCCCCCAGAAAGCATTATTTATTAGTCCATATTATCATGAAACTTCCATGCACTTTTACCTGGGTCTGGCTGTGATGTGGTGCTTGCATGAAATGATCTTAAAAGGGCTCCTTGCTGTTAAATGGAAATGAAGCTAATGAACCTGGGAATTGTCCAAAGCAACCACAGAGACTTGGGCACCTGCTGCTGGGGGATGTTTTTAATGGAATTAGGGCTCCTGTTTCCCTTAGCGTGCTTTGAAAGTCACAGTTAAAGGCTCTTGAAGTTCATGGATGTCCTTTTATGCCTGAAACATAAATATCATCAGACTGAAGTGTTCAAAACCATGCCTGTTAAACTGTTAAAAATGTTGGACAAATAGGTAAATCTGAAGAAAATCTCAGGCCAAAAACCTAAGACTAAATTTTTATGTACTAATACAAAGTAAGGTGGTTTTTTTGCCCACCTGCTACCAGGGGACGTTCCATGGCTGGGTTTGTAATTCCAGCCATGATAGAAAATGTCTAGAAATCAGCTGTCTTTATCTGAGGAATACATTAATTTCTAGTAGCATCCAGTCATTTAAACAAGCTTGTGCTGGCTCAGGAGTAGTGATAGACTGTGCTTTGGGTTGGGAAGAAGGAACATAAATCACCAAGTGTCAGGCAGCTTAGAAACCAGTGTGTCCTCATGACTGTTTAATAGAGTACAAGGGGAATTGCCTTCAAGCTACTGAAATCTCATATCCAGTCACCCATTGGTGAAGCTTTAAAAAAGAAGAGAATTGTTCTCTTATGAGTCTTGGCATAAAAATTTAATTAGCTGTTGAGCTCTTTCAGAAGATTAAAAAAAAAAAAGTGATTTCTTTTTATACAGTCACTTTGCTTTAACTATTTGCTTTCTATTTCTGTTGTTCACACAGATGGGATCTGCAGCCTTCTGCATCTATTTTTTTTCTCTCCTTCAATAGTGATTTTGAAATTATTTTACCCAGTTTCAGGAATTTTATTATTTTTTTTTTCATTTGTTTCAGCGTATTTGAACACTGTTTTTGGAAGACATTCAGAACAAAAGCCAGAGATAAATGAATACATAATCAGATTTATATATGTAGTGGATACAAAACTTGTTACATCAAATAATAATAATGATTACTGTCATTGATAGATTTGTTGAAATTACTCATTGTTTATATGAGTACAGATGAGTATGTATTAATCAGAAAATCAGTCCTCAACTGAAATCAGATATTATTTCTATTATTTATTATAGTTTCATCTCATTAGCACATCTGTTATTTTGCTCTCAAAGGCACTAAATCTTATGACAGTGCATCATACCCAGGCCTGTGACCCTGCTCAGCAACTGAACCCTTTCAACCAGCAGTTAATTGCTTCTCTATATTGCCATCAATATCTTTAAAGACTGAAACCAAAAATAATATACTTTAGGACTCAGTTGAAATTTAGAACCAAAGTTGCTCACATGGTCTAGGAATTGACCTTTATTTTTCTAGTTGAAGAGAGAAGTGTAAAATGAATTTTTCATACATGAAGTTGTTTATTTCCTGGAACTGTTCTTTAGAAATGTCTTCCACTTTCATGTCTTGTGCAAGCCATTGTTTTTTAAACTTAAAAAAAAAATATCGAGTTTTAAACTTAAAAAATTCAGGTTTTCTTTTTGAAAAACACCGAAACAAAGTGTTTTGACACTTCTGAAGCTCCCCTTGCACCTTCTTTGGAGAGCAGGGTCAGACTCTGGATTTGAAGGAGCTGAGTATAATAGCAAATATTCTCCTTGCAGTACCAGGCTCTTTAAGCTTCCAGAATAATCTTGTTTTCCATGGAAGTCAGTGAAGGAAAAATAACTATTGTTACAAGTGACAAGAGTGTGTTTGACGTGGTTGGTCCTCAGATTTTGTTGTTTTCCTTTAGGAAAGGAAAGGAGAGGAGAGGCCAGTTGAGCTCTTTTGCACACTCTGGTGGGAGTCTGACTGTCCTCAGGTGAAGGGGGTCAGAAAATCATAGGAAATTTTGAGTTGGAAGAGACCTCTAAAGGTGATCCAGTTCCAACCCCCCACGGGCAGGAGTGTGTCTGGAGACTGGAGCTGATGCTGAGATCTGAGACTACAGTGAGAAACAAAGAGCAGCAGGTCAGCCCTCAGAAGGGAGAAAAGGAGGATTTCCCAAGACCCAGAAGACTGGGTAAGACTGTTTTTTAGGAAATAGCTGACCTGGCTGGATTTGAGGACTCATCTGCACTGGGGAGAGTTGCATATATGAGTGTGGTTTAATTTTACTCTGCTTTAAAAATCGCTTTGAGCTTTTTCTCCTTACAGAGTCAGTTGATGTGCCTGTTACTGGTATAAAACCTGCTATTATAGGAGAGATTTAAAGCCCTTGGGCTTAGGAAAATTTACATTAAGAAAAGCTTTGGGCTGCTGCACTTCTGTGTTCTGGCTGGGCTTACTGGGGGACACCAGTCTGCAGAAAACTGGTCCCTGTGTCTTCTTTCCACAGCCTGTCTTTGAGTGCCAATAAACCAGACCTGAAATGAGCAATGCAAAGCAAAGGCCAAACTTCCCAGGATGTCTGATATGACTTCAAAGCCTAAAAAACTCAAAGAACAGTGAAGGACTGTGGAAAAAGGAGTGTGGTTTAAATGAAGTGAGACAAATTATGCAGTCATAAAAGGTTTTTGAATCTTAATACAGTCAGAGATCACAATTCCTGCTTTCCCTCTCAGTGCATGATGAAAGGTACCCACACAAATAATTTACTTTCTTATAGAGCAATGTAACCTCAACACTTTATTTTGATGCTCTTCATTTCAAAGTAATACAGTTACAAAACCATGGGGTTTTTGGCTTGTTTGGATGGGGGGTTTTTTTGCTTGCTTTGTGAGAGAGCTAAATGACATAATAATGGAATTAAAACCAGTCTGTTTTGGTAGAATGAGACTTTTCTGGCATACCTAGATTCTTCTTAAGCTTGACGGCCCATTCTGTTTTAGGAGTAAGTCTCTTTTGGAGATACCCTCTAAAGTTATCTCTTCTTTCCATCAGTAGAAGGAATTGTTTGGGCTGCTTCTTAATCCCTGCTTTGTGATCCTGCAAATACAACAGTCATGCTTCAAAGTCTGAATCTTGGCATTTAAGAGACATTTTGGATTTGATATCTGGTATAAAATCTCTTCAGGGTAAAAGACCTGCTACATGATTTATCTAATCCCTCAATGTTATTTGCACACTTCTCCTACCAGAAAAAAACAAACAACAAAGAAGGCAATTTATTCTCCACAGCAGTGTTTATGGAACTTTCATAAAGTTGTGGAATATAGACTTTTAAAAGCCATTTCTGAAGGGTATATTTGTAAAGTTTGTATTACTAAAAATCCATGAGGTAGGATAGCAGTGTATTGATACAGACAATTCATACATATTTAACTTTGGGAGAAGTTTTAAATCAGCAGAACTCTTCTGGGGTTTTTGGTCATCATTTCCAACTGTGAAAAACTTGTGTCTTTAATTGTTGTTTTCAGTTTTACAGAGTTTTTGGATCCATTCCAGCGGGTTATCCAACCAGAAGAGATCTGGCTGTACAAAAATCCTCTGGTGCAATCAGACAACATCCCTACACGTCTCATGTTTGTAAGTACCGAAGGCTTGTTGGTCATTTGATGACTGTAAACTTAAGTACACTTTCATTTGTTAAGCAGCAGAAAATCTTTTGGAAGCAGAGGATGTTCCTTTAATTCTAAAGACAACTATTTACCAAACCAGGGATGTCCAAAATGACAAAACATAGCAAATCATGGGGAGTTTGTAAAAAGCAGCTTTGTCAGGTGGCTGAATTTATGACTGTTGATTTTTCAGTTTAAGAGTTAAGCTGGTTTTAGCTTAGAGGAATGCTAGAGAAATGAGTAGTGAAGCCTTTTCAGTTAGCTGGTTGGGTCTGACCTGACAAAACCTTGCCATGCTTTTGTTAGGTGAAGTGCTTAAATTGTGAAATCCAGTTTGGTTTAGGCGTGTTAGACACTGAGATACTTGACTCCAAAGAGTCCTTTTATGAGGTGACCATATATCCCAGCCTTCTAAGGCAGAGGCTGAAGGCCTGCTTTTAAATTTGCCAACATGTTGTTTATACTGAATTAAGAAGCAGCTCTATTATAGACTTTTTCAGCCAGGATGAATGAAAATATGTGTTTTTCCTGAAATGGAAGAGAACCGTGTAAAAAAACCAAACAAATGAAAAACAAACAAGCAAAAACAAACCTCAAACCAAACATTAAATTGTTGTACTAGGGAAGGGTGAATTGAATTCTGTTGTTTTTCCTTATGCTGAGCATTACTTTGCTACATGATTTCTCTGGTCTGTGTTTATAACTGAAGAGTTCAGGAGCCAACAGTGAATCATTGCCCAGGGTTTGCTGCAGATGGTGGAACTGTTTTTCAAATTGGTTGTGATAATCATTAGTCCATCCTCTTGTTCTCCAGGCAGTAGCCACTGGGAGGCACAATTTTGGGATATAACTGTAATGCACTTCCCTGTTGAGCACTTCCCAAAGCCAGCTTTTATAAACTTCATGGTGGGTGGGACTTCAGGCAACTCAGTGTCAGCAGCTTTTGCATGGTCTGTGTTCCCTTTCTGGCTCAGGTTTTAAAAATGTCAGTAACTCAGTGAACAGCTGCTGAAATTAAGAAATGGAGCTAATTTCTAGATATTTTTTTTATTTTCTAATTTATGTAATTGAAAAGAAGAAAAATCCAACTCTAGCATTGATGACAAGCTTTTGTTATCTAAACAATTTCTCACCACTAGTGTTGTACTCAGATATTGAAATGTATGGTTATGGCTCACCAGAACACAATCACTGTGAACTGCAGGATTAATTTATATGGAGAGAGATTTGAATTGAAATGTTGTGAATACTCCAAACCAAAACTCAGATTAGACAAAGCTGATTCCTGCATGGGTAGCCAAGGATGGAAAGCTCTGAGCCTTGTTCTGTCTGTCAGTGGATATTCCTTGTCTTGGAAAGTTTAAGGCACTGCCCACTTCCCTTGAGTGCATGGAAGTGTGTGGGAGTCCCTGTAACTTCAGCGCATCTCTGACTTGCCAGGATTTATAATAAATGAGAGAGATTTTTGTCCATGTTTCACAAAAGCCAGGCAAATGTTGGAATATTTCACTGCTGGAAAAAAAAAACAACCAGTGCTGAAATGCAGTGAGGAGAGTATTGCTCATGAGAATGTTGCCAAATCTATTATAGAGATGAGCCATACAGAATCTTTTTGCAAAATACAGGAGGCTTTAGCAAGCCAAGATTTCTTTGTATGTGCATTTTGCTGCAGAATAGAAAGCACCTTCCAGCTAATGCTTTTGTGTAAGGAACAGTGATGTACTACAGACATGAATAGTTCATTTCTCTCAAAAATTCACATGCTTGTGAAATATGAGGAAATCTGCAGTTTTACCAGGTTTCTGAAGATTGATTGGAAAGTGATTTGGAACAAGCTGCCACTTGAATGCTGTTCTTTGTTGATATTTTCTGCTGCTCCTGCATGTTCAAAAGTTTTCTAACTCCATTAAACCACCACTCTGATGTTGGCCTTGGCTATATTTCAACGTGTTTTTCAACAGTGGGATGCAGATATCTTTCTTCTTTCCTTTCCTGATTGGCAATCCTTACTTTTTAGAAAGAAATTAGCAATTCCAGGTTTTGCTTTAACTTTTTTTTTATATTTCACTCTCTGTCTCTGAAAGCAGAAATTAAACTATTGCTGAGGATGGAGAGAAGTGAACATTTCTGGAGCACTAACGTGGCATTGGCATCTGAGCTTGAATCTCACACACACTGGAGACAGAAGGGAATTTTAAGTAGAAATGGTGCATCTTTTTGCCAACAAAACTTGGTTTTACTTGGTATCTACATTTAAAAACTGCCTTTCTAAATACAGATAAGGGGAACAGACTCCAGACTGTGTTTTAATGTGTGTGGCTCACTGGGTTAGATAATATTTTGCAGATATAGGTGAGGGGCAGCTGGTGCAAGATGCAGAGCCAAAATAACAAATACAGTGCACTCTCATGTTGTTGCCTACTCAGATATTCTAAAAGCATAAAATGAGGACTGGGATTAATCTGTGTTATGAAAAGAAGACTGAGTCACACATCTTTTGTCATATCTGTCCTCTGTTTTTTATTTCAATGGAGGCTCTTTAAAAAGTAAGGCACTGCTCATCCTCAGTAAAAATAATCTTACTTAAGCCCTGGCATCCCATGTGCCATTTACAACTTAATTTTGGCCTTGTTTTAAAAAAAAAGAACAAAACCAAACAAACCAATAATCAAGAAAACAGTCATTTTCACTCTTCTTTAAGAGAATAAATGCTTTTGAAAGACTGGGATTTATTTTTGAACAAGTGTGGTCGTGAAGAGGTTTGTAGGGTCAAGAAAGGAATGGGTTAATTTAGGCTGGAACCAGCAAGAAGCATAAATACAAGTTGCTTTTCACCTCTGCAACTGAAAGTCTGAGACAGAAGGGGCGATGGAAGGGCCAGTTGGGAATAAAATCGTAATTCCCATGGCAAGCTGGTAATGAAAAACTCCCTGGTGCTGTGCTTGGGACAAACTGATGTGTCTCTCTGGAGAAAGGCAATAAATACCTGCTGTGGGAGGCCAGACTGCAGCAGGCAGACACTGCCCCAAGATGCCTTTTGGCTCCCATTTGCAGTGAATCAGCCCAGCCCAGACTGCTCTGTGATAACAGAGCTGCTGTTCCTGGAAACCAGGGGTGGGCTTTGATGCACAGATGCCATCTCAGGTTCCTTGGAGGAGGAATCCTGCCCTGCAGTACTGACAATAAAAGAATAAGGTTCTGCTTAAGCAGTGACTGTACTTGTAGGTGCTCAAGTGTTGTTTTTCTGCTTTGGAACAAAAGCAAGCGGTTTGCTCCACATCCAGCACTTGCAAACAAAAGAATCATAAAGACGCGATCTTCCCAATGCATTCAAGAATGGCAGTTAAAAAGGAAACAAAAAGTAAGCTAAAGAGCATTTTAAAATGCTGGGAAGTTGGTGCTGAAGTCTGTTGTGTTGAGGAGGGTCCTGCTGAGCACACAGCCTGGATGGGCAGCAATGCTCAGTGTGGAAAAAATGTACAAGGTCTGGGTATGAATTTTGTGGGCCTTATAGACTGTTACTTTTTCATTTGAGAAGCTGACACTTTAAATGCAGCTCTAGGCAATTACAAATCAATTATAACCCACGGCTATGTTAGAATTTTAATGTATTCAAAGACAAATCATCCCATTTTATTGAAGGTCAGGAGCTGGATAAAGATCATTCAGCTTCCCCGTTTAAATGGAGTTAACTGAAGCTAATTATTAATCAGCTGGACTGAAAGGGGATTGCTGCTCTCACACGTGGTATTTGTTATCTCTTACAGGCCATTTCTTTCCTCACACCACTCGCAGTCATCTTTGTGGTGAAAATAATCCGTCGAACAGACAAGACTGAAATTAAAGAGGCTTTCTTAGGTAAAGTATGTCATACTTCAAAGATGGAAAATGTGTGATAGCTCTTGGAGATTGATTCCAACTGTGGTCTAAGCCTTGAAGAAAACCTGTCTGTGTTCCCAGCCCATTACAGTAGTTTTCTGTGCAAGCCATCTCACAAAAGCCTTTGTTTTTAGGTGTGTTTCTGATGGACAAATTCTATGCCTTAATTCCACAGTCCAGCTAGCAAGGGCTAGAATTTGATCAACAAAGGCAAGTCCATCTGAGACACTGTTCAGCTGGATATTTTTCTGTCACACCCCATCTCTTACTTGCCTCTTATTTATACTTGCAGCTCTTGTAAATTAAGGGTTTGACTGGAAAGTCCTGTGAGACTCAACTGCTTAGTGTAGGAATTTACACCCTCATTGTTTCCTTTGAGCTTCTCAGTGAATTTACTGTTACCCATTGCAAAATCTGTGATCTTGGCTCAGCTTTTCTAATTAAAAGCTGATGTTCCATCTTAAACTGCCCATGGAATTAGATATGCACTTTATCCTGGGCTGTGAACTGCAATGACTTGTTTTGGGTCACATCTAATTACAGCTGTGGGCAGAAAATTCCAGCAGAGGAACAGGTAGACAATGGGGAGGGTAAGTCTTAAGCTGTTCCAGCTAATTCTGGCTCTTCATATCCTTTGAAATATTAGTGATACGTGCCCAGATCTTTTTTACATAGATATTGCCAGAGACCAATATTGACTAAAGCACTTCCACTGGCAGAAGATACTTTGAAGCACTAAGAACTGCAAATGTTTTTGTTGGCATTATGTTTGAAATATGCATCCTTCTGAAATTCTGTTTTCCTGGCTGATTTACACTTTAATTTATTGGCCCTTACATAGTAAAACCAAAGCAATACTCAGCCTTGCCTTAGCTAGATAGGATGTAAATGACATTATGTATCTGCCTGTGAAAAATCTTTCTGCACAAGGCTGCATTCCCTCAGCTCCTTCTTTCTCCAGCTGCTCCAGCACAAGTGTGAAATGATCCCAGTTTTGTTTTGGCTGCTGCCACTCATTTGTAGTAAGTTCTGAAGTGTCTTACAGTGATATTTTCCTGACAAGTCCATTCAGTAGAAAAAACCCTTCATTCATAAAATGCACACAGTCACAGTTCTGAGCTTCACCTCCCCTTGTGTAAAGAATGAAAGGAACTTGGGGTAGTTTCTCCATCACTTATTCTCACCTTTTTGTTCTAAAACCCCTTTTTTTTCCCTGCTGTTTTGCCTTCTGATTTGATACCCTCTCTAATGTCTAGGAGAAAACTTGCCAGCTTCCCCAGCACTCCTCTTGCTGCACAGACTTGGAGGAAACACCAGCCTTGATGTTCTGTTCAGTTTGTGCCATAAGTGTGGAACTTCTTGTGGCTTATTTCTGTTCAAGTGTGCTCTGCATTAATCGGAGTCAGTATATTAATGTGTCTGGTGATGTGAGGGTTCATTAGCTGTGGTGGAGCTTTGCTGATTTGCAGAGATCTGGCACAAAATGTTCATAATGAATGATTGGGAAGTCCCTGCAAAGGAATTTCTCTGGGCATGACACGTAGAAGAAAGAAAAAAAGTTAAAAGCACATGAAAATTCTTTGCCCCTCGTACAGCCATTAATGGAAAGAAGGTGGTTCAGTGCACCCCAGGGGTAAGGAGGAGTTAAATTCCTACATGGAGATGCCCTTCAGCCTTCCCCTGGAAGTACCTAAATCTCTTACTGGCTGGATTATACAATGGGCAATATGAATATTTCCTAAAGGGAACAAAATGAGAGCAAATTTAATTTATCATCCTAGCAGTCACACTGTCATTTGATCCCTCAATTGTCATGGTAAGGAATATTCAACAGTGCAAGTGTGATTCAGTCAGGGGTACAATGAACAATCAAGACAAAGCTCAACAAAAAGAGTAAATTATACTGCATGTCTTCCAAAGTATTTTTTAAAAAGGGGAATTCAGTGCTGTGACCTTGCTGGTCACATGCATTTGACTATGTGGAAAATTTTCCCCATGCAATTACCATCAAAAACTGAGACAAAACAACTGAGGGGGGAAAAAAGAGCATGGAATTGAGTGGTCACTGTGAGCAGAGGTGGAAAGAGGAAGACTTTCTTTATAATATGAGTGTCTCTAGGATTGAGTTGTGCTTTTATTTTTGCTGGCAGCTATTGCTGTAATCTGAGAAAACCCTTATTTTTGCTTTGACGAAGGACCTACTTTTTTTTTTTTACTTTAAAAATCAAATCTATAACACACATTTTTATGATCTATAGCATCCTCAGGCAAAGATTTTATGGGTGAGTGCTGCTGAAGTGCAGCATCTGGGGCAGCAGCCCAATGAGAAAATAGCTCATGGAACTGTCAGAATCCAAAGTTACATTACTGTAAATGTTCTCCTGCAAATCAGAGATTTACTTAGTAACTTTTTGGGAAATAAAATTCAGTGGCCCTTGTTTTGTAACAGAGAGCTACGGTGTGGACTGCAAAATTAAATCAGTTTTAACCCAAAAGGAGTTTCTAGGCTAGATCCAAGTGCCCCTGAAATCCAGGCAGGGATCTCCACAGGCTTGAGATGAGGTTCTTCAGAAAGTCTACAGACTTGGCATGCAACAACAAATAAAAAAGATGATGCAGTCCTACCTGGTAGGTAGGTTCCTGTTTATTACTCCAATTTTGTTAGAAAAATTGGTTAATCCTGGGAGCAAATGTAAGGGGAAAACATTGAGATTTTTAATCAAAACATCCACATCCTTTCGAAAGGAAAATAAAAAAATCATCCAGTTCTAGTTTTAGCCAAAAGTCAATTCTTTAGCCTGAAATTGGACTGTTTTACATATATATATATGAACACACATACACATATGTGTGTATATATATATATGTTACATATACAGGAATTCTCCTTGACCTAAGATTTCCACCTGGTAAATTACGAAACTAAAAAATTGCAAACCCACAGTGCTTTATTCTCTGATTTTTTTCCCATTTGGTGGTTTATGCCTGTGCAAATGGCATGACAGGAGAGCTGGCTTTGTGTGGGGAAATAAGATTTCTCAAGAGTAAAAGCAGAACAAAGTAAGTCATGATTATTATGATGCTTTGGGGTCTGTTCTTAGTCTGGGTAATAAGTAAAACAGAAGGCTGCAAAGATCAGCCAGTTTTCAGTCCAGCAAAGGTTTCAGTCTGGGAATCAAATGCTGTAATGCTGCAATTTATTGCTTGGTATTTAGGTTGTTATTGTTCTGTTTGTTCATTCTGTTTTGTAGCTGTTTCCTTGGCTCTAGCTCTGAATGGTGTCTGCACAAATACAATTAAATTAATAGTGGGAAGGTAAGTCTTGTCATGTTATAAATGATAGCTTTAAATATTAAGATGAATGGAGACAGGTTGACAACTACAATACATCTTAATAAATAGTTGTCTGCTGTTCCAAAAGGTGTGGAGATGGAATAGGCCCCTGAGAGATTGTTTTTTATGTGGTGCAGGTGTTGTACAACTCCATTCTGTGACATCCCACTGGGGTAGGATTTTGTTATTTTTTTGAGGATCTGGCAGATCCAGACAGGTGAGGAGTTTGAAAGGAATGGTGTGAGCTGAAAACAGTCCATTAAATTGGGAACACAGAAGGGAAGAGTCACAGCATGTGGGAGTTGAGATGCCAGTGCCCCTTGTCTGATTAGGTGGAAATCAGTTGAGTCTCTGTGTAACCCAGTGCCTGCCTTTTGTGAGAAGCATATTAGTGAGTGTGGGATTTCCAGGAGACACCAATATCCACCTTGAAGTTAAGCAATAAATGAACTCCTAGACAGACCGGTTTTTTTAAGCATAAATTTGAAGGACGGGCTCAGAAAAATATAGCAAACAAAACTCCCTGAAAAGTGATTTTTAAGGTATTTTTTGGCTCTTTATCAAATTTTGAATAGTTTCAGCTGAAAAATACATATTTGACTTAAATTCATAGACTTTAATAGAGTCCATTGCTGCTTTTGTTGTTGACCTCTTTTGCAGCATTGAGGGAGCAGTATTTGGTTTCTGATGAACCCTCTCTGCTATGGTATTGGTGCCCTGACAGTAATGGTATTTGGTGCTTTTATTTTAAGAGTGTTTTTGAAATAATTCAGAATCCATTTTGCTCATTTTGCCTGCACCCCAAGGCAGCTGGTGGCTCGCTCATCTTGTCTCTGAATCTGTGATTATTCCCTTTACTTCTCTGGGGGGGTTATTGGCTCAGAATCGGGATGACAACAGTCAAACCAGCTCAGAGCTGGGTCACAAGAAACTCAGAGGTTTGTTTAATGCACTAGTCAGCATCAAGGCTGGCATTAGAATTTGGTGATTGTTTTGGTGCCAGCCTTGTAGCCTCAGTTGTAGTCCTGGATGTGTTGGCAAGACTTGTGAGAATTTGTGAGTCATTCCATTGCCTGGCTCTGTCACTGGGGTGCTGTGCAAGGTTGATCACCAGGCAAGAGCAACCCTGCATGAGTGTTTTTAGAGACAACTCCCACTTTCATGCTGTGCTGGAAGCTTCCCTGTGAGAGCCTGCCTGCAAAAAACGTGGCCTTGAGTTGACAGTCATGGTTTAGTGGTGGATTTGGCAGGGTTAGGTTTGCTCTTGAACTCCGGGGTCTTCAGGGTCTTTTCCAACCCAAATGACTCTGTGATTTCTGTTGCTGTGTTAGAGCTGGAGGGAATGAACTCTGTATGTAATGAGCAGTAAATGTAATAATCACTTTGAGGTTTATCTGTTACTACAGCTTTTATATTTTTAATATCCATGATGTTTTTTGTAGACCGCGTCCCGATTTCTTTTACCGCTGCTTTCCAGATGGAGTCATGAACTCGGAAATGCACTGCACAGGTGATCCAGATCTGGTGTCTGAAGGCAGAAAAAGCTTTCCCAGTATCCACTCTTCCTGTAAGTTCATTTAAATACAGTGCCTCTTGTGTAAAAAGCTGTCCTTTCTGTGCTTTGGAGTTGCTCTTTTGCTGTTCGATAATTAATCTGATTTTTGCTGGAGGGGTCTGCGCTTCTGACTTTGTTCTCCACTCTCAGAAATTTCCTTCTGGAAATGAGTTGTGAGCCTTTCTTGCCTTGAGAACCACCTGACTTCATTGGGAGCCCCAGCAGGACCGTCAGTAGAGTGAAACCCTGTTCAAGGTTACAGAACACAGTGGGATCCTGAGGGGTGTCTGTTCCCCAGTGCAGACCCCTGAATGCAACCTTTGTCTATATAGTACATTTTTATTTTGTTATATTCCATTGAGGTAGGAAGCAGGACATTACTTGTCACTTTTGGCTTTGAGGTGCTCCTCAGTTTAGGTCTGATGGTTTGATCACTTATTCCCAGCTTATCCTGTATCCTGACAGACATTTAGGTAAAAATGTAAAACCCTGTCTTATTTAATTAGTTGTATTAACTTAGATGTTTTCAAAGGTTCCTTCCTCCGTCTTAAAGAGTTTACTTCCAGCATGTTTCATGTCAAGTGTCTAATAAAACTTCTTTTCATCAGTAAAATAACTTGATTACTGTGAGGTTGGTTGGGTTCTTTGGCCAGGATTGTTTGTTGCCTTCTGGTGTTCTGTTGCTGAGAACTGTAAGTTGTATCTATGGAATTTGTTTTTCTGATCTTTTTTCAAAGTAGTAACTTCAAATTGCCTAATTGTGCAGAACTATGTTATGAACAAGTTGGGTAATGAGATGAAGGAAATTGTGAGTTAATCTTGATTCTTTTTTCTTGTTTGAGTGCTAGAAATGGATAAGAGAGCAATAAATGTTTGTGGATTAGCTTTATAGTTCTAAACCACAAACCAACTTAGCTGTCTCAAATTTTGTTTGTAAGCTTTGATTACATTAAAAGGACAATATCAACTGCAGCTGCTTGAACTGCTCAGCTGTTTGAAGACTGATGTTGTAATACCTAAATCTCTGACAAGCCTTAAAATCCACACGTATTTTAGTCTCATAACAGAGAAGGAAACCTTTAATTTGTCTTTAATTTGACAGTCTGGCAGTGCTAACCCCTGCTCCTCCTGTGCAGCAAAATTATTTACATAACCAGGATTGTCAGTATTATTGTATCAAGAATAGTTTATAGCTGTGATCATACATTTAGTTTCTTGCTGTTTCCTCATCCCCACTAGATTAAAGATTGAAAAGGGAAAAAAATATGATGGAAAGCATGCAATTATGCTACCTTCCCAGACCTATGGAGCAATGAGGATGTTTGGGATATAATAGTTCATGTGTGTAAATTTTTCCATAATTCTGCATTTTCTTATCTCAGTCTTAAAAAGCTGTCCCTCCTGTCTTCTTAACATGTAGGTGTTTTAAAACTTTCTTGTCATAAAGTCAGTCCAAAATTTTTTTCGTGGCTCCTTTCTCCTCCCTTCAGCATAAGATTGCCACTACATCAAATGCAGGAGTTTGATTCTTCACATTTGTCATCCGTTCTCTGTGTGTGGTGGAATTCATGAAAAAGCATCAAAAAATATATATATATTTTTTTTGTTGTTGTTTCTGTTACTGTTTGAGGGATTTTTTTTTTTCTCTTTTCATGACTGCAGAAATGTAAGTGGGGAGGATGAGAGCTGACATAAACTATAATACCTCTCTTGGAATGATAGTTCCAAGTAGTCCACTGCAGTTTGGTGTTTCCTACTTGAACACACGAGGAAAATAAATCACCAGTAAGAGCAGCCGGGCAGCTCATAAAGCAAAGTTAGAGGCTTCAGTCAAGAGCCATTTTCATCTTCAAAGCATTTTCTCTCAAGGCATTTCTTGGATAGGCTGTCAATCAAATGGTTTGTTATACCAGAATCTAAAACCTCATCCATGCAAAATGAGGCCCTTACCAGGAAGGTCTGGGGTGCTGTGAATGCTGTGCTGTAAGGATGTGACACAGGGATGTGTAGGGAGAGTGACAACACTGACGCTCTCAGATGGCCTGACCTGACCCTGGGTACTCCTTAAAAATGTTGTGAACTACCTGTTACCACTTGGAGAGTCATAGAATCATAGAGTCATAGAATCAGCTGGGTTGGAAAAGACCTCTGAGATCATCAAGTCCAACCCTTGATCCAACCCCGCTGTGGTTCCCAGCCCATGGCACTGATGCCACATCCAGTCTGTCCTTAAACACCTCCAGGGATGGAGAATCCACCACTTCCCTGGGCAGCCCATTCCAGTGCCTGATTACCCTCTCTGGAAAGAAATTCTTTCTAATATCCAACCTAAACCTCCCCTGGCACAGCTGAAGACCCAGCCCTCTTGTCTTGCTGAGAGTTGCCTGGGAAAAGAGACCAACCCCCCCCGGCTCCCCCCTCCTGTCAGGGAGTTGCAGAGAGTGAGGAGGTCTCCCCTGAGCCTCCTCCTCTCCCTGCTGAGCCCCCCCAGCTCCCTCAGCCTCTCCTCTCAGCACTTGTGCTCCAGTCCCTTCACCTTTGCCCTGAAGGAGAGTGTGTTCTCCTTTTCGGAGCACAGATGATTTTCTTGGCTTCCTCTCCCCGTGCCAAGGAGTGCACATAAATCAAAAAGTGCATGGAGCACTCACTCCTGTTTTGATGCCAGCTGTAATTCCCTAAGCTTTTAACTGTGATGATTTTGGCTTAGAATATGAACCCAGATCATCCTTCCAAGTTGGTGACTCCAGGTTTTGGGTACAGAGCTCTAACTCGGAGGAGCAAAGACCTGACCTGTCACATTTAAACTGAAACTTTGACCTGGATTTCACCTGTATAAATGAGGGCAGACAACCAGTAGCAAGCAAAAATGTGCTGCTAAAGTAGTATGTGTTTATGTTACAGTTTAATGAATGAGTCTTGACTTATTGCCAAAACCAGGACAACTTCATGATTAGATCAGACCTTAAATATTTGTTTATGTTCACATGTTTCTAGAACAGTAAGGAGACCAAAAATTAAAGGAACTAGGCAGCATATTGTCAGAGAAAGGGTGTATCCAGAGACGTGTTTCATACCTCAGATCAATAAGGAAGAGACCATTCTGATGTAAATATAGATTTGCAACAGCTGCAAACCCCCCAGTGTGGTTTTCTGATCTGTTTGCCGTGTAAACAGTCTCTGAATGGCTTCTCTCCTGAAGTTTTCTTAGAAAAAATGTAGCAACTCAGCAATACAGAATTGCTTCGAATATTGTTCAGCAAAATGGGCTGTTCAGGTTAAAATAAAAACCAAACTCCTAGGCAGGCAGATATCTTCTATGCTGCCTTCTCTGTAGTAGTGAAGTCCCTGTACAAGCAACTGTGGGTAAATAATAGTAGCACAACACATTTTATTTAGAAACACCAAAAATGCCGTGGGAATGAAATGCCAAATTCTTGACCCTGTTTTGCTTTCTTAGAGGAAGTGATTAATTTATCATGATAAAACTCCCTTTAGGCTCTTGCTCTGCTCACAGACTGCAATTGCCAGTCTTGGCTTCAGCTTTGTTTAGTGACTGCTTTTAAATGTGTTATTTCTGAATTGGTCAGAACTATTTAAGCTATATTTTTCAGTTAAGGGGTTGCTGCCTTAGATTAGAGGAAGCTGCATGAGACTGGTTTTGGTACCTTTGTACTGGAGGAAAAAATAGTGGCTTGGTGAGAGTTTAATTTAACCTCCTTGGAGCCTGTGCTGCTTATTATTTGTCTCTTCTCCTTTTCCTGGCTGCCACTGAGAAGAGTTGGGATGTACTTCCCCCAGTAGAGGACTTTGCAGTTCCCTGTGTTGAACTTCAGGAGATCCCAGAAAGAAAGATCCCAGTTGGTATGAATGGGTTTCACATCAAACGACTGGAAACCCAACTCGATAAAAAGTTAATCACTTGAAAAACACAGTGGCTGCAGAGATAATTGAACTTAAAATTTCCTGTTGGATAGAAGAGATTTATGGGGGAAAAAAATCAACTAAAAATCAGCATTTTCTGTATAAAAGTGCTAGCAGCCAAATAAATGAAATAGTTGTGATTTTGTTTTTGTAGCTGCAATTTAATTACCTAAATTAGTTTGAAAAGTTTACTTTTCCCTAAATTGTGCCATTGATTTTTTAATTTTTTTTTTTAAAGAGAAATCTTTATCGATTCTAGAGATTTCTTTTTACATGGAAAAAAAAAGTAGAGTTTTGAAGAAATTATTTTGTGGTAACATCTCAATTTTGTCTGTACAGTTCCAGAGTGAATGTTAACACAGAGCTATACAAGAGCTCTTATTTCTTGTGTGGGTGTTTTTGTTTTTCTTCTTCGTGTTATTGCCTCAAAGAGGTTTGTAGTGATTACTGTTTAATATAGCTGGAAAAATCAGAGAATTTAATTATAAATCTGAAATGAAGAATGTAATCAGTGTGGGGACAATAACAGTGCTATGTTATGTTATATGTTTTTAATTACCTCCTTGATGAATGAGGGTGTCTTGGTCCACTTGAGAAAATAATGGCCTTTTAAAAGAAAATTATTTTCTCTGCCTTTTGAGTATAGTTTAGTCTTATCTCACAGCCCTCACAAATAAGATGCTAAATAATATGTAAAACCCCAACTATTATGTACTGTTGACCCCATTTTCCTAAGGAATTTTTGTTTTCCAAAGAAACAGTTCCCGTCACTGTTTATTTTTTTAATAAATGGCACTTTTTATACAATTAAAATCTAGGTAGTAATATGTCAGTGCAATTGCAGCTGAAGTTTGCAGTGGCCAGATTGTCATGGTTGTAAGTGGTTGTAACATCCTGAAGAATTGATTTTCCCCAGTTTCATTGTTCAGGATGAGCCTTTGCAGGTATAAACTGGTCACAAATCAAAGTAAACATCCATTTCCAGCATAATCTTGCTCTGCTCAAAAAAACTATGCCAGAACTGCACTGCCTGAAGAATTCTAATCTCTTAACAGTCAGCATTACTACATCAAAGAAGTTTTCAGCAAACAGGGTTAACGGGAGCAGTGGTCTGGGAATTAGGTTCTTAACACCTACTGTGCACTTTAATAGGCTGTTAAGGAAAACACTGCCAGTGGAGCATGTTACACATTGTAGATTCTGTTTGTATTAAAAGGAGGATGTGCACTTTATAAGAGTAGTGATGGCCTAAGAAAGGAAGTACAAACAGCAGTAGGAGAAAAGTAATTGGTTACCCTTTTCTTCTGGCATAATAAATCGGATTAGATCCTCAGGCCGGTCCTGAAGAGTAATTTCCTGCTTTCAGTAGCCAGATTCCATTATGAATAACAGCAATAATTGCTCATTCTGTTGTAGCAAGCTTAAATGTATGTAAGGAAATTTTTTCTTTAGAGTTCCCTCATCCTTTCTCTGAATAAAGACAGAGGAATCCCAGCTGATTTTTTTCACCTCAGAAATGTTTCTTCCTTATGAGCAAGGTCCGCTCCCAAATCCTACAGATATTCCTGCTCTACCTTTCCCCCTCGACACTGACATATTTCCCACAAGTGGACTTTCTAAGTTGGCTTCTTAGGACTGCTCTTTATTAAGGCTCTTCACAGAACAAAAAGTCTCTGCTAGAAAACCAGCAGTCCTGTTGGTGCTTGGATTTGCTGGTTGTCACGGAAAACAGGTGGCAGTGGGGGAAATGACCGTGGACATCATCAACCTCATCCCTTGCCTTGTCCAGGAATGGCACTTTACCCAACTTTAGAACCAGTTCCCTTATCCAGAAGAGAGAAGGTGAACGCTGAATGTCTCTTCTTCATCCTTTGCCAAGAATCAACAGTTAATTCCCACAAGCTCTCACTAGTTTAAGTATAAACTGGCTCAGGAGCCAGGTTTTCAAGCAGCTATAATGCACGTTGTGATAAACAAGGTGGCTGTTTCTCTGGCTATTTTCTTCTATGAAAATATATCTTTGCTGTGAAAAGATAGAGCCATGCAGGTATGTTATCCATCTTTGCCAGTGCTTGCCACTTATCTGTGTGAGAATTTACCAAAGGTGGGAAGAAAGGCCCTTATCCTTCCCTCATTTCCTCTGCAGACAGTAGGCTTGCTGCCAAGCCAGGTAAGAGCTCTTTGCCCCTCACCAGCACCCAGCCTTCTTCATTAAAGTGACTAAAACAGATGAAGGATGACGTGTTACAGCTCTCTGCTCTCTAGAAAAATTCATCAGACCTTCTCGAAGAAAAGCTGAAAGTAAAATGTTATTTAGCAATACTAAAGACTGCATGAAAAATCAGAATTATGTCAGTTGAGCCTGTTGCTTTCTTGGTCTCAGGACTGAGATTTGCTGTTTTACAATCCACTGTAATTTGTGATTCACACAGAATACCAAAGAGGGATCTATGTGTGCTCTTCATTTTGTTTGTTTGTTTGTTTTTCCTGATCTGGAGGCCAAACCATGCAGGAAGAGTAGAGTGAGACTTCAGAGGAGAGGAAGCAAAAACATGGAATCTTCTTAAATCCTGAGTCATTAGTGAGGAATACAGTGAATGACTCTATGGGCCAGCATGGTTCTTCTTCAAAAGCTAGAGAGCTGAAGTTAAAGAAAATGAACTGGAAATATGAGTAAATCTCTGAGTTTAACTTCAAGAAACCAGTTTTTCCAGCAGTTACTGCTGTTCCTTGGTTATTATAGCTGTTCAAATTGCTTTCATTTGTGTTGGGAAGAAGCTTAATTACCTCACAGTCTGATTTTTCCTTTTCTTTTGCCTGTCTTCAACTTTTTAAGCTGAGTTTAAGGTATATGCTTGATTTCCCAGCCTGCAGAAGACTTCATGGTGAAGCTGTAGACTTCAGCTGTATCTAAAGATCAGATCATTGTTTTTCTGCCTGACCTTTTCAGTTAAAAGGACTTGGAGTCACACCAGAGATCTAAAGATCAATTTTCATCTGCGAACTGCGGTGACAGCTCTTCTCTGCAGTGAAATGGGGCAGAAAGCTCAAGTCTGATTGAAAAATGGATGGCTGGTAACTCAGAGGAGGCTGGCACATCAGGTTCTGACCATTTTTGGGGAAGGAGCCTCACTCCAGCACTGGCAAATATTGAGATTCCTTGAAATTCCCGTTGCAGCACAGCACTGACACACATCACACTCCGGGATCCATTCTATGTGGGTTTGTGTGGCGTTTCTGTATAAAAACAACCCAAATATGGAGATGTTTCTAAATCAGGGGTGTTTTTAGCTCTTCCTTAGTGATGTATCTTTCAGGCTGGAGTTTTCTTTAAGGTGGATCACCTCAACAGTGGGCTGACTGAGGCAGCACTTGGGAGGTAGGACAGGCTTGGATGAGAAGGAGGTAAATAGCCCAAGCAAAACCTTGGCTTGGTTGCATGTTCATTGCATTCACTGCATAAGCACATTTCTTTGCTCTCTTCCAACTTTAATTTCAGGTCAAGGAAGGATATCCCTTTATCCTTCTCTGCAAAGAGGAAAGCAGAGAATCGCAGGACTGGTCAGAATTCCTGTTTTGAGAACCAGAAGCTGATATTTGTGTGGGAATTTGCCCCCAGTCCCTTCAGCTGTGAAACATTTTGATCAGTAAGGACTCCCAAAAGCAGTCCTTGCTCTTCATCTTGGTAGGGCAGTTTCTTCACATCTGTGGAGACATAAATCAGAATATGTATGAGAGCCTTCTGGCTAGACTGGAGCTGCTTGGAAGTAAATCCAACCATCCTGTTTCCAAGGGGACTTTAAAACTCCACAGGGTTGTCAGCTTCATGAGCTGGGATGGGTGATCAGTCTCCCAATGCTACTTGCTGCCTCAAAACCCTTTTGAGCAGCAAGAGTGATAGAGTTGATTCATGTAAGATCGTGTTCTGATGAAAGAAATGAAATGAAAGGACGAGGGAACTCCAAAGAAAAAATTTCCTTATATACATTTAAGCTTGCTACAACAGAATGAGCAGTTACTGCTGTTATTCATAATGGAATAACCCTGAGTCAACCCAGAATTATTTCAATAAAAACAAGAGTACCAAGTGCAATTCTGCTGTAAGCCCAAGAAAAATAGATCAATAAAAAGCCTTGAAATGGAATGATAAAGTTAAAATGCTGGGCACCTTTCTTCAGAGGTGGCTGACTGATTTATCAAATGGCAGAAATCTCAGTCACAGTGTTTTCTGAAAACATTAATTTAAGTCTCTTGAAAACAAGGGGATATTAAAAGTGTCTTGAGATAAAAGCTATGAGATAAATACAGGAAATCAAGTATGTTATTTATGCCAGAAAGAAAAAAAAATCTACAGAAAGCCTCATTTGGATTTTGCTGTTACTGTCAGTTCTACATGGAAATCACAATCTATTATAGGTAAGTAAATAGGTAATTTTTTTTCCCACTTCCTTCTGCAGAGGAGTGAGCAAATAATGTTCAGTGTTTCATCTAATGAAACCTACAGGAGAAATATTTATGCAAAATATTTGTATAACTAATACAGCTTTGTTGCAATCAGTGGATTTGTCTGGTGATTTGAGACACTTGGTTTGTCTTTGTTTCAGTCTGAACTAAGACAGTGGGTTTAGAAGTCTTTCAGTCTGGGGTTCCTACACTTTGTTTAAGCAGCTAGAAACTTTTGGAGAATGGTTCTGTTGGAAGTTTCTGGTTGTGTTGAAAGGCAATGCAAGTTGGATTTGTGGATGAAACTGCCAGTGGATAATAGCATGGGAGGTCTTAAAAAAATTACTTGCAGGGGAGCTGGGGGAAAGGAAAAAAATCTTTGGATTATTTTACTGAGGGAATTAATCAGAAAATCAGAATGGTTGACCAGCTGTTTATGTTACCATAGCATTTCCATAGACACTGGGGACTAAATATGATTTAATATGACCAGTGAGTCATAATAAATCGTATTTTTAAAAGTATCTAAATATCACTGAATATTTAATACATCACTTGCTCGGCCATGCAAGAAGTTCTCTCTCGTATGATAAACCAGTTTATTCTTTACTGTATTAGCCTGTCTTTGCTGATCTCCCTGGGGTCCAGTGACAGGACATGTGGGAATGATTCAAAGCTGTGCCAGGGAAGGTTCTGACTGGAAGCAGGTCCTTATCAACAGGATAATAATAAATAAAATAAATTTAAAAATAAATAAAATAAATAATAAATTTGCTTTAACTTTTGGTCAGCCCTGCAGTGGTCAGGCAGTTGGACTAGATGATAATTGTGGGTTCCTTCCAACTGAAATATTCTGTTATTTTTTATTCTGTTCTCCACGTTCCCTGCTCTGGAAATGTTCCTTCATGACTTGCTTGAACTCAGTAAGTTTATGTGGGTGAAAGCAGCAAGATCCTGTCTGGAAAAATGGAACTACTGGTTGATGTAAATAACAAAATGGTCAATAGGTAACGGTTAAAAGGTATTTATTTGTGCTATCAAGCAATGGAATATAATATCACTTTCTGGTGTTGTTTAGTGTGGCAGGGAGGCTGGAATCTGGATGAGAACAGAGTATCACTGTGCTCAGAGAATGCCTCTTTGCAGTAGGGTAGGTGATGAGCAGGAGTTAAAGATGAGAAGCAGGATTACAATTTGGATATGAATATTCATGGCTCTGGCCTTGATGCTGTTACCAAAAATGTTCCATGGTATACCTTGGAAATGTTTATTTATCTCTGACAATTTTAGTCCTCATAACTCGTTCACATCCCCATGTCTGCATTTTTTTGGATGTGTCCTATTCCTCCTAGGAAAACTCTACTTATTTAGGCAGAAAGAATTCTAAAGATTACTCCTTGATTAGGTTTCTGTCTTTTGGGAGAAGAAGCGAAATCTCTTGATTTTTTTTTTTTTTTATTTTTATTTTTTTTTTCTTTCTCTAAACCAGTCATAAAGTCCGTGACAGTCAACCCAGGGGTCTCCTTGGTGTGAGTTGTCATTTTAGGCAGGAAAAAACCACTGCAACAGTTCTTAAAACAACCCAGCCCCTTTGCTGTTGACTGGCTGATTGGCTAATATTTTATTTTCTCTTTATCTTGGCAGTTGACTGCTCCACTCAGTGTTGTGTTCCCCCTGAGGAGTTGTCTCCTCTGGTGATATCAAAGCTGATTATGCAGTTCATGCTCACACCAGATTTGCTCGATGAAGCACTAATTAAATGAGTGTAGTATTTGTGGTGTTTCTTGCTGTGCCACTAAAAAGAATAAAGCTGATTGGGAAATATTATATCATCAGGGTGAGGGGACAGGTAGTTCCTCCTCCCCTTTTCCACTAAATAATTAAAATTAGTCAGCTGTAAAAATGAAAATATTTTTACATTTTTAAAAGCCATTCATTTGTTTGAAAAATTAGAATTATGTGCTTCGGAGTGAAGAAATTACTGAATTTCAATAGAATTGTTTGCTATCCTGTGATAATTCATACAAAATATTACTTCAGTACATGTAATTATAGTTGGGTATCTAAGTTTGAACTGTTAATTATCTTTAGCTAGCAATTTCATGGAGGATAATCATACTTCCTTCAGTTGAAAGTGAGGATTTTAAGTAACAAATGAGCTACAAGCCACAGGTTTTTGGCAGTAATTGCTGCTACTCCCCTATTTTCAAGATAAATCTCTTAATTAACAGCTGTATGGCACCGTCTCACTGAGATGATTCACCCTTTTATAAAAGAATCCAGGGAAATAAGAAACGGATTTCTTAGATAGGCAAAGAAAAAATAAAATCTCCTGTGGGGCTTATTGGGTTGTTAATTAAAACTCTGAGGAGCTGAATTAAGAAACACAACCAGGAATGGTTGTGTTTAATGCTTTTACCTGCTCTATGACATGTTTACCTCTCAGTCCTCAATAACAAGGGCTGTTGGAATTCATGAGGGGCTTGTGGGATGATCTCCTTGGAGTTCAGTTTTCCTTGTCCTGTCACTCTGCCTGGATTTAAGGCCTCTCTCCTTCCTTTTTTATGAGCTCCCTTAAGATACTGCAGGGCTGTAATGAGGTCTCCCCAGAGCCTTCTCTTCATGCTGAACAACCCCAGTTATTCAACACAACAGCTTTTTTTTTTATGCTGTTATTTACCTGGATATTTTCTCCTCTTTCTTTACATGATTAAAGAGATTAATCCCAGATGTGCTGTGTACTCCAGAATGGAGAGCAACTTCAGTTTTGCTGTCTTCAGGGGATCTAGACTGAATTGAAAATGCCCAACTTTAGAGTCCCTTATTCTCTCCAGAGAGTTTTTTAGAAGTCTGGAGCCCAGCATTGAGTTCAGTGACAGAATAATGCCACTGTGCAGCCACTCACCCCTTGGTGTCCTGCTTTACTTTGATACCTGAGGTGTAGTTGAACAAAACTTTAAATCATTTACCTTTTTTTCCTCCCCAAGCTCTTCTTCTTTACATAAAGCCCTCAATGATAAGTTCCTCTTGCAGATGGTGGATAGATCAGGCTTCATTGCTCTGCATTCTGCAGTGTTGCAGGAATAAATAACATTTTGCTGTGTCTCACAGCATGAAAAGAGAAGCAGAGATGTTCTGTATAACTCTTACTGCTCTGGCTGTGCATGGTTTTGGGGTTTCCCTGGTTTATTCTGGAAGTGTTCAGGGGGATTATTTGCAGGCAGTACTAACAGTGGTATAATCCAGCAAAATCACTGCACCATGTCGAGATCCTGATCCTCCACTGTTAAAAAGTTTCCATCCATGAAGATGTACTTCAGATTGTCTTCTAACTGTATTTTATATGCTGGTCTGGATGATTGTGCCAATTTCCTTCAAGTAAATTTTAAGTTAAATGCCCATCCCTAGACAAATGATACAGGTACTTGGCAGGGTGAATGGAATGACAAGTAGGATATGATCCATTATCAAGGCTGCTCCATGCCATATGTATGGCAAAGGAAGCAAGAAGTTACCCTGATCCCAGTGGATGGGACTTGGTATATTCCAAGGTTGAATTGGAAAAGAAAAAATTGCAGTTGGCAGGGATTATTTGTAGTTGGGTATCTCATAAATGCCCCATGACCATAATTTGTATTGGAGCTGGAGAGACAATGACCCAGAGCTGGTGGCTGGATGTTGTGTTTGGGCTGAGTTCTGGCAGGAAGAGAAATGTATTCTCTGATTATTGATCATTGGCAGGTCGTAGCTGTTTAATTAGCACTGACCTCTTTGAATTAACCTGGCAACTCTTATCTCAGTTGATTTTTTTTTTTTTCTCAGGAGACTGGAGGTCCAGTATCAGGACTCCTATTTCATAAAGGGATGCGTGTTTGGTCTAACAAACAAATTCAGCCAGCACTTGATCTTCCTGCTGCCTGTAAGGAGAAGAATGTGTCAGCCAGGGACCACACCAGGGCAGCACCATTGTGGGGGTGGTCAAGGATCAGTTCCATCCTGATGTCATTCTTTATCAAATCTGATGGAAATTCATTAGTTGGACCTGATTTGACCGAGTGTGTTTGAGAAGCATTGAGATATTGGCAGTGAGTGAAGAGTTAAAAAAGTCCTGGGCACAGAAAGGGGTTTTTCTGGTGTGGTACATTTGTATGATTAGGGCTGCATTTACAGGGCAGGCTCATATATCTTATGAGGCATACTAAGGCCTCTTCAGTTACTGTCTGAGTGTTGAGCCCTTCTCTTCAAAGTTATGAATCTTGAACTGGTTTGGGCTTTTCTTTACCATGTTCTCAGAGAAAGGGGATTTGTTCAAGGTTTCTGTCAACAGAAATGGCAAAGTAGGCTGTGGAGCAGGTTCACCTCTAGGATTTTTTGTAAATAACACCATTAACTGAACAAATCAAAACTTAGTTCTAATTGGTAGCAATGAGATGCACCCCGAGACCACTTCAGGTATTTCAGGTAAAATGAAGTGTCTTGAAAAGTGTATTAAAAATATATCAGAAAATAACCTAAAAAATGTTCACAAGAATTCACTGGGACAGTCCTGCAAAAACAACCTACTGACTAACACTCTTGCTTTTCAGATAATATAGGTCTGTTTTTGTTCTAACCCATCTCTGTCTCCAATAACTCTTTTTTTGTTTCCCAAGTAAGTCCCTGCATACATTTGTATTTTGTGATGTGCTTTTCATGTTGCTTCTGCTGAACTGTCTTTCTTTGTGAAGAGAAATTAATAAAGCTAAGCCAAAGGGAAGGTGATTGACTGTCCCACTTGGAAAAAAAAACAAGAAAAATATTTTGCCTGTGATAATAAGCTCAAAACACATTCTTTGGGAATTGTACTTCTATAAAATGTTCTTTGAGTTGAATTCCAGCATTAAAATTTATGCCCTCATTTGGTATCATACTTTTTCCTTCAAGAAAGATAAATAGTTCAGTTCTTTGAACAGTGTGAGACTGAAAACATTTGCCAGCAGCCCCAGCTACAGGAATTACAGTAGGCTGCTGTGCAATTCCAGAGATGAATAGCATGTGTTTGCATTTGGAAAATATAGAGTAATCACTGCAAGTCTAAGGCATTACAGACAAAGAGATGGATCATTTTGTCTGATTCTTATATAGACCATTTGAATGGTTGCTTTGCAGTTTTATAATGTGATGCCACTTAAGTAAGTTGAGGGGTTTTTTTTCTTCAGCTCAAAAACTGCTTAGTGGAAAAAAAGACATTTATTGTGTGCTTAGCAAAGCATCCATTAAAACTCGAGAAGCTGAAGATCCTCGTGGGGTAGTTTAATTTTCAGAAAACACTCACAAAAGCGATTGCATTTTTTTTAATGAATAATTTACTTGGGGTACTTTAGATCAGATTCTTGTTCGCAGTTTCTCACTTTCTGCATTTTAACTTGGTAATTATTTGGTCTGTACAGATCTCACCTAGACCCCTTGTCAGGAGAGAATCAGTGTCAGGATGGGGCCTGCAGTGTCTCCAGATGCTGTCAACTTTTTTTTTTTTTTTAAAGAATATGATAAAACAACCTGAACAATTGATTCTAATGTAGTTTTATTTACTCCAATAATCACAATGCCCAAGAGGGAGCAGTTTTTTACATGCCACAAGCAACAATATGGTATAATCTTTTATCTCCTTTAAGTTACTTCATGGCACCTATTCCTGTAAGACTTAAATGTTTCCTTTTCATTCCAAAATTCCCTTCATCTCTGTTAATTTCTTAAGAAACCACAGCTGGCTTATTTAGAGAGAACAGTTCAATGACAGTTCACAAAATATACAGCATTTTGTCAAGCCCTGGCTTTTCTTAGGAGAGGTTTTCCTCTGTCCAGCAACTCTTAGTGTTGGTACTTTGATTGGAGTTAGCTACACCAATGGTTTGAAATATCTCATTTCCCTTTACTGTATGTTTGAGTCATTCCTTTCTCCTCTTTCACCGCTTCAGATAACTTAAATATTTGTGTCTGGAATTTGCATCAACATCTACGTTGTGTTAAAATTGTTTTAAACTAAATCAGACCGATTTTCTTATTTCCTTCTATGTGAGTGTCTCCAAAGAGACCTGGTTGGCATTTTATGTTGTGGTCTTGCCTCCTTTCTATAAACAGTCTTAATTTCTTTCTGGAAGAAACCATCTTAGAACTATTTCTGTAGATGAAGAGCGTTGCTTTGCTGCATCTTTGGAATCTTCTTATGCAAAATGATAATTTTTATTATGGCACCATGTAATAATTTAGGGCATTTGATATGTGTGTGTGTGCATTTGCATTTCCTTGGTGATACAGTGAGATACTGACTTTAGCTTTTAGAAAAAGGACTCATATATATTCTACTAATTGCCCAATTCTTCAGGGTAAATGGCACCTTTAAGCCCAGGATTCTTGAAGAGTGAATTTTTGCATCTCTGCAGATGTTAGTTCCATAGCCACAAGCTGGAGCATCATTATATTACTTTTTTCCATCTTATATTAGGTGTAAATTCCCCTAGAGGAGTGGTTGTGAGTCTCTTCCTGACCTTTGGTTCAGAGGAACACATCGGGCATCTAAGACAAAATCCTCCTTTTTGTCTTGTGCAAGTCTCCTGAACTTCCATATTCCTTCCTGAGCACCTCCTCCTGGAAATGTGGCAGATCCTGATAAAAAAACCCCACAAATTCTGGGGATTTTTTGTTGTGGTTTTTTTTTTTTTTTTTTTTTTTTTAAATATCACCAGATTTTCTCTAAAGCCCCTTTAGCTAAACCTGCTGCTACTGAAAATTGCTAATAAAATTGCCTGGTAAATGCTGGTAACCCTGAATATGAGTGTCTGAACTGAACACCTAGTTTAT
The DNA here is from genome assembly GCF_001604755.1 of Lepidothrix coronata. NCBI lineage: Eukaryota > Metazoa > Chordata > Aves > Passeriformes > Pipridae > Lepidothrix > Lepidothrix coronata. Next base: position 1,981,620 of record NW_016690205.1, read on the forward strand.
AGTTTGGGCAGTATTTCTGTAAGCCCTCTAAATTGCAAGGCATTATAGAATTGCCTGAAAATGAAACCACAGAGCAGTTGATTCTTCTGCCTGGGAATGCTGTCTTCAGATTTTAATTCTGAAGATCTAAAAAAATAATAATAACCACCTGAGATGAAAAATGGAAACACAAAGACAAAAGTAATTCTTGAGAAGAAATATTTGAAAGTATTCATTTGATAGTGCATATCCAAGGCAGATTTCATTTGGGTCACTCCATTTACTCAACTGGAAGATGGAATGATGCAAAAAATCCTGTCTTTGCACTCTCAGGTGAGTTTAGATGTGTTTCTAGTTCCAGAAGTCTGCAAAATGGGCAACCCCTGTGTCTGCTTACACAGATGTGAATGTGTTTTATTAGCCATCCAAAAAACCCCACCCCAAAACCAACCCTGTAAAGAACTGCAGACTTTTGATACAAAAGACAAGGCCACAAAAATCACCTGGTGCAACAGGAAGAGCACAGACAAGAGCAGAATTGTTTTTTGTCATGGCTAATACAACACATGTGAGAGGCACAAGAAGAAATGTTAATTTGTTGGTTTAGGTCAGTCTACACTGGGTACTAACAGTTGGAGAGGATGTTTGAAAAAGGAGGAGGGTATTCAAATTTTCTGAGCTGTGTTAGTGTCATAAATTAATTTTTTTCATGGTGGGTATAGCCTGGAGCTTTGACTGTGCACCTCACAGCCTTTTTCTGTGCATGACATGCTACTTTTAGGAAAATACATTCATTTCAAGAATTCTTTGAAATGTCAGAAGAAATTATTTCTTCTTGTTCAACAGCCTGAAAGGTAAAGCAGGTTTGCACAGCTCTCAAAGGTCTGTACACAGGAAGGTGGCCCAGTCTGCAAGAAATCTTTTATTTATTCAGGATTGTTAACATTTCAAAGTTTGCCTCCCACCGTCTTCTGACAAATATGGAATCAGCAGTGCTTGAAAAACCATCTAGAAAACAACATATTTGGTGTGCTGGTTTGATGATTAATCTGCATTCTGTCTGGCTCCACCGCAGCCATGCAGGGCAGTGATTTATTTGGGTGTTTGAAGATGAAATGCAAATCTTTAGTAGTTGCATCCAGGCTGTGGAATACAAACTTTGGAAAGCACTCTGGTGTATTGGCAGCTAAAAATGACCCTCCCATGGATTTATCAGCAGAACACAAAGGGGTTGCTTTACCCACCTGACATTTGGGAACCTGAGGTGAAGGTTTTGATCAGATTAGAAAGAAAGATTTACATCTGACCCAGCACTGGTAGTGATTTTACAGTTACACTGGCTGAAAGCAGAACCAGAACAGAATTATATATTATGTGTTATGAATGTCACCTATTACCCCTTATAGAGTTCCTCAGATATAACAAAGATAAAAACTATAGTCAGAAAAAAAAAAAAAAAGATTTCAAATGGTTGGATAAATATACCACCTGTTACTTCTTATAGAGTTGCTTAGATATCACAAAGATTGAAAGTATAAAGGTAATCAGAAAAAAAATATTTCAGATTCTTTATGATAAATATTTATGATTTTGCTCTCTGTGGTTTGTGTGCTCACGTTCTAATTTTTGATCTCTGCAGTCAAAAGCAAAATTGAGTATGAAATTTGTCATTGTGATTGAAGAAAAGAGATGTGTCTCACATGTTCAGCTGCAGCACTAATTTTCCTACAGGAAAAAAAAATTCAAATGTTTGGTTCTTTCAAGAAATAGAAATGCATATTAAAAAATAATAATAATAAAAAAATATCTCCAGTATCTCTCTGGAAGGTGAGGAGCCACAGCAAGGAAGAAGTTCAGTACAGAAACTTGAGGCCTGAGTTCTCTCATCACTGCCAGTTGTGCATGTTCTATAGAAACAGGTTAATGGAACCTAAAAAATCTCATTTCAATGTAATTCAATTACAGTACAAACTGTCTGAATCTTTTTCTGCTTCGAACCTTGACGTTTTTGAGTAGGTCTAAAATCAGGAAAGATGTGCTGAAAGTTGAAGCCTGAAAAAGCTTTTGTGACTCGAGTTAAAAAATTTGCTTAAACATTTCATTTAGTGTGCAAATAAAATTGGGCATTCTTTTCACAGCTGATGTCTCCCCCAGAGGAAGAAGGCAAATTGCTGAAGGGGAAAAAAAAATGAATTAAATTTCTCTTGCGTAGGTGAATGTCTAGAGGTACCACAGGGTTTGCAGACGTGTCAGACGATGTGAAAGCTGAGTGTGGATGAGAAGAAAGTCAATTTGCTTTGCAGTGTTCACTTGCCTGGTTGCTTGCATTGCTACACTGATAACACCCCTGCTGTGGAGAATATAAGTGTGTCCTGGATCTTGTGGAAAATGTGTCTTTTCCCATTCAGCCCCTCAAAAATGGGGTTTTGTTAAAGGTTGTAAGGTCGTGATTGCTTTATTAAAAAACAAAACAAAGCAAGAAGGCAGTTTGCTGCATCCTCTTAAAACACTAAGTTATAACAGCATCATTGATATGGTTACATGGGAATCATCATTTAAATCATGAAGCTCCCTCAGTTTTTTGCAGATGGGTCTTCTCAACTTTATTATCACCCTGGAATGTCCAACCCTTCTCTGCAGCAGAGGAATCCTGCTGTCAGACCTTAAAGGACCTTGAGGGTTAGTACTGTGCTGTGATAAAAAAAAAAACCCTGTAGTGATGTGTTTTTTCTTTATCAGTTGCATTTTCAGGCCTTGGCTTTACCACCTTCTACCTGGCTGGGAAGCTGCACTGCTTCACCGAGAGCGGCCGGGGCAAGAGCTGGAGGCTCTGTGCAGCCATCCTGCCTCTCTACTGTGCCATGATGATTGCCCTGTCACGGATGTGTGATTACAAACATCACTGGCAAGGTGAGCCAGGGTTTTTTCCAACTTTTTTTTTTTCAAATTCTCTGCGTGTTTCTTCAATTTTATTTTATTTTTTTTTCGTTACATCAAGACGGTTAAAACACGACGGTGCGGGTGGATGCTGAGGTTTCCTAGAGAGGCTGAGTTAACCAACACTGACCTTCACAGCTTCAGGTCTCTGCCACAGCCCCCTCTCTTCCCTCACAGCAGTCACTTCCCAGTCAGATTAAGTGTATTTGTCACAGAAAGACTGTTGTCTCAGGCCTTTAAAATTCAGGTGTGAGACGTAACTGATGTAGAAGACTGTGGAGGTCAGTGGAGGCAGAAAACTGGAATCCTTTATTGGGTTCACAACTTCATATTTAAAGGGTTCACTCCCAATTTCTCTCCTTCATGCCCTCCAGTGGTACAGAGGGATGGGGGTGGGTGATTTCCAGGGAAAAAGACCCCTTCAGTTTAAAATCCATACATTTTATAGTTTCACAAAATCCCCACCTTTTTCANGAGACGTAACTGATGTAGAAGACTGTGGAGGTCAGTGGAGGCAGAAAACTGGAATCCTTTATTGGGTTCACAGCTTCATATTTAAAGGGTTCAAGGTTTACATTTCCAACAGGGGGCTTGCCTATTCTTTCTGTTACAATAGGGGGCTTTTCAGAGATGAGGTAAGGGAAAAACCAGGTTTGACAAATCTTGGGGTCTTAGGAATTACTTCTCACGGGAAAAACCCACTTTAACTTGGGGGATTTCACAAGGGGGGGACAGGTAACACAAAAGGAGAGATAAAACACAATGGGTCTTCTGCATGGGTTGTTCAAATCAGGGTATGGTCTCTCTGGCTTGGGCAGGGCATGTGATAACATCATGCAGGGAGTCTCTTCCATTGTGCTGGAGGAGGCAGGAAGAATCCACAGCGATGAAGTTACTAAAAAGGGTTTTTCCCCAGCTTCTGTGACTCCAGGTTTGCTGTTTAAACCTAGCACTTTCTTTTCTCATATCTAAAATTTGGAATCCAACAGAAGACTCTGCCATTTATTAGTTACACACTTATATTACTGAGGTACAATTCAGAAAGCACTACCATCTGTTCTTTCTTCTGCCATTTCTTGACCCTCTTTATTGCCATCTTTGTACCTTCCCACCAAAGCCACTCTGTCACTGCTCTCCTCAGCTGGACAGAAGAGAAAAAATACAATGAGAGGTTCATGGGTTCAGATAGTTCAGGGGGGATCACTCAGCCACTACCAGCATGGGCAGAACAGACTTGACTTGGGGAAACTAGTTCAATTTATTACCAATCAAATCAGGATAATGAGAAATAAAAGAAAATCTTAAAAACACCTTCCCCCTCTGCCTTTTTCCTGGCTGGGATCAACTTCACTCCCAATTTCTCTCCCTCATGCCCTCCAGTGGCACAGAGGGATGGGGGTGGGTGATTTCCAGGGAAAAAGACCCCTTCAGTTTAAAATCCATACATTTTATAGTTTCACAAAATCCCCACCTTTTTCAGATAACCTTAATATATTCATTTTTGCCTAAAAATGTTGTTTTTTTTTTTTTTCTCTGAAAAGGGGCTTTCCCTTCTTTCCAATTGGCCACTGGACATCCTCTGTCAAAAGTGGTGGATCTTCCTTTGTTCTTAGCCCAAAGAGAAAAGAGAAACCCCCTGTGTACAAAATTCTCACATGACCCCGGAAGATTTTAATTTTTAGGAATTTTTATATTTCCTTTATCCAACCGAAAAAGTCCCTGATACCCAGTCCCAGTGTGGGACTTGAATATCTCACAACTTCACAATACACCTAAAAACCCCATATTTTTATTCCTCATTTTGGGCTGCCTGTTAAAGGGAAGTGGAGCAGTGTGAATGAATGGGAAGAGGATGTACAGGTTTACTCTCCAGTTTTGGACACGTGTTTCCAGCGTGTGCTGTCTCTTGCCAAGAGTAAGAATTATTTATGTAGCGAAACATTGGCTGTGAGGAAGGTTATTATGGCCTGGTTTATACACCACAGAGGAAAACTGCACCCAGGGGGTTGTGACTGTTGCTCATCACAGCTGCTGGTGTTTTGTCTTTGAATTTTAAGGAGATGGAGCTGGAAACTCGGCTCTTCCTGAAGAGCAGTGCTGGCAGACAAGTTATCCTGCAGGTCACCTGTGTTTTTCCCTGAAAAGAACTGTGTTCTCGAGGGAGGGAATAGTTCACTCTGGAATACACAGCACAGAACCTCAGGCCTTGACTTCTCTGCTCAGCAGAGTCAGCTAATTGTGTTAAATTATTTATGGTGCCTCTGTGCTGGAGCCTTTTCTGAGCTGTGGGGAATGAAAAGGACCATCAGTTTGATGTCCAAGGCTGAGCACACTGTAGGTGAAAGATGGAGTGGAGAATCCTTATATTAAAAAGCCATTGAGTGGGCTCAGAAGGTTAATATTATGAGAACTTTATGAGCTCTTTTCAGTTTGGCTGAAGAAAGTAATATTCCAGACCTTAGTGTTGGTGTTCATGAATATTAGGATATTCCATTGTGGTTCCAGAATGTATTGACTGCTTTTTAGTCCCTAAATCTCTCTATAGACTTCTAATTCTGGAAATGTTAGTTTACTCCTGGAATAAGCGGAAATAAAGTTAAATGTTCTTTTTCCTTTATGGGGAAAAAAACAAACAAACAAAAAAACCCCCCAAAACAAAAACAAAAACCCAAACAAACAAAACAACAAAAGTAATTTATGGCTCCCATGAGCTCAAACAAAGACAGAATTGTTGTCTTCAAAAACAGGAGTCAAAATAGCTGCCTGTGTGTTTGCTCCTCACCCCCAGACAAGGTCAGTAAGCGAGAAATCTTTGGCATAACTCATTTGTGAATCTGTATTACTGTGGTGCCCAAACTGAGGCCCAGAGTTGCATAATTTGCATGTAAATGTTTTGAAATAAATAAAATCCAGGCAAGTTCGCAGCAAGCCTTAAAATACCAGGGAACTTGTAGAGGACTGGCAAAAATGTGGTGTTTCTCCATGATTAAAAATAGTAATCACAGGCTTGACTTTATAGCTAAGCAAAATAAAAAAACAGCTGGAACAATATTCAATCAACCACAGTTAAAGCAGAATAATCTGAGAATTGCACCCAACACAGGTTTATAGAAAATTAATCTTGTCACAAAAACTAAATTTTTTGCAAGTTGATTGATGCTGAAACAGCAAAAATTGTTGCCCTGGGTACCTTCTGTACCATGACAGTTTGATAGGGAAAGGCTGAATGGTACAAAATCAGCCTCTGTGTGCATAGGGCAAGATTCCATCTGCTTCCAAATACTGTGTACACACAATCACCTTTTAAAATCTTGCTTGAACCTCTATTACATCTGTTTCTGATAGATTTGTTATGTCCTTTTGTGTGTAGAAGGATTAGAAGGGATCTCCTCTTACTCAACCGTGACTTATAAACACATTTCTTAAATTTATCCATCTCAGCATTAAATTTTTCAGGTTTTCTGGCCCTAGCTATTCCTGTTAAAAGAAATCTCACTTCTCTGATGAGAAAAAAAATACAAACCATTTGTCAGCCACTGAAAATTGAACCTTGTTCTAATGCCTTTGTTCTAATATATATCAGACTGACAAGCTAGGGAATTTAATCTTTATTTAACGACTTTAGACAAAAATAATTTGTATTGATTTAACCGCCTTTGTCACTAAACTCAATGATTCACCATTTTTATTACACTGTGGTTTCTTTGTAATTGAAAGGATGGAAACAGGTACACACAGATGATATGGTGCTTAATAAGTCTGGTTAAAATAAAATGTGCTGCCAGCTCATATTCCAGGCAGTGCCTTTTGTTCATTTCCATTTATTGTTTGTGCCCAATCTGAGGCTTTCAAAGACAGGCTGTATTTCCAGTGAAATTTTCCTCTGGTTGTTTGGAAATAAAACACAAGATCAGAGGAGTATTTTAGTAAGAGGCAGAACCTGACAGCAGAAGGAATATTCTTACACTTCAGGTGATATTCTGTTCCTGTAGAAAACTTAAAATTACCTGTGTGAGAGAGCTGCAGATATCTCATACAATGGCCTTGTTTTATCTTTTATTTTATTTTGGGTTGTTTTGGAAGGAGTATGGGACAGTAAAAAGCATCAAAGAAGGATATTCAGAAGGTGTTAAATCAGTTAACGGGCATGTCAATCTTTGACCTTTCAGGTGCTTTTAGTGGGAATTCACCCAGCCTGAAGTGGTTGTTGAGAGCTGTGTTTCTCAGGGGCCTTGCAGGAGCTGCAGGAGAAATGAATTGCTGTAGCTCCAGTGACCCACTGCCTGGAGGGAGAGAACTTTCCACTTACATCCTGCCTGCTCCCTGGAGAATTCCTCCTGGAATACAAACAGTCAGGAGCAGATCTGGCACTTTAACTGCCTTTTTTCCTGGGGGTGCTTGGGCAGGGAACAGGCTGTGGTCAGTGCAGTAGGTTGGGGTGGACCTGTGAGCAGGAGAGCTCTGGGTGGCAAACAGCACAGGACAGCTGTGTTGTCCATGGATGGAAAACCTGGCTGTGGGCACTCTAACTGATGGCACACTGGAAGAAGATCCATGGGTTGCCAGCCCCCAAATGTTGGTCAGCAGTGCTCTGGAACATCACGGGTGTTTAATGCCCCGTGGAGGCCACTCTGTTCCCTCTGTTCATCTCCCAAAACGCAGCCAAGCACCTACATTTTGGGTATTCAAAACATTGGAGATGTCCCCACAAAATACTGATTTTATGTGTCCTGTGTGACTGTGGTATTTGGCTCCAAATTCTTTTTGAAAACTCAAAGTTCCCATTTTCTGGGTTGAACACTTCCACGTCAAGCAAATGTCTTCTGTTTACAACTGTCACTTCTGGCTGACCTTTCTTTCTGCTTTTGTTGCTCTCTTTGTCTAGATGCTTTCGTTGGAGGGATCATCGGCCTCATTTTTGCTTATATTTGCTACAGACAGCACTACCCCCCTCTGGGTAACACAGCTTGTCATAAATCTTACGTCAGCCTGCTAGATCAGAACTCTGTGAAGAAAGAAGAGCGACCGACAGCAGACAATGCTACTGGGCTGCCTCTGGAGGGAATAACTGAAGGTCCCGTATGACTTTAAGAAATGTGCAGAATGAACTTTTAGCCTTCTCACATTTCCTCCAAACTGGTCTCTTAACAGTGTTTCTTACTGTGCTTTTTTTTTTTTCTTTTGTTTCTTTCCTTTTCCTAAAGAGAAGTTTAAATATTTTATTTTTAATGCCATAATATCATCGTACTTTCAAAGTTAATTTTTCGGTTTGCATTGGCTTGTTGTTGAATTACCTGTTTTCAGTCTACTGCAAACAGATAGACTGCTTGAGGGAAGGGGAGAGAATTACAAACAATCCCATATGGAGGATGGTTAAGAGAGTAATTTTAAGGAGATGTGGTTGAGGATATAGTAGATCTGGAAACAGATTTTTCTGAAGTACTGACTCATCTTCTACAAAGTTCTGGTTGTCTTCAGCACTCATTGATTTTGATGGGTGGTGAGTACACACAGCACTTTTCACCAGGTGTCCAGCATCTGTTGGGGCCAGCCATTTCTTCATATAATTTGATAATTTAGGGCATCATCCTTATGTTTATCTTGTTGCCTTCTAACATAAAAAAAAAAATCTCCATATGCTGGCAAAACTTTGCATTAATTGCCAAGTTTTGACAAGGTCGTTCTGAGCTCCTAATGCTAAAGGAGACGAAAGGTATGAAGGGTTAAATGTTTGAAGAGCCAAGCTTAGTGCATTAGTAGTTCTTCAGGATGATTGTCACATTCAAGAAATTCCATGCTGTTCAAATTATCAACTTACAGTAACATATATATTCGTAGGATGGACTAGAAATTTGGTATTACATCATCAGCAATTTTTTGAGAGCTCATGCAGTAATTACCATCCAAACAAATTGAAAGAAAAGAGCAACAAGCTGAAGTCTTTAAAACAAATGTTTAAAAAAAAATCCTAAACCTGGGAGAATAAGGAAACACAGAGTTTCCTGTGAACCTGGTGTGCCATGTTCATCCTTGTGTGGTGACTCACTGCAGCATTGGTGACCCGAAGAAATGCAGAGATTTTCATTTGTGACCTTGAATGCTCGTGGTGGTTTCCAGCACTGTCACATGTCCAGAGGAAGGCTGGAGACAGTTTTCTGCTAGTCCCATTCCACATTTTCAGCTCATTGTGGTGTTTGGGAAGGCTGGCTTGGTACCTGAATTCAAACTCAACAAATCAAACTGCTGGTGGTGTGGAGAAGGTTCATAAGTGTGGGGCTTGAGTTAATAATTTATTATTAGCAGGATTCTGGTGTGATATGTGTATGCACTATGCAGCACACATCACATTCCTGTGAAATGATGTACCTTTGGATGGCAGAATGTCAGATTCCAGATTTTTTTTCCCTTAGGTATCCTGTGAAAAAGCAGGCAAATGTTCCAGCCCACATCTTGGCACTTGGAGCTGCTGGTTAAAGAGATCAAGAGAATGTTGACCAACGCCCATTCTTACGGTGCTTTAGACTGGAGGAGACTGCTGCCATAACCCTAATTTATGTGTTCCTGTTGGAATATGCATTGGCCTTGTAGGCATTTTGTGATTCAGACAGCTCAGTGTCTTTATGTAAGGCTTGCCATTTACTTTTCTCAAAGCTAAGCTTTGTAGATTTTTTTTTTGAGAAGAAGCTACTTCCTGATTGGCAACACTTGAATTTTTATAGAAAGCAAGTGAATTAGAGTCCCTTTAAAAAGAAACATAATAATTGTGTACAAGAGGATGCAACCTTGCTATGTATAAACTTATATGATATTTGGAAATACCTATAAATAGGAAGTGACATCAGGGAACAGAATGTACTAGGCACGAACCCAGAAGTGTTCCGTAGAAATCAGGCCTGATCTGCTTTAAAACTGATACCAGTTTGACTCTGCCAGTGAGAGGTGGGATGTTTTACTGGCAGTTACAGAATTCTGAACTCTGCAGCAGAGACATTACCCAAACATAGCTGTGGGTTTGCTGGTGAATACAAATTCCCAAAACCAGCAGCAGCAAAGCCAAGTTATTCAGCGTTTGCACTGGATTTAAGAGAACACTCCTCTAGTGTAATTGAGGTCTTTAATTCTAGAAACCCACACAGCCTAGGGGAGGGGTAATCTTTCTATGAAGTTTTTAACCCATCCTACGGAATTCTGTAACAGATGTAATTTTCTGTTACTTCACCTGGGAGGATTAAAGAAAGCCCTGGAGGGAGGGGAAGGCTCAGCCATCAGCTTTTTCTTTCAGCAGGAACCCTAAGTCTTCCAGGTTATATGCAAATGTTAAAAAAAAAACAAACACCCTTAAATCAAATTAGAAGTTTAATACTGATGCATAGAGCATTTTGCATGTTTTTATATAGATCTGGCTTATTCTCAAAATTGAGTGAGGCCTCCTAATTGTGCTGTACACATTCCCAGTGTTTTAATGGCTTTTGATACAAACAAGCTGTCTTCTTTGGGATGAGGGCTTATACAGCCCTCAGATGAGTGGTGGATGTTAAAAGATTGGATATGAAGTGTAACACAGCATAAAAACTTCAATTGCAAGAGTAATTGGTGAACTTGGAAAAGCAGTAAAGAATAACACGTTTTAATGGGAATAATTAAATTGAAAGTCATAAAATAGACAGTGTAAAAGCTTTGATTAAAATGTAATTAAAATTATGAAGGACTTAATGGAATGAAACTTGTGGAGGGATCTGTGGGTGCCATAATCACCAGTGCAAAGTCAGCATAGGGAAGGCATTTTTGTGGATCAGTGTATTTTAATCTCATGCTTTCTCAGTGTGAAGGAAATGTAATGTTGTAATGCACCAATAAAACAACACATGAATGTGGGTTTGTACATCTGTGTGTCACCGTTTTTTTGAGAAGAATAGAAGTTAGCAAGTTATTTTCATTAATAAACCACATAGAGTATTACAAAGAACCCCAAGCCCTGAAGTGACTGTGTTATTGATAAGCAACAAACTGATGCCACTGAAATGGGACAGCATTCCTCCTTTAACCAAAATATGCTCTTCAGCTTTCCTCCAGGAAAAGGGAGAGTGTAAGCCTGCAAGGTTGAAATTTTGGAATATTTAACCAGGCATTGTGTTAGGAAGGAGTTGGAGCATTTATACTGATTCATTCAGATTTTGTTGTGTGCAGTCCAGTCTGATTTGGCCCTCTGGTTTTTTTTCCCCCAACGCACAGAGCCAGTTATTTCTATTTAATGTGAAATAGAACCTCATTTTCTTTCTTCCCATGGCAAAAAGTACTTTGTTATGGATTGTGAAAAAAAAAAAAAAAACAGATGAAAAAGCCTCACTTTTGTTTTATGGTACCAAAATTCTGATGACTTCAGTCAACTGCTCTGGATCACTGAGCATATCACATCCTGTAGGTGGAATAAAACCTTCACACAGTTTTTGCTCACACTCTTACATTTTTAGGGGTATAATTAGCAAAATATTGCAACTAATTTGTCTGCAGTTTGTGCTTTGCCAGCTGAGACAGGCACAGTGAAAGCAAAATAATATCAGTATTGATCACTGGTAACTGTGCATTCAGTAGGATTGGTTATCTTTAGAGAATCTTTAGAGAATGCTGTAAAATAAAATTTGAGGCTATGCTAATATGCTTTCATGTTTCAAATGCACACAATGCATTCAAAATTAACAAAATTATATAAGAAACACCAGTATAGCTAGAGGATTGGACACAATGTAAAGATCAGTTAGAAATAGTTCCACATGAGTTAATTTAATTGACTCTACTTCAGATAGTTAAAGCACCTACTAGGGTTTTATTCCCACAGCTTACAATGCATTTTAAAATTACTAAGCAGGACCACGCTGAACAGTTAGGATTAGCACCCACAGGCATAACCTGAAGTCATATTTCTTACAAGATATATACCCATCTACTATCTTAGAGTACACTCCAGACTCATTTGATAAGCAGAATGTCTACATTGCTGTCCTAGGAGGCTAAAATTAAATTAGAAGTTTCCACTAGGATGCACCCAGTTTAATATAGCTTATTATATAGAGAACTCCTGTTCTACAGGTGTGCAAATCATTCCCTGCTCAGGAACTTGCTCTGAACGGAGAAAAAACATTATCATTTTGCCATTAAATTAAAACTTAACCTGTATAAAATTAAAATGACAAGACTGGGTGGATAACTCCTGATACACTGGATTGAACTGGGATTCCTTTTACAGATGCTTGGCATGCTGATTGAATGCTACAGGGTTTTTGCTTAAACTTGCAGAAACAGCCCCAAAAATCAACATACAGACCATTCAGAGCAGACTTGGACTTTGTTTGGACCCAGACAACTAAAAACATCTGAGCTGCAGCAGATGTGTGCTGAAGTTCCTGAAGATGTGCCCACTGACATTTTGCTGCCAGGTTCTGAGCAAACTTCCCAAGGGGAAGGCCAAGAGGCATTTCTTTGGGATGAGCCATGTTCTTGTCTGTGTAGCAAGGTGTGAATGGGGCGTGAAATGGAGACTCCTCCCTGGGTGCTTCCACTGGATAAAAACACAGCTGTGCATCCAACCAGTCCATGAGTACTGCAGGATGTCAGGCATGAAATGGGATTGAACCAGCTCTGTGAACCTTCAGCCTTTGCCCTGAATTCCTTTGTTAGCTTGCCAAAAAAGCTCTTCATTTCACTGGGAGGTTTGCAGCAGTCTTGTGTTATTCTGTAAAATACTGGTTTTTAACATGGCCTGAAACAAGTTTATTTCTAGGAGTAGATGGGGCTGGGCACAAGAAGCTCTGGTTTTTATGTATGGTTTGCTTTCATTTGGCCTCTTGTTCACAGATGTAACTGTGCTTTTTGATCACGTCCTGTGAGCACCTCCAGGTCCCTTGTTTTCATCTCCAGAGCAGCCTCTGTGCTGGTGATGGGAAGAAGAGAATTGATGGTGACTTTTTTTTTCTCCTGGATCATGTCTGCCTTCTTCCATTTCATTTCTAGGCAAGAACCGGTGCCAGAGCTCCTCTGTGAGCAGGAAAACAAAAGTTTCTCTTCCTCACCAGCCCCAGCTGTGGCTGCTCTAAATAAGCCCGTGTGAGGAACCACTGTTCCTGGAGAATACAAGGAGTGGGAAAATCTGGAACATCTCCACTTCACATGGATAACAAACGGAGAAACTGAGACCTGTGGAGAGCAGTGGTGATAGTGGGGCTAAACATAAATTAATAATAGGAGAACACTGAAGTAAAATACAGCTTGAAATGTTGAGAATCAAATACACGTGTGCAATAACCTATCCCAGCTTCCTCCCTTACACAGACATTTATACCAGAGTGGGAGCTTTGGTATTTGGGGTTAACACAGCATCAATATCCGTAACTTTCCAAGTCTAATTAATGTACTTGCATATTATAATCATCACTCACCCACAGCACAGGGTGCAGCTCTGGAGGGACTGGGTGTCATTACAGAATGGCCCAGCTGAATCCAGACAGGCTTCCACAGGAGAACTCTTGTTGCCATTGTCTGATACACAAAACTTCTCACTCTTAAGCCAAAGGGCACTTTTTAAGAATTTTTAAGGCTTTTGCAATTCTTAGTGTTGCAGGGAGAAAGGGTAACAAGTAAAGAGAAATTCCCAAACGCCCTCTCACTTTTAACTTCAAGGGATTTGTCAGCCAAATTCACAGGTGGACCAAAAGCAGATTTGTGCTCTTCATATTTCTGGTGTTACAGGTTGAGCCAACTCACACCTGACCTGTGAGATGCTGTGAGGGACTGGTGAGCCCATTTCTATCCTCTGGCTTTTTCATGTGTGGTCACTGCAGCAGAATGGAAACAATCTGTGAAATAAAGACAACTGCTACCATGGAAAAAATTATGCAAGAGCCACAGCTAAGGCCATTTTTGCCACTATTCTAGTTACCCTCATTCTCTAAATGACTTCCTGACACCAGTCAGAAGATTAAGAGAGAAGAGATGCTGATTAAGATCCATGCCTGTTACATAATTGCTGGAAGAGATCTAAGCAAGGGAAAGTTTGACTTGTTAGCCCCAACAGCCTTTGCCTGTTGCTGGACACATAGAGGATGTGACTCTGAATGCTCCCAGGAGTCATATCATTGTCAAAAATCTCCTTGAGCTTTTTATTCGATTCCTTCTATCAGCATCATTAGGAGAAAGGAAGTCCCCATTTTATTGAGGGTGAGGTTTACAAACTGTTTATCAACAGACTGTTGAATAAGTATCTCCTTTCTGTATTCTATTCACATCCTTATCAGCATTACAGAGCATTTGTGTGTACAAAAATCCATTTCATCTTCATTTCCACTCCCGCAGACTGAGGGCACAAGAACTGATTCAGATGCAGGTTGGTATTGAAACCAATATAACACTGTAAAAAAAGGAAAGGGAAAAGAACATTATGGCAATGTCACAATGTCACTCTGATCTAAGAGGTGTGAGCTTGTCTAGGCAGTGATTGTGCTGGAATTCATATCTGCAGCATTATCCAACAAAGATAAAGCAACTTAAAACATGCTCTGGATCAGTGAGTGTGAAAAAGTCTGGAGCAGGCCTGCACAAACACATCATTGCACAAAGCAAAAGGCTGGAAATCACATTTCTGAGGCTTGTTTGGCAAACAAAAATTCCATTTCATAGGCATGTAATGGGTTAGGAAATAGTTTTAATGTGTTAATTAAACTCGTAATTTTGGGCATATTTTAATGAAAAACAACCATGCTCTCTCACTACATCTCAGTGTATGAAACCTTTTGCCAACATGTGGAGAGAATTATTTCCACCCTTGCTCTTTCAAGGCTTCCAACCCTCTCACATCAAGCAAATGCCCATAATAACAGGGTTATTCTTGAGTGGGTGATTTGTTCCTTCCTAATTTGATCCTTTCCTAATTCTGTCCTGGGCTGAGAAACCTTCCCCAAAATTTCCATGCGAGTCTTCCGTGTCTGTGAATTATTCAGATGGGAAATAGTTTCATTTTTAATTTTGGACCAGTTTATTTTTAGCATCAGCTGGAATCCCCCGTCTTTAAATACTGAAAGGAAACACCTGTGCTGCTAAAACCCAAAAGGGATGAGCACAGCTGATCTCAATATTCAGTGCAAGATAAAGGGGAACAAATACAATCCCAGACAAACTGAGCCTCCTGCACCAAAATTTGGAGTAAGAGCTGGCAGGGAAGGAACAGGGAGCTGGCTGGTGGTGCAAGAAGAGGTGCTACAGGAACTCATTATTGGTAAGTGGATTTACATTTTCCATGAAGAGATGAAAACAGCCTCTGTTATATTTGGGGTTTCCCGAGGTAAATGGGAATAAATCAGTTTGAGTGCCTTCCAGCTTTGAATTTGTGAAGTTTAAGCAGGGCATGGTTTAATGCAAGGAAGCTGTAGAACAGTTTGTGTGTTGTGGATAAAGGGGGAAGCAGAAATATTGACCTTGTTTCTTGATGGCCCTTAGTTTGTGGAAGGTTTCTGCAGTGGAGGGAACCAGAATTGATCACCTAAGGAAATTTTTCATCTTCATTTTTTGTTTTGTTTTTTTTTTTTTTTCTGTGGACTGCTAATAAATGGAGATACACCAACATTTGTGGTTTCCAATCTGCCAAACAAAGGGCAGCTTCTAACCCAAGGTGTACTGGCTTATAACCAATCAATGCTATTAATCTCTTCCTTCGTCACTTTTATGGGATAATTATGCTGAAGAAGTCAATTATTTTTTTCTATGTGTATTTATTTAATGCTCATAGTAATTTCTTAGAAGCTATACAGAATTATTAGGCAAGTAAATGTGTATTTTGCCACTTATGTTGTCCTTGCAAAAATAAGAGGAAAAGTTACACCACTCCTACAATCTTTCTGTAAAACCACAGTCGTGACAGGATGGTTTAAGGAGTTTAATGGCACTGGTAATGGCTGTCCAATAAAAACCATTTATAAGGCAGTAAATGCAGCTATGAAGAAAGGTGCTTACAAGTTAAATCGTGGAAAGGGTGCCTCATTAGGTTGTGATAATGCACTAAATAGTGGAGTCAGTGCTATAATTAGCATTACTGTTCAGGATTGTGTGCGATGTGCAATACCCTCTGACCCCAGAGGAGTGAAGGAGATATTAGGGACTATAATCTTGCTGTTCCTCTGTGAAGTCTTTGCTGAAGTTCACCTGGGTGCATCAGAATTGTGAGGAATTTGTCTAAAGACCAGAACTAACAGGTGCAATGTGATCCAAAACAATCCTGTGACATGAATTTCAATGCGAGGAGAGGCTGGGACAAAAATACATCTTGTTGTCAGCTGAAGTAGACTAAAAGCTTTTCTGTCACTTCCCCCATTCTGGTGAATTTTTTCAAATTTTCACTTAGTTTCAAAGGAAGGCAAGAGGTATAATTTACTCTCTGGGTTTGTTAAAGGAATAAAGGTTAGGTTCAGAGGGGCTGGCTGATCATACAATGTTCAGGTGAGTGGAGAAAGACTCAGACACTTTCTTCTTCTGGCCCTCCCCTCAGTGTAACATCACAACTCACATTTTATGGTCCAGTGAGGTGCTCTCAGAAAACCCCCCCGTGCTTGTCTTGAGGCTAAATTGTTTATTTATGTTTTGGGTCGCTTCTAAACGCTTCCATTAGTGCCCCTGCTGACTTGTGCGAGGTGATGCTCCTACAAAGAAAAGTAGTCTCTTGAGCTGAGCTTTTAGGTGTGAGGGTTTTTTAAACGGGCTCTCGGTGTCTTTGGTGTGCAGTGATTGCTCACTCTTGTTAAACAGTGATTCCCCGAGGTTTGAGGAAGTGAGATTCCCCTGCAAAGCGGTGGTTCTGACTATTCCAGTTAAATGATGGTTTCTTTTTTGCTTTCAGCAGTGCAGGTTATACAGCTGAACAGTCCAGATTTTATTCAGAGAAGCTGGAACTGGCTCATATAAGTGGGGTCTGAGCCAAGTTTCACTCAACATCAGGCCCTTAAATGAGGCTTGGTGGCTTTGGGCTTTTTTATAGCCACCAGACAACTCTGTGCTTAGGCTGCTCCAGAGGAAGTTTTAAACCTCCAGCTGCAAGTGAATCCCTGACTGTGATTAAGACAAATACAGATATCTACAAACCTGATAATGAAAAGTTTATACTAAAATAAAAGTGGTTACTAGTGATTGAGAAATAGAACTGTCCTTTGTCCGCTGGTGAAATCGATTTGGGCAATATTGGCATTAATACTGTGCATTATTTTCTGTGAATTTGGCTGTGGTAAGGTGAGCTGGCAGGCACAATAGAGCTCCTAAAAAAAAAAAAAAGTCCTCATAAACTCAAAATAGGTCTTTACGGGAAATAAACTTCCCTGAAGTGTAAAACTGGGTCAGTCAAATTGTTCCATTTCACCAAATCTTAATATCAATTATTCAAACTGATACTTGAGCTCTGATTCAGGCTTTGACTCTTTCCTACAGCACAGTAAATGCAGAGGGGGATGGATGTGCTGAACAGGGCTTGGATCACTTCTAATTATCTGTGGGGGTTGTTTTTTTCCTTTTTTAATTCTTGATAACATCCAGTGAAGGACATGAAAGGGCTTGAGGGATGAAAGTAGTTCTCATCTTTCCTTTTGCTCTTCTGGCGTTAAACTCCAATAGGCAGGAGCTGTGTTTTTTTGTTCATCCTTTGTTCAGTGCTCGTTAAAACAAAGGCCATTGAAACAAGTTGCCATCCCAGCTCTCTGAGGTTCCCCCCGTGGCTCTGTGAGAGCTGAGCCTCAGCTCTTCATCTGCAGTGCTGTAATGGCCAAAACAAAAAACTTTCGCCAGTTAACACTTCCCAGGGTCACGGTAACCAGATGTCACAGCAACTCGTTAGAAATGTGATGTTGCAAAAGTTACCGACTTGCAGGGTTTGTTCTGTGAAATGTAAACCCAACTTGACTCGTTTTTTAGGTAACAATTCTTTTTTTGAGGCCACACAAATCGGCAGCAAAGCCGTTTGCTGTTTAAATCTGACAGAAGTAATTGTTAACGTTGAGGGCTCTTCCTCCCCACAGAAGTGCTGTCCTAGGAAAAAGCAACGAAATTACTTCTTTTTCTTAGTATGCTCACATTTTTAAAGAACTTATAGTTCTGTTCTCTTTTCTTGAGGCTTTAGAATGAGTTTGCTCCTGCTGGTATTGGCAGCTGTTAACTCCCAAAATAATTTACCCACTATTCAATTCTGTAGCTGCTCTCCATGATCAAGCTTTGCCTCCAGTCTGGGAGAATGTGGTTGAAGTGCCCTTTCCAAAACCTCTTCAGATGCCTTTTGGTGCATCTTTCTTGGTAGTCAATCTAGTAAGTGCTGGAACAGGGCAAATCAAAACAAAGGGTAGATTTAAAGAAATTTTAACACCACCACAACAACTAAAATTACCCTGCAGCCTCGGCAGGATGTGAAGCTTCCATGAGCCCTTCCATGAGCAATATGCCTGTAATATTTAAAGCAATTAAGTATTAATGCTTAGTTCTAATTAGTAATATTCATATTTTTTATATTAAGTGCCAGGTACTAAATAAAGTTTTCTTTCAGGTAGTTAAAATCCAGTAGGTTAATTATTGATTATACATATTATGCTTTTCTCCTCCTTACATTTTTTGCTAAGTGCAAATCTTGATTGGAATCTGGACACGAAACTGGGGTTGCTCCCTGCTTTTTTGTGGATTTTTTTTATTTTTGGCTGAGAGTTTGGGGGTTTTTTTTCTGCCTCTTATTATTTTCTTGCACAACTGAGAGCTTTTCGCTGTCAGATTACTGTGCTGTGACCCTTCTGTCCCCTGAGTGTGTCTGGCTTCGGGGTCCCTCCTTATTTTATTGAGATGGGATCACAACAGAGGATTGAGCTAAAGGAATACATTTTATTGAGATGGGATCACAAGAGAGGATTGAGCTGAAGGAACACAATCAGCAGCTGCCTGAGATGCTTTCAGCTGAGCATTTTGCTTTTGTGCAGGCAGTGGCTGCCTTCATTTTGATTGCCTTATCTTCATGCAAAGCACAAAAGGGAGATTCGGGTAATCTTTGCAATCTTTCAAGGCAGAGGTTTATCTTTTCCAAAACTCAAGCTGGGGAATGGCTGAGATGAGCCCCAGAGGCTTCCTCAGTGAAGGGCTGTTTATCCCCTGTACAAGAGCACACTCCAACAGCCCATCCCTGAGACAGATGGAGATTAGTGCCATTCACCTGACAGGCATGGGGAATTTATTCTGGATACAGCTGCCTTCTGTTCATTCCAGTTCTTGTGACTCCTGAGACTGAAGGATGTCAGAAGGTCTGGTTTTCCTTCCAGATTTCAGGGACTTCACTGACCACAGAGTTATTTGTCATGGATACTTTATGGCCACTCATTTCTGCAATAGTCCCTCTTTTCTGTTTTGATGAGAGAAGCCAAGGAGTGTGGAAAAGAGCAATATGTGCTGTGTGCTATAAACCTTGAGCCTGGAGCTGGGAAAGGGATGTTCCTTCTTGGGAGAGAAGGACCAGAGGCAGCTTGCACTTGAGCATACACTCTACACAGCAAATAACTGGAACATGTCCTTCACAGTGTAAACAACCACTAATGACCCACTGAATCTCTGCCTGGTCCAGATTAATGGCAGCTGATTGTTTCACAACTTAGCAAGTCAGGGAATTCATTACCTGTGAAAGAATGAGAAGAGTGATTCTTCAGGATGCAACAATTTGAACTCCAGAGATCACCTGCTTGGATTTGTCAGTCCCATAGGTGGGGTTTTAAATGTAAGATGAAATTAATTTGCAATGCTAGATGTAACAATTTTTCTGTGAAACACATAGGAATGTGGCTTTCTGCACAAAGATGAAATGTTGCCATCGGCATTAGTGACCCATAAAAGAGGTTGAGGTGGCATCTCCTGGGTGGGTTCCCACGGAATGCCAGTTCATTACATGGGTGAAGGATGGCAGTGACAATGTCATTAGTCACCAGCAGCATTAAACAAAGTCCTGTGAATGGAAGGCTGTGAATGGAAGCCTGTGAGACACTGTGTTATCAACAGGTGTCTTCCCTGGGATGCTGCCTGGGTGTTCAGGAATGTATCCCTCATCCCATGGGAAAGCTTCTGTAATTTCTCTGCATGGAACAGTGATTAGAGATCTACTCTGCCTTGAGATAAGCAGGAAGGACTGTGGTGACATTTTTCCCTGCCTCTGGCCTTGATCTGAAGCCATTCATTAATTTAAGTCACTTCTGGAGAACACCTTTAATATTTCAAACTTCACGCCTCCCAGCACAAAAATGGCTCTAAACTGTTTTATTGATGTATTTGGGATCTTTCCCTTTGTGTATGCTCCAGGACAAGAACACCTGGAAAGCTGCAGACCGTGACACTAATAAAATAATCCTGCAAATTTTTTTCCAGCCCTCAAGCCTTGCAGGCTGAATTTGGGTCAGTCATTTGCAGTCTGGCCTTGGTTGGATAGCTGGGCTGTAATGACTCCCTGGCTCCCAGCTGCAGGCCATTCAGGATATGGTTAAGCTGCCTTCTTTTTGTGTCTCTAGCTGTTGGCCAAAATTAAAATCAGAGCAGTGTGGAAAGTGCAATAGTGTTATACAATGTGACTGCAGCAGGAGATCAGACCCTGAGACTTCATAACATTTGGCAAAGCCTTAAATGAACAGAAAACACAATATCAGGAGTCGAGGAAGGGCACTAGGAAAGTGGCAGTTTCCTTTGGAACCCTGGTTTAATTTTCCAGAAGTAATAGAAAAAAAATCCCATCTTTTGTCTCATATAAAAATAAAAAAGCACATACAGAAAAAAATAAGGAGTTAAGATTTCCATCACACATGATGTGAAAGCAAGTATTTCAGGACTTCCACTAAATACAGTTTGTGATTTTTCAGTGAAATGAAGAACATCATGTGGGATCAGTTATATTTACTCTGAGCATAACTTTAAGATCTGAAAAATAATGAAAATTCATTGTAGAATATTTTATTTCTGAAACAGCCAAATTCATTACTGTTATATGACTTTTAGACACCTAAATAAGTCAGGTTTCTTACACCTGAATTGTTGTACAAGCTCTAAAACAACAAGGGACTACAAGTCTTACAAGGAGCCAGCTTCATTTGTTGTGCCTCATTGCAGCTTAGTAAATCTCTTCTTTCTTTTAAGTCCTGTATTGAGAGGATCAAACCAGTGTTCAGGGCACTGAGAAAATGCCCTTGGACATGTTGAAACTACAACAAAAAAGTCCACTCCAATTCCACAGTGAGACTGCCATCCTCAGGTGACCATCCAATTTGCTACTAATTGATTCTAGGAGGTTATAGATCTGACTTCTGTGAAGTGCTTATCTACAATAACCCGATGTATGTATTATCCTACATCTATATCTTATTTTGTCCTATTAAAAATTACATTAATCCATACTTTGCATGACAGAAAACACTGCATTGACTCATCAACTATGTGATTTTTCCATTTGTACCTTGTGTTTAAGGAGGCCAAGATACTGCTAGTACAAAAGCAAATAGCTATTTGCATAAGCAAATAACTGTTAAAGGGAAGGAAAATTTATCAGCTAGCATTAGTCACAAAATAGGGATTGGATCTCCTGGAAACAAGTCTTTGCTTCCCCCACTCAGTTAATTTAATATTTGATATTCGACTTGGCAAACTTCTCCCCCCTCTTTGTTTTTTTATTAGCATAGCTACATTTATAAAGATCCACTGTTTGTAATTTATGCATCTCTAATTAATTTTTATCTTGTGTATTAAATTTCATAGAACCTAGCATGTTCCATTTCTCCAGTTAACCCTCTCAGGCAACATCAGTACTTTGCATGTGTCCATCAGAACAGAGTGTTTTAAAGAGAATGTTGCTTCATAAAACCAAAATTCAGTGCTCAAAGATTCAAAGACAGACCTTTACATGGCAGCAGATCTTCTGGCTTGCTCTGGCTACAATTCTTGCAGTGTAGCTGTGCCAACTTCCTGGAGTTTGTGTCTCTTAGAGTTGAAAAACCCAATTTAGCATCTTCTACACCCACCTTGGGGACTGCAAGTGGCTTCACCTAATGCACTGCACATAAATTAGGAGAAGCAACTTTGTGTAGCCATCAGACAAGTTTGGATAACCTGTCCTGGTGCCACTGATGAGCACAGCTGCCTGTTTTTGAGGCATCCTGTGTCAGTCCTGTGTTGCCATGTTGGAGTTGGGACCCCCAAACCAAGCAGTGCTTTGCATGCTTGAGGGCATGGAGTGACAGGACAAGGGGGAATGGCTTTAAACGTAGACAGGAGGTTTAGAGTGGATAAAGGGTAGAAACTCTTCCCTGGGAGGGTGGGGAGGCCCTGGCACAGGTTGCCCAGAGAAGCTGTGGCTGCCCCATCCCTGGAAGTGTCCAAGGCCAGGCTGGACGGGGCTTGGAGCAACCTGGGCTAGTGGAAGGTGTCCCTGCCCATGGCAGGGGGTGGAATGGAATGATCTTTAACATCCCTTCCAACCCAAACCATTCTGTGATTCTCTGCTCCCTCTGTCAGCTCTCGTTGCTCCCAACATCAATTCTCCCATGACCCTTCCCAGCCTGGGCAGTGTCCAAGGTGCCAAGCATAGCTCAAAAATAGCTGCTATGAATTTGATATTCTTTTTAATACTTTTAGGGGTACCATCCATACCCCGGTGATGGGCAGCATTTGGACATTTTCATTCTCCCTCGGAATTTTGACCTTTGTAGGCAATAGGATGTGTTCCCTGGTTCTGACAAACAGATACAGCTGGGTCTGTAGGGAAAGGATTGGGTCCTCTTTCTTTATGACCAGGTAACACACTGCAGTAGGAGAGTCAAGGGCTGCATAGTTCTTGGACCACACAGATCCAAGATCTGGTCTCTTCCTGCTCTTGGAATCCATCCTTACTCTCTGCATGGGATGTTTTATTCCCCTGCTTTTTTAATGAGCCCACCCTTTTCACCCACATGACAGCCAACATATTTTACTAAACGTCCCCCTCAGTATGAATTGAGGTCCCATGTTTTGGTGAGAACTCTCTCTCCCTCCTTCTGCTGTTGCCTTTCCATTGCCTGAGGCATCTGCCCCATCCTGGGACATGGCCCAGCATCCAACACCATCACACAGACAGGACACACTGCTGTTCTCCAACTGATAATCACTTACACGAACCATTTGCTGCTTTTCATCAAATATGTCACAGAGCAGTCTCTCTCTTTTATTGCCTTCCTCAGAACTAAGTGCTCCCAACCCCAATCTTGCTTTCTGCAATTTAGCTCTGTCTGCTGTTTACAGCTCACCACAGCAGATGCTTTTTGCCTTGCAGCTCTGCAAAAGCTGGTGGAAGAAGTCAGTGTTGTCATTAACCCCTCTGATGGCCAACTGTGCTGCAGCTTGTCTGTTTTGGGAATTTGTGCTTTGCCTGATATTTTTGTCAAATTTTTGGATTTCAATACTTACAACACTGTCACTTGCCTCTTTGGTTGGTTTTCCTTCTGCTGTTCTTAATGACTTTTCCCCTGTGTAACTGTTCAGCTTAGACCTCCTCACTGAGTAATTTTGATTTTTCTATTGCATTTATAGTCCTCAGTCTGCAGAGACTGACTGGGTCCTTTTGCCTTGCAGGTGCTAATTGCCTGGTCAGGAGCTGATTCTGGACCTATATGCATTTCTACATGGCTTTTTCCATTTCTTATCATAGTAAGGTCCCAGAAAGGACTCACTTAGCCAGTGTTGTAAAATGTTTTCCATTCAATTTAATTAGTGAAACTGCAGAAAATACCATCAAGTCCATTTGAAGGACATATTTTGTATACATCATGTGAGTGCGTGGCTCTTAAAAGTCCTGGAACAGAGTTTCAGTGTTTAAACTCATCTTCCTGAGTTAACTGAGTACTGTTAGAACAGCAAGTGCCTCAAAAACAAATATTGTCAGAAACAAGTTGTCTTTTGAGTGGATTTCTTAGCAACTGTAGCTCACAGGTGCAGATCCTTACACTTTTTACTCGCTGGTGAGGCCCTGGCACAGGTTGCCCAGAGAAGCTGTGGCTGCCCCATCCCTGGAAGTGTCCAAGGCCAGGATGGATGAGGCTTGGAGCAACCTGGGCTGGTAGAAGGTGTCCCTGCCCATGGCAGGGGGTGGGAACAGGACGATCTTTAAGGTGTCTTCCAAACCAAACCATTCTATGATTCTATTTACCTCCTCTTTTCTTCTATTCTTCCAAGCCATTAACCTGTTTCTTCTACAGTCTTCTACTCACAGTGTGTTTGTTAATGAGATTTGCTTCTGGAGGAAGCAAAAGGACACTGACAGAGGTTTCCATGTGAAAACCTGAATTCCAGCTCCTGGGTTGGGATGAGGTGAATAAAATGCTTTGCACAAGGCACTTGCCATTTCTAACTTTCCTGCTCGTCTGGTTCTTCAGAGTGACCAGGGTTTCTACCCTAAGGATTGACTGACTTATTAGCAATAGAAAGATGAAGTGTTAGATGAATCCCTACAAAACAAGCCTTCTGTGACCATCTTACCTCAGGGAAGTTTACTCTAACAAGAGACAAATTCATGCCTTGCTAGAGTCCTATTTTTTTCCTGATTAATACCAACTTGAGGTTGCTGATTGTGTCAGAAATATATGTACTGCAGCAATAGTGTGCCTGGCCTTTCTGGCTGCATCTGATGACAAAATATGTTTGTATTACCTGGTGGTTAAGTGAAGTTTAATAGCTCTTATTACTGTGCCAGTCAATTATGAAATGAGCAGAAAGGCTTACTGCAGATCGTGTGTTCGAGGAGAGTCAACTAATTAATCCAATTATCTACAAGCTCTCTAAAAATGTCTTATTGACTGTGGTTGTTGAAGCATCAACTCAAATATAAGAATTGCACACACACTGAGCTGACAAAGCCCCCTCCTTTCTGGCAGTGCAGATTCCCATTCCCAGTGTTAACCAACACGGGGCAAAGGGGATGTGCTGCCCCTTCCTGCTGCCTGTGGGAAGAGAACAGCACTGCCCAGCACTATGTTCCTGATGATGAATGATAAGCAGGTAAAGGAAGCACCCACCCCAAAGAAAAGATATCTTGGATTAACAGTCTGTTTGCTGATATTTTTCAACTGACACAGTCAGTTGTGGATCCCACGCTGACTGTCAAGCACTGCATGTATGGCTTTGGCTCACTGAAATATAAAATGCTGGGTAAGAAAGCAAATACATGGGGGTTATTCTGCTTCCTAATGATAAAACTTGGATGGGGCAGTCTAAAAAGCACAGCCTACTGGCTTTTAAACTGTGAAGCTGTCCATTTTCCAGGTTCTGTCCACAATTTTTTTCATCCTTTTTTAGAGGAGTAAGAGCATCTCTCAGGGCAGAGAAGTGACCTTTACTCTAAAGGAGGCCTGGAGAAGCTCTGCAGGACAAACAGACACCAGTCAACACTTGATTTCAAGCAGCTTAAGCCCTGAGGCTGCTTTGAGCTTGGAAAAAATGCCTGACAATTTTGGCTCTATGTCCTGGCATAGCCAAGGAACAAGAGGACAAACCTCACTGGGAGGTGTGTTGGATTCAGGGGCAGCCACTGATCATTCTGCACTTGGCAGGTTCCTTCAAAGCATGTTTTGCTCATGGTTTTGGAGCCAGAAGAGCTCAATAAAGAGTTCCCACAGAACAGACCGATAAAAGCAATAGCCAGAGTGAAAACATGGGGTTTCAGCATAAGAAGCAATTAATAGTAATTTAAAAGTAACCCTAAGAAGGATGGCTGTTTGTTTCCTCTCTAGAAGAAGGAACATACTCAAAGTCATTAGCTCACTGTGGACTTAATAAAGGAACTAAACTCTGATGAACATGAAATTAAAATTTTATGTAAATGCACTGGAAAATTATTTTTATTAGTTTAGTTTTATGGCTTAATTAGAACAACTCCTTTCCCCTTGCCAATAATGCTAATTATAGAGATCTTGATATTTTAATAAATACACTTGATACGGAGATGTTGGACTTAAGGAATATTATCATAAAATCAGGAAACAGTTACGTGGGAAAAATGGTCTTAGGGAGAGCCCTAAACCATGATAATGTAGGTGGTAGAAGTGGTATCAAGTGAGCTGTGATGATTTGCCCAGCAAGTCCAAGAATATCTCAAAGCTTATGTGCTTAGCCCAAAATAAACACAGACATCTTTAATAATCTACAAGAGCATATTTAAAATCAGAAAAGGGAACTGGCAAAGTGCTGAAAGCCAGTTTCACAAGGGAGCTTTTAAAAAGCACCTGGAGCTCTTGTGAGAGCAAAATTTAGGCCCTTGGAACCCTCTGCCTATATGTTCTAAATGGATAGTTTTTCTTCTAATGACACACTTGTGTTTGAACAGGGAGTTAAATCCTCCTCAGCTCTTTTGGACTTGCAGACAGGGACTCCAGTACAAAACAAACAGATGTACCTTCAATTTTCAGGCTATCGAGAATTTGAACTTAACATTCTTTCAAATTTAATTTCTTACAGTTTAGGAAAGGCCTGCATTAAATAGTTAACTTGACTGTATTATTTCTTTTTAAAAGTTTTCCAATCTGAGAGATATTTGAATTAAGAATATCTTCTAATATTTTATTTGAAATTTATTCTTTTTTTAATTTTTTTAAATTATCCAGGTTTTTAGTCTGTTTTAAACAGCTTCTGCAATGTATCTGCCACGGCCCTCTCCTGATAACCCATGTCATACAGAGCTATCAAACTTTTAACCACCTTTTTATAAGGATCTGACTAATGTAGCTCAAAGCCTTGGACCTACATGTTTTATTTTGAAAGAAGTGATGAGGAACAGCCAAGTCCTGAAACTCCTGAAGCTGATAGGAAATTTGGACTGGCTCAGAATATCTGGGTGGATTTGGGATTTGTGTTGCAAATACAGATCTGATCTTCATCTGTGTTGAAAAAAAATGAAGCAACTTTTCCTTCTGCCACCTTAAAATAATCTGGAGCTTTGAATCAGGTAATCTGATCAAAAAATTTAAAATTGAGGTGGACTCACAAAGCTGAGCTGGGTGGCACACATAGCAGATTCACCAGCACATTTGAAATGGAAAAAGACCTTGTGAATTTACTTTATACTTCAGTCAGTAAATGGAGAGATCAGAATGATACTCCCAACTTGCAGAGTCTGTGCTGCTTCTGTGTGAGGGAGGTAAGAGGGCAGAGCTCTTACCCAGCCACCACTGCTGTCCCCAGGATCAAGGCAGACCTTGCCTCTTTTTTCCACATCCTTGCACCTTTGTGAACTGTAAGAGGTTGTAGGTATGGGCAGTTGTAGGGGAGTCTGAATGCAGCTCTGGAAGTGATTTTCAAGGACGTGCCCATTTCAAGTGCCGTGGTTCAAGCACTGCAATGAGATCTCCCTGTGCTAAAGGCAGCCAGGCTTGGATCCCACTGGAGATTTAATTTGCAAGATCTAGGCTGTCCTAAAAGACTGTAACAAGAAGTCAGAGATCAGAACCCAATGGCCTTATATTTGAACTGTCCTGAGCTTTTCAAAGCTCCGTGGGTTCATCACGCTTCCATCCAGACCCTGGCAGTTCCAACATGCACTCACTTGGCAAACATGTTACTTGAAATGAGAAAAAATGGAGTTTAAGCAGTTACCAGAACAGATTCACACATGAGGTTGAGGACTGCCGTGGCTGGGTGCCACAGCACTGACCACAGGTTTTTTGGCATCCCAGCGAGGCTGATGGGAGCATCCCTTGCCTGGTCCTCCTGCCAGGGTTAAATTTCTGCAGCAGATGGCCCTGCACGAACACTTCCTAACACTGAAAGACACTCAGGCACAGAAACATGCTTGTCTAGATGCTTGTACTTCTTTCTAAAAGCATGGATATAATCTCTTTCCAAGTGATTGGAAAAGGGTGTGTTTCTATCTCAGCAGTAAATCATATAAAGTGACTTGGCAGCAGTTTCGTAGCACAGGAGGTTAATGAAAGGGAAAATGGAAAGCATTTAGATAATAGCACCACATCTTTCTCTGAAAGTCCTGCTGTTTGTGCTTGTGATTAACTTGGTCTTTAAGCAGACTAAGAAAAAAGTCTTAATATTAAAACAAGTTTGTGAAGTGGGAAGTTAACCAGTGAATGGGAAACAATTCTTAGAGATATGCATGTAATGGGTAACAAAGACCAAATACAAGAAAGGCCTTCACTGATTTAGCCTGGGGAGGGGGAAGGGCCTGTTGTTAATAATTTACTGATTTAACAAGGTGAAGGCTGAAATTTGGGTACAGAAAAGTGAGCAGAGCCACCTGAGGCCGTGCAGGGGCTACATGTGGAACACAGCCCAGAGCTCCTCAGCCTGCAGGTGCCCTGCAAAGAGTCTCCCCAGGCAGGAACAGTCAGCAAATTCACAGGCAGTTGCATGCTGGGGTTCCTCAGCTCCTTTACATCCATCACTTGAACTGTGTTGTGCTCATTCCACCAGCTCAGCACAAAACCTTGAGATTCATCACAGGACTAATCATTTTCTGAAATCCAGCCGCGCTCCAAGCCTTTACAAAACAGCTTCAAAACAATGATTTTTTTAAGGGTTTTTTTTGTAAATTTTTTTATAATTTTTGGGTTGCATCTTCTCCTGCATCTATGAAAAATATATCCCTCTATCCTTAAAATCTGTGTATCTGGAATTTCATGAATGAATTCTAAGCCCTGTCTGGTTGCCAGCTGCATGGATATTTTATTTTCCTGCAGCACAGAGCTACCTTGGCTGTCTGTCCCCCAACACACCCTTCAGATTGTCTCACACAGACACCCACCCATGTGAGCTACACCAGTTACCTTGGGTTGGCACAGTGTTTCACTTGGCTTCAGCAATTAATTAAATTGATTGATTGCATTATGCCATTAGTACTCCTGGCTTTTGAGAGTTTCTGTATCTATAGAGGTTGTGTCAAATTTTGTGTCAAATTTTTTTTTTTCCCTGAAAAAAAAAAAAAAGGTAAATAGATTTTTTTGACCAGACTGGGTTTTGAACAAAATATTTTCTAACCAAAATGCTTAATTTTTCATTAAAGTATTCGAAAAGGTTTATAGATGAAAAGCTATAAAATAATAATCATGAAAAAGAATGTATTTTTGTTTTGGGGTTGTTTTGTGGTTTTGCTGCTGAATGCTGCATGCCTTAAAAAAAAAAAAAAGTTTCTTGGAATATTCTGTCCTCAAATGACAGACATTCCTGAACTTACATTAAATATAGGTGGTTCTTCTGGTATGCACAGATAAATGCTGAATGTGAAGGCTTGCATGAGCTGATGAGAGAGAGAATTGCTGCATTGATTTAACAGATACTGATTAGCCTAAAAATATTCACTTAGGATAAAACTAGAAGAAAATGGGAGGAAAATTGGGTAATCATGATCTCATAATACTGAAGAATGTGCATGGACTGAATAACAAGTTTGGGAGTTTTTGCAAACACACAGAAAAATTGACACTGAGGTTACTCAGTGAACAGCCATTAATTAATTAGTAGGTGTAATAATGTGTTTAACCTGTGCAGTACAGAAAATTGAGACAAAGTCTATTTCCAGAGGTAATTGCCAAAATACATAATTTGTATTAAATGATTATTGTTGTGAAGGGTCTGATTTCCCTTCCACGTTTCTGTGCTTTTCAAAAAAATATTTTCTTTAGCTGTTTTTTATCTCAACTGGTAACTGCCAGAAGAGCTGGACACAAACACACCAAATAGGCTGTTTGAAAAGATGAAAAGTATTTTACAAGTGAAAGGAAGGATGTAAATAAGTGGGAAGGGAAAAGTTGTTTTACAGTCTAATCATTTAACCACGACACCAAAGGCATCAAAAGGAAAAACATTTCTACAGGTGTCTGGGTTCTATAAACTATTTTGTTAAAGTTTAATCTATTTTGATGATGGAAAGCCACTGCAATGGTTTATCACAGAAGTATAGGATGCACTGACTTTTGTGTAGAAACGCTGAATTGTACTTTGGAATTACAAGTTGGACCCAAAAATGGAGTGGAAAATACTCCATAAGCGAAGCCATGAAATCAAATCTTTTCAAAATCCTACCTGAATATCCCAGATTACCCTCCCAGCTGTTCCCTGCCTCTTCAACAGGGAAGAGACAGTGCTTTGGGCTGTGACCAACCCGTGTTTTCAATGTGAGGGCCACAACCTGGTGTTGTGGTTCCCCTTCTGCCCTCTATTAATGCCCTGAAAAGCCAGACTTGTCCTGGATCAGGGCAGATCTGCCACATCCTCAGCGTGGAGGATGCAGGAAGTTTTGTTCCAACCTGGCCCCCCATCTGCTCTGGCAGCCTTTGAAACCCCGGGTGGGAAACTCTGCGCTGCTCAATTTTGCTCTGTTTGATTTGTAGCTGGAAAACACTCGGCCTTTGCAGTTGTCAGTTTTAATCATTTCTGCTTTATAACACCTGATTCCATGGCAGCAGGGATTTTAATCCATGCAAAGGCAGCTGAGGAACAGGGCAGCCTTGAGGGAGTGCAAACTCAAGGTGAGTCAGCTGTTGGATAACCAGGTAATGAGCCAAAGACCACAGGAAAACACGTTTGATCTTACTTCAATTTCAAAAAGAAGATATGTGGAAGTCTAGTGGAATTTCTCTGCATCTTGGATATGAGTCCATTGATTTAAGCATGACTATTGCTCCCTCAAGAAAGGCTCATGTCACTGTGTGCAAATTTGCTTTATATCGAGCCATCTGTGCATCCTTCAACCCAGAATTCTTGAGAGAACTTAATAGAGTTCAAGAGCAATAATAATAATTGCTTTTATCTTTCTGTTGCTTTGTGCACGTACAAGAAAGAGATGGTGGTTTACATCTGTGGGTTAAAAGAATCAAAAGAGAAAATAAGTTCGTAGGGAAAATAAGTGAGTTGGACAGGTTGCAGTGGGGTTCTTGGGAGTCCAACCTCACTGATGTAAGAAAATTCTTCTTCCAGCAACTTGCTTGCTCTGGAGGGCAGTGGTGAGTGAGTGGGCTGGGTGCTACCCCTGGGATGGAGGGAGAAGGAATTCCAGGGATGGAGGGGCAGATTCCCAAAATGGCTTGTAAGAAGTGCTCTTGTAAATGGTTTCCTCTGCTGGCAGTGCCCTTAGGAGCTGCAGACACCTGGCTTGTGGAGCTTTCATAAAATCCTGGTCACCATGATAAACTTTCTAGGAGCCTGGAAAAGTGTGAAAATTCACTGGTGTAATTCCAATTTGTATTTTACTATTTTATTTTAAGGCAAACTTCTTTCCTTTAAGCAAAGTTACCAAGTTAGCCTCAGTTGTTATTTGCTTTTTCATCAGTCACTTTGAACTCTGCCAGTGCAAACCATTGCATAAGAGCTGGGTATTATCATTTGATATGAAAGAAAAATTCTGTGGTGAGGATTTGGGCACAATATTTTACAGTAGTGATGTGGGTTAGTGTTAACCCTCTTACTTTACTTCTGAACCAGCAGTTATTGCCCTTCCTGCATCCTGCTTAGAGATGGAGAAAATGATGCATTGAAGGATTAAAGCCAAATCAGCCCAACCACTCTTAAGTGGCAACGCCATGGAGCTGCATTTATGGGAGAAATAGGCAGAACACTCACTTTGTGTACTAGTTACCCTTTACTAATAACAGCTGCATTTTTGAAAGACGGTGTTGAAATTCAGAATATGGATGCAGAGTTAAAGGTAGCCCTCTGTGTGGGAGGCAGAGAAAATGAAAGAGAGGATGCAGAGAAACATCTGAAGTCAGTTTTTCATTTTGAGACAGGTAAGGCACAGGAATAAAAAAAACCTCATTCTGAATCAACAGATGCACTGGCCACAGTATTACACTTGTACAGCAGGAAAAGCCTTGAAAAACACTGTTAAAGTGATAATATAGTGCCAAAGATCTGGATAAATTGTAGAGGGACCTGGGACACAAAGGATAAAGAAGTTGCAAAGTATTGAGCTGCTTATTAGAGGTCTCAAGGAAGACAAGTCCCGGCTGGCTGGGGGGACTTATGCTCAAAGCACAGTTCATTTAAGTAGCTGATAAGCTGGTCAGAGACTTCTAGAAGATTTGGGTTTTTAGTTGGGTTATTGTTTTGTTTTGTTTGTCTTGCTGTTGTTGTTGTAGGTCGTTGATTTATTCTTTTACTAAGGTGGTGTTTGGATTAATAATTTTCATGGGGCAAAAATGTGGAAATCTGAATTTTCCATCCATAAATGGTGATATCTGCCCAAAACTGGAGAGACAGGTGCTTGTAGTGGTTTCCCAGTGTCTGTAAGAACTATTTAGTTGACTTATGACTTTTTTTTTTCCGTTCTGTGCTATATAATGGATATATTAATGTGGTTCACTCATCACCATAGGATCTGTAGGTCAGATGGACCCAGTGAGAACTTCCAGTAATAGTTCCCTGAATACTGGACTGTGGTGAGGAGATTCTTGAGCTGTCTCTGTAGGTAGGAATCATTGGAGTTTTGGACTGTGCTGCACAAAGATTACTTTAGGACCTCTCTTTATCCTTGAAGCCACTCTGTGTTCCACTTCTCTGCCTGTAAATGTGTTCAGCCATTTCTCTGTTTGGATTGTAAGATCTTCAAAGTGTTCCTTGCTTTTGCCTAAGACAACACAGATGAATTTTCCTGGGATTTAATCCAATAATAAATAATCTTTTTTCTTGGCTGCCCCTTACTGACACAATTTTTTGTGTCTTAAGTGATTTTCAGAAAATAGGCTGTGGGGAACCTGCTGGGCTTACAGAGGACACTATTATTTTTATTTATTATCTTAACATAATCTTAACAATAGAAGAGGGGGAAAAGATAAAGTTATGCATAATAAATGGAAAAAATTCATGAAAAGAATCTCAACAAACCTGATTTGTTTTTCCATTGCATTATCTCTAGGTGACAACATGATATTTCTTACAGCTCCCATCCTCTGTGTTCACTAATAAAGCAGCTAATGATCTGCTATGTCTAAACAAAGTACAAATATTTCCAAAGGTCTGAATATTTCTTGGCAAACATTACATTAAAAGGGATTAATCTAAGCAGAAGTATTTTCTGATGCAGAATTAATTTGCTGTTTCATACTGTGATCCAATATATCAACCAAAGACTCACTAATACCACCTTCAAAAATGGGAAATAGATATTACTTTTCCTATTCCTGTGGAAGCATCTGCAAGCTTGTCTTCTGTGAAACCACAACAGGGTTTTAATGTCTGGATGCTCTGACTCCTTGTGGAAAATGATGGAGTTGGAATAAACTACAGAAGAGAGGAGATTGTTAGGATTGAACTCTTTACTAATGCTGATCTGGGACACAGTACCTGAGATTTCCAGGCTGTAACAAACCAAGGGAATTCATGGAACAGTTTTCCTCTTGCTTTCTCTGTCACCTGAGGAGAGATGTCATTTTCTTCGCCTTTATCCCATCTAAAGGAGAAGCAAAACAACCTACAAGTACCTGAAAGGAGGTTGGAGCCAGGTGGGGGTTGGTCTTTTCTTCCAGGTGACAAGGGAGGGAACAAACTGGCCTCAAGCTGCACAAGAGCAGACTTAGATTGGATAGTAGGAAATATTTCCTCACTCAAAAGGTTGTCAAACACTGGCACAGGCTGCCCAGGGCAGGGATTCAAAAGAAATACTTATTTCCTCTGCAACAGCTCAGATTGCCTGGTAGTCGATAGCAACTGATAAAAGAGGTATAATTTGTCTAACTGGTAAATAAATGGCACAAAAGAGAATTATACAGCC
The DNA here is from genome assembly GCF_001604755.1 of Lepidothrix coronata. Taxonomy (NCBI): domain Eukaryota; kingdom Metazoa; phylum Chordata; class Aves; order Passeriformes; family Pipridae; genus Lepidothrix; species Lepidothrix coronata. Next base: position 2,015,299 of record NW_016690205.1, read on the forward strand.
TTGACAGAACCTCAGGGGGGCTCAGCCACTGAGCTTAGCCAGAGACAGGTGCCAAAAGCCTGGATATGTGTGGTAGTATTTGGGAAAATACTGTGTTGTACTCACACCAACCCCCACTGGGGATGAGTATCCCGTAGGAAGAACTGCAAGACAGGCCCACATGGAGAAACCCTACACACACAGATTGCATCAGACAAACAGTCAAACTGCTGGAGCTGAAAATCTCCCTCCTCATTTGACACACATCAAGTGTGGAGGTGTAGTTTTGTAGCCTGTGATGGGTGACTCAGCTCTCATCTGCTCCCGGGCAGCTATCACAGCTCACCTGATATATGAAATCATTAAACTTCGGCTGGTTGCTTGTGCCCAAGACCTCCAAACAAACTTTCTTGGTATTAAGGGAATTAAATTCTCTTGTGGGTGTCTGTGTGGCAGGAATCTAAAAAAACCAGCATATCTTACACAATAATACACCTGGCTTGAAGTCATCCTAAAAAGTTTCTGACTTTACTGAGAGCAATCCAGGTACTTTACAGATATTTCTAAGCAAGTTTCTTTTACAGTTCCTTGGAAATAATGGATTCTGATTCCTTTTACACGCAGTCATGAACAATTACAACATGGTGACACTACTTTATGAGCACTTTCCAAATCATTAAAAATACATATATCGAGCTGCCCAGTGCTATAAAACATGAGTCACCATGCAGCTCATGGAAATATTTCTGAAGGCTATAAAAAAGTACCACTCTTTCAATTTTTAATTAGTTTCTTTTGTGCTTAAGTGGCTATAATAAGAAGAAGTTAGCAAGTAATTTTTTTGCATGCAGGCAGAACGCAACACAGAGCATTAATAATTTCTTTGATTTGCTAATTTTACTCTTCCTGATGTTAGTGAGAAGATATGAGTAAGATATGAGCATTGGGGAAGATGTTCTTTGTTATGCTTTTTTACAGAAAGCCACTTTTATGCAACGGTGAGGGAGGATGTACCAGTAAATAAAACCTGGTCCTGGAAATCAGTGCTTAAGACAGGAGTACACACCTTTCTAACCCTTTTTTTTGAAGTTCTGCCTGGACATTTAGCTTCCCTATGAATATTTTATTTAGCTCTAATTTTGACTTTCCTTTTTAATGTTTCGGAGAGAAGCTCTTTAAAATACATCTCTGGAGGTTCATTCCCTTGGGACATTATCCCATTTTGTTCTTCACAGAAATCAGGGTTTTTTCATGAATATAAAATTTTGAAAGGTTAGACTTTTACTACAAAACCTCTTTTGAGAAGCAGTCCCTCTGAAGCTTCTGAAGAAGTACAACTTAGTCTCTCAGTTATTGTCTTTCTGGCTTTTTCTCCTCCTCCCCATGGTAGTCAACCCACCTGGGTATGTAAAAATGTAAACATAAAAATTTTCAACACACCTCGCTGTTTAAAGAAATCAACAAAAAAACCCCCCACAATTCTAGGAATGTTTTCTTGACTTTTTTTTCTTTTTTTTTAAGAAAATTATGTATGGAAAATTTAGGACTAATTTACTTGATACAAGTATCTAATCTTGTGGAGATGAGCTCCAACTAAACAGACCAAACCAAGGCCCAGATCCAAATTATGGCTGCATTTCCTGCACCTCTACTCAGTCTTGCCCACAGCTGTCCTTTCTTCTCAGATTCTGTTAATTCTTGGAGAGAACAGATGTTTTTATCAGGGACAGAAATGATTTTGACAAAAGTTGTTTGTTTGTTTGTTTTTTTAAATAACTTGTAAACTTAAAGTAAATAACAGGCAAATTTAGAGACCTGCAACATGTTTTATTTAACACATATGACGCTTAATTTTTTTTATGAATCTTTTTTTTGTGTGAATATTCAGGAGGACTTTATTCCACTATTCTCTCTTTGTTATCCCACCCTCGTGAAACGTTGTGTGAGCTTTCCAACATCAATGAAAGCAGCTGGGTTTTAGGGACCTGAATGCAGCATTTCTGATGCTTGATATAGTTTCCCACTAAATTGTTGCTGTGTTACAGGCAATGCTCTCAGTCCAGCTTTGAGCTGCCTCTTTCCTCTTCAGCTTTCATCTCTGCATAGTTCAAGCAGTGCCTGGCTTTGTTTTTAGACAACCCTTGTGCTCAATCCTTCAGAACATGAAGACAAACCCCCTGGTTTCAGTGCAGCATTTCAGGTCTGTATCACAGAATCACAGAAAAATTTAGGCTGGAATGAACATCCAGAGGACATCTGCTCCAGTCCCCCCAGCCCAGCTTTGAAGTTTGATCCATTTTCAAGCTTAATCCTGTAGCTCAGGTCCTCCTCCAGCCAAGCTTCCAGTGTTTCAAAGGCTGGAGCTCTCACAGGCTCCCTGGGCTTTGTTCCATGCTAAACCACTCACACTGTGAAGGATGTTATCCCAGTCTCTGAGCAGTTTTCCTTGCTTTAACAGGTGTCCACTGCCTCCAGCCATCTTTCTGCAACCTCTGAGAACAGCTTGTTTCCTCACACAGATTTCCTCCTGACCCTCATTGCTCCATTTCTTTTCCATTTTTCATCTCCATCCCCCACAGGCCTCATTTAGGGCCCTTCTTGTCACCTCAGCAGCCACGCTGGCAAGGATGGACTTGGCCCACTTTGCCAGATCTTTTCTTCTGTGCCCAGTTATTTACTATTAAATAGCCCTTCATAACTCCCTTCTCTTCCTAGGAAATACATGGGCATAATTTCCTAATTTTGCTTCCATCAGGGAGGAGAGGAACAGATCAGCTCCTCACATTGTGTTGCAGTGGGCTCTGCATGAGGATAAAATACTGTTCTTCCATTGCACTGGTGAAACCTGGGACAAGGCTACGACTTAATTTCTCAGTCCATGAGGATGAGGAGTATGAGGATGACTCCTCTTTCTCATCCTCCCATCCTACACCTGTACAGGCACAGATCAGTCCAGGATTCTTATTGTGCACAGCGTTCAGAAAAAAACAGATTATTTTTTTAGAGCACCGTTATTCCTTGTGGATTGGTGGAGTAATAAAACATAATTAATCATAGGTCCTTATCAACAAAATATTTGTTATTAAAATTCAGAGACACTGCTCATCTCTATTGGTTGGTTTTCCCTCATGTGTCTTCTACTGTGTTTTAATAATCTGTGCTATTTTTATTTATCATGAGCAAACAGTCTCAGACTAAATTAAACAAACCACTAGGACCTTAATTTGCCAAGCATTACCAAGGCTTTTTTTTCTGTTTAATTAAAAATGCTTGAAAGATTCTAACTGAAAAGGCCAGGCAATATTAGTCAAAGGAGGAATTGCTCATTTCATGTGGGCAGCTCAGGTTAAATATCTCAAAGGAACAGCCACATTTGGAAGTTTTGGAATTCCACCTGAACTACTATTTCTAAAAGGAAGAAGGACTTTTCAGTAATTGGATTCAATAAGATCTAAATATAGAATGCTTATTGCTTAACTTGAGGTGCAATTACCACACCTCCTCTTTTATTTACACAATCTATCTAACCATGCTTGAAGACAAAAATGCTTCCAGATTTATCTATTATTTTTCTCTGTTATTAATTTAGTCCGTTAGTATTTAAAAATCTTATTTAGGGGAGAATCTGAATGGTTCATAATCTAGATCTATATATCATATCTTCTCCTAGAAATTTCCAAAATATTTGAGAAAATACTTAAGTGCGGCCCTAATGATTTGGTGTTTGTGCATATATAACAATGCACAAATTAAGGACAGGATTAAGGGACTGACTTGGGGGCCTCTTAGCTTCTGGTTGTGCCTTTTCGAACACATTTATAATACTGGATATATTTAATGGAGAAGAATAATGGCAGAGAAAGAAATCTGCACAACCCCAGGTGAGTCAGGGTGAACGTGATCATTTTCTTTGTTATTTTAAAGGTCTTTTCCAACCTAAATGATTCTATGATTCATCAGTGTTAGGCTGGTATAACACCAGGGTTAACACCACCATTCTGACAATGAGAAAAAGTGCAGACCTATTTACTAGACATGAAGAGAAATGATTTATTTTAGCCAGGTCTTCAAACGGATGTCAAAGATTTTAGGTCACTTAAGGTGTAGTGTGTAAATACCAATTTCTTGAGCTCTCAGATCCACAGAAAGATCAGCAAAAGGGCTGGAAGGGGAAGCTGAGGAGTAGGGGGAAACAGAAAAAAAAGAGGGAGTTGTGCTAAAGCACAACCAGCCCTAGGCTGGTGACACCCTGGGAGAGCAGTTCTTCACCTCAGCAGGGACAGAGACCAAGGTCCCCACTCCTCTTCCCCGTGGGTGCTCCTGCATTGCTCCTGCAGAATCCACTCCCTCAGCTCCACCAAAACCTGGCAATTCCCCACATCTCTTGACCCAGATAAGAACTAGGCTGTGACTCAGCGTGTGTTAAAAAATAGACCGTGTGATTAATGCTTCTTGATTTTTCTTGTTCCTTGTCAGTGCCTTTTAAACAATTATCATATTAATAAATGATCAACATGTCAGGGACTAAAATAGCATTTAAAGACATGAAGGCAACCTACTAATCAGAATTACATTACCTTGGCACTGAAAAATTATGACCAGCCTTGGACACTTCACTTCTTCTTCTTCCTCTTCTGGTTTGCTTTAATTGGAAATTTAAGAAAATGCATTGACCTTTATATAGCATTGCTCAGATCCTGTACAGCTGTGCTTGGAGTGTCAGATTATTTCTTTTAATTTGCAAAAATCAAAAGCTATCCTAATATTACAGGAAATTAGGGTCTGGCCAGTCCTCTTCATCAGACTAATGATACTATATGGAAAACAACTGGATGGGAAACAGTGTGAAAACTTGTGACAACATACAGAATACACATAAACTAGAAAAAAGCTCTCACACTTCTCAGACCTACTAACTCTCCTCAAAGAAAAATCCCCTAAAGGTATATTCTCTTCTCTTAATACCATGTAATCCTTTGTCATTGACAACAGTCTTGCATTATTATTCACATAATAGGACATTTAAAGAAAAAATATATGTAGTTAATTCAAAGTTGTCTTCAAATAGTTTCTTTTTAAAAATATACCTTACCAGCATCCATGGCAGAGGCTGCTGGTTTCCCAGCAGTTGAGTAGCAGTGTGATAGTCACTCCATGAAACACTGCTGGCTGGCAAACTTGACCTGATGTCAAGGTGAGCCCGAATTTTCTATTGTTTGGGTGCCTTTCTCAATTATTTTTTTTTTACGTTGTGTCATGGTTCAGCAGGCAATGATATTTCTTACCTCTAATAACTATTTCTCAGAGATGTTGTTCAGGGAAGTTGACTTTTTGACGTGTAGAAACTCTTCTTGAAAATATCCATGAGACACATGGAGAAAAAAGGCCACCAGCATTTCTAAGAAGTGCTGCTCTGACCGAGAATACACCAGAGGTGTGACAGTGGAGCACAGAGAGGGAAGCAGAGACTCCTGTTGTGTTCTTGAAATGTGTTTGGTGTGCTGACACATCACTTAATAATAGATAGAAGGGATTCTAAGGGCTCATCCAACTTATCTTTCTATCTCCATCTATCTAAAGTGCCTGGCCATTTTCTGATTCATCTTCTCTGAGTGACTTTCAACAATACAGATCCTTTTTATTTCCACCACTTGCCATCCCAGGTGATGCATTTTATATTTCACCTTTGGCATGGCAGGGAATTGAAGGCTGGAAGAGGTCCTGGAGGTCTCCTCAGCTGTTCTCCTTGCACATCATCCATCACAAAATCACAGCACCAGTTTACTCTGCAGCTGTGCAACAAATCCAGGCCAGAAAAGAACAAACCTGATCCCTTTACAAACCTGATCCCTTTACAAACCTGAGGGGAAAGGTAAATATTCTTTTGGGCAGCTGGACACTAACTTTTACAAAATACATTAAAATGTAGCCCAGATATTGCTTTTATTTCCCTTAATGCTTTCTTAAATGCTCTTTAGAGCATTTAACCTTTTAAATATGCTAAGGTGCTCTTGTAAAGGAAACGTTCCAGAGCTGTGTCCTTTAAGCACAGCAATACAGCTGTTCCAGGGATGGTCTGGGAGCTGGCACACTGCCCAGCAGAGCAGCTTAGAGCTGCTGTGGTCACAAAATAAGCAACTCTTGATAGGTGTTTGCAGGAAATGTCCAGGGGAAGCACAGGCAGCCCAGGTAAATAATCCCTGATTAATCCCAGCATCCTCACTCCATTCCTTGCCTCTCTCCCTGAACTCTCTCTCTGACAGTTCACTGTTTATCACTGGGTTTGAGAGAGTGCAGTCTGTATTTCTAACCTGAATTTATTAAGCAGAAGTGCTTAACAGCAGCAATAATTTACAAGACATACGGGAAGGCAGGGAGTGATGACAAGACTTTCTGAACAAGTGCAATATTAAACCAAGCAGAGGTTTCACTGAGAGAAAAATGTACCACAGCTCCAAGCTGACGCAGGTTTGTGTGTCATTTCAGGTCAACATCATATTTTTTTTCAGCAGTCATATGCAGTCTGTAACTTATCTTGGAGAGTTTGGACTTCTTCTTGGGGATGATTTTCTTTTTAGGCCACATGGCATTATTCCTATTGCAAGCATATGGTTGCTTTTTATACACAGGGAAAACACCACACACCTCATGTACATCTAATAAGGCGAAATAAATCTCACTTCAGTCATGAGTTATTACTATGAAAAAGTGAAATTTGAGTGTTTAAATTAGCAGCTTTATATCCAAAAGTGCAACTCAGATTTAATATCTCTGTCACTCCGCTGCCTACGATAAAAGTTCCTGCTGCACTTTATTCTCACAAAACCTAAATGTTTATGCAAAGATAAGCTTGTTTTTCCCTGACCTGTTCAGTAAAAGTGTGAACTAAGATGTTGTTACAAAATCTTTGAAGAATAAGAGGTTAATATAAATGTTAGCACCATCCTCAATACTGTTTGCAAAGATGGCAATGAGGATAAAAGTCCACCAAAACCAAACCCAGGGGTTTTTTTCCATTAAAAGCTGAAGAAATCCAGCTTACAAAGAAATGCATTAAAAAAACCCTCATGCTTTTTTACACTTAATCATTAGAATACAACTTTTAACATCTTTATATGGTGGCTGTTATATGCTTTTAAAATTTCAGTAGCTTCTCTTAGATGTCATTTTTACTGCTGGGGTGTCCCCTTTGATATTTGATGTGATATCCATGTGTCAGGAAGACTGGAAGGATTGACAGCTGCCCCTTCAGAGCTCTGGTTTGCCAAAAACTTGATGGGAAATGCTTTTTGCTTGGAAGAAAATGAGCATTTCTCTTTTACCCACTCAGCACTGAAACCCACTTGTTGATTGCTGGGTTTGTGGTGTTCCCTGTTATTCCCTATAACTGAGGATCCAGTAAAAGACCATGCATTTATAAGAGCTGAGCATTGTTTTCTTCATATTTGGTAAAGTTTTTGTTGCAATTCTCAGGTTTGATTTTTATTAGTGATACCTGGAGGATTTTTATGGTTTTTTTAGCAAGATATGAAACTACTAGGTTTGAGGTTTATTAAAAAAAATAAATCAGATACGCTGGTTGAATTAATTTAACAAAATTAACTTTCAAATCTATTTGTAATACATCCTCTAAAATAAGGGTTGTGATCAGAGCTGCATCATTCTTCCATCCTACATGGTTTCCTTCTTGCTCTTCACTGGCATATGTCTGATGGCAACAGTGAGTTGGTGCTGGGACAAGATGTATGAAAAAGGGATTTTTGAAGAGGTCTTACCTGACCACTAACCACCAGCCTGGGAGAAAAAAGGCTCCCCAATTTTTTTTGGCAGCAAAGAAGAATCTTTCTCATTCTCAAACTGAATTCTTTCAGAAAGATTCCTCTGTTCTCCCTCAGTGGAAAGCATGAATTCTTTCTCTAGCTCTTTGCATGGCTGGTGGAGCTCTAATGCAAGAATAAATCAGGCACTGATCTGTGGCTGCTTTCCCTCCCCTCATCCCAGAACTGGTTATGAGGAACATGGAACTTCTCTTCCTCATCCCAGACCAAAGCAGGTCCTGGATTTGCTACTCCCACAAGGAAGCTACAGAAACGATGAGTTTAGTGAGGGCCTTTTGCTTAGTCCATTGCTGAGGAGTAGGAGACAATTTTGGGTTGGCTGGGCTAGAATATATGTATTAAAGATCTCTGAACAGTCAAAGATTCAGTAGATTTTCCTGAAGCTGTGTGAAATAAAGGCACATCATTTCTCCAACATCTAAAACTGGAATAAGTAAAGTAAAACACTCATTTGCATGCAGAGATTTGTTCATCTGTGAATCCCCTAAACTCCTGCTCTAATAAACCCCAGTCCTGTGGCTGTTTGCAGACACCAGCAAACAAAACAAGTTGCAAGAGGAGGTCAGGCCAGGATTTGGAATTTTCCAACACTGTCATGCATAATTTTCCCTTAGTATTTAATTGAGGCAGCTGATTAACATTGAATAAAACCATTTCCCAATTTGAAATGATCCTCTGCTTACATTGTTATCTCTTTATGTTGTTTTCCAGGCCGTGTTGTAATTGCTCACCCCACAATTAGCTGTGCCTTTGTTTCCTCCTCCCTGCTATCTCCTCACTGCACATGCAGCCTTACAGGGAGCTCTCAGAGTCCTTGTTTCTGTCTAACATCTTGGAAACCAAACAAAAATAACCTGTTCCTGTAAAGCCCTCAAGGCTGACAGGCAAGCTGAGTATGAAATTTGCTCCTTCCCAGCAGTTGTGCTGCCTGGTGATGGATGGGAAATGATGCCTGTCAGCTTTCTAATTTCCTAAATTTGCAGCTAATTTCCTAAAAAACATCCCTATGCTGCTAGGAGGAGGTATGGAGGCTTTGGCAAATAAAAAGCAGAAGCCTGTGTGGTCTGGAAAATGTGCTGCCATTCCTGCTTTTGTTCTGTTTCACCTGGGGAAAAAAAATAAAAGCACCCCCATTCTGAAAGAAGTGGGGAAAAACACGAGCAGGAATCAAATGTACCTTATGTATTAGTAAGATCATCACTTTTCTTCCCTTTGTTTGCTTTACTGAAGCACTTTAAAAAATAGTGTTCTCCTGAAAGTACAAACAGGTTTCACTGACAAGTGTAATAAAGCACTTTTCAGCGGACACCTCTTCTCTTCACCTGTTTCTGTTTAGATCAAGAACAGAAGAGCACAATCTGACCTTTTTATCCAGTCATTTCCGTATCCTTAGTTATTTTTGGGTAAGTTTGGAATCGGCATTAATTTAAAAATTGATTTTAATCACAGTATTTGCAACCCGTTTGAACAGTTATTGAGAAGCTAAAAGTGGGGATGAGCTTCCAAATGTCCCCATCTTTTCTTGGCAGACATCAGTGGAACATCCCAGGGGCCACTCCTGGAATGGCCCAAAACCAGGGGCAAAAAGCAGCTCAGAAGTTCATAGAATCACAGAAAGGCTTGGGTTGGAAGGAACATTAAAAATCACCCAGTTCCAACCCCCTGCCATGTCCAGGGACACCTTCCACTGTCCCAGGTTCCTCCAAGCCCTGTCCAACCTGGCCTGATCCCATGGAGCCATGTGGAGCCTGGCCTTCCAGCAAAGCTGTTGCTCCCAGATTTATGGTATCTCTGGCTTCTTCACAAAATACAGCCTTTTTCCTACCAGAAAATTTATTGCACAGCGCTTTTGCTTGCCAAGGTAGATTTTACAGTGATTAGAAAGCCTCCAGCAAAGGTAGGAAAAAAAAAATATGTAGAAGATAATGGGAATACTTCAGTGAAGTCCAGGAAATTTAACACCGAAAAAATTTCTGTTGCATGAGAAATGAAAAGCAAAGAGAAAAGGATGATGAGCATTTTGTCCTTAAGAAGCCCCTGCATAAATTGCTGAAATGGATGAGTTCATAGTCTGTATTCATAGTCTTCTTAATTGGAGTGGTTCTTCGGGAAGGAGTGCTCTGCAATGATTAGATGAGAGTGAGGAGGACACAGAGGCTCCAGAGGATTTTGTTTCTTCACCCCTGTGCAAGATGCTTTTCTGTTGTGGGGGTTTGCTGTTGCCATGGGTTTAAGCCCAGATCAGTGAGGCTGGATGGGCTTGGCTGAAACTCCTCCTGGAACACCCTTTCCCTGCCCAAAGAGAACCATCAGGTCGTTCTTCTCATCACTCCCCCATTTCCTCACTTTGTACCATCATTTGTGCTCCCACTGCACGTTACCTTTTCTCCTGGCACTGCAAACCAGTGGGGTGTGACAGGTACCCCTTCTTTAGTCCCCACCCACCCCTGTGTGTGCATTATTTTTGGACCTAAATGGAGAGCCTGGAATTTATCCAGTTGGGTTTCCACCTAACCTTTTCCCTCTTTGACTGATGAGCTTCCATGACATGTGCAATCTCTGTTCTCATTATCAAACCGTGGCATTTTATATTATCACATCTGGAGCGATTTTACATCTTGACTATGTGCTTTTCCTGATTACACCCTTCCCTTGTGAAAAGCTCCATCAGCACCTTGATTTTTTTTTCTGATTTTTTCCAAACCAGCTCAGAACCTTAGTGCTTCACGGGGTTTTTGTTAGCCATGAACTCAGTCTTGAGCTGCTGTTCAGATAGAAGGTTTGAGTTCCTTTTGGGTATATATCAGTTGCTCAGTAGTTAACATTTTTTACTAGGAGAATACAAAATACCTCAAGTCAAAGGAAGAAGCTACAGTGCAGACAGAATTTTTTAAAGCTGAACTCAAAAGCACTTTCTTAGAGGTAAATCAGTACTCCCTGTATTTCCTGATTTCAGCTGCTGGAGGAAGATTGCTTCTAATTAGTCTGATTTCAGAACTGAACACCTTATTTTTAACCTGTTCCTAATGCAGACACAGCCTGCCTGAAGAGTGCCAGTTTGGAACAGCCTGCACTCAACAGCTGTGTCAGTCCACACCAGCTGGCTCAGGAGGGTGATAAATGCAAATACATTAATGTTGCAGAAAAGGTCCAGACTGGGCAGGGGAGATGCTGCATCTTAAGAATATCAGGGGTTGTGAAGTATTTCTCATCGGGCTGTGAGATCCTGTTCAGGTCTTGGCATCCTCAGGGAGTCATTTCCCAGCAGTCCTTTGACATGGGGCAAAAAGACCTGAGGCAGCTCCAGCCAGGGAATAAAACACACACAGCAAAGGCATTTTACTGAGCAGATTATTCTTGGAAAACATGATTTCAGAAGGACAGGCGTTTGTTGCGAATTCAGGTTTATTCAGTAGCCAATAGCTGCAGGAAACAAAGGAAAAGGAAATACACTTTCCAGGTTAAAATACTTCCAGTTTTAAACTAAAAAAAAAAAAAAAAGAAAGAAAAAGTTAATCTAAACCAAAGCAACATGTAATCTTACTCTTGGTAAGCATCCTGCTCTTCTATGACCCTTCAGAATGACTTTGGGAGCTGGGGCTTATAAAAGATTTTTTTTCTTGAAAGCTTGTAATACAATCACTTAAAACAGCAACAAAAAACACTAGTGAAAATCATTTTTAAAAAATCCTTTTTTTCCCCTAATGCATTTCCCCACGTGACTGCTCTCAAACAGCTTCTCACTGTTTTCTATGGATTTATAAGTGCATATGTTATCCATAAGCAAGGGCAAAGATCCACTGTTTACTTATGGAAGAAACTGGATTGTGAATTTATATTGCTGTAAATCCTCCCACACAAAAAACCACACAAGTCTGTGGGATTCTTTCTTCCCATATCTGCAGCTGTCCTGATCTCAAAAGCTTGAATTTTAATTGCTAGATTACCAAGAGCAATTCCTGATGCTTTTTTCCTTATTGAAGATGAAGAAACCTGCACATCTTCAGCCACGTAAAGTGTGAAGGTGAGGAGATCCTCCTGTCTTGTGAGGCCTCATTTGGGGATCCCTCTGGAAAACTGGGCACACAACTGGCAAAGGGAGATGAATGTGAGACAGAAGCAGGAATGAGCAGCTTGATTTATAGAAAATCTCAAAAAGCTTTTCCTTTTGAGCATAGCAAAGTTATTTTTGCAAGGAAAACCAGCGCTGAGAATATCCAGGTGGGATTAACACAGTCCCAAAGCAAGGGACCAGCAGGTGAACACCAGGGCACAAGGACAGGGAGAAAATGCCATGAAGCTGAAGGACTGCAGGACTTTGATGTTTTTTCCAGCCTTTCCAGGAATGATCACGACTTGTGCAGGTACAGGGGGAACCTGGCACAGGGAAGGCTGGTGTTGGAACCTGCTGGTCCAGGAATGGCACCTGGTAGCTCCATCCTGTGTGCTGACAGGCACTGGTTGCAGCCTTGAGCCAAAACTTGGAGGGTTATTCAGAATTTTTTAATTTATAAGCCATTTCTCCAGACGACCTGAGATCTAGAAGCGTTTTGGTGATGAATATGTTGAACCTTCTGGCTGCAGATTTTTGTTAAAGAAGAGCGGAGAGAAAGGGGATCAGAGAGATCACACTCAAGGGAATGCTGCAGTGAGAGGAGAGATGCTGTCATATCCCATTTACTGTTACATGCCTCTTCCCTTTATGTGTTTCCATTGCCTTCACAGATCAAAGTAATCGTTACAGGAGCAGGAAAAGTCCCAGCAAGGCCTCATCTGTGTGCTGCTGGTGTGGCCATGCCTGTGTGGCAAAGTCATGTGTGCACAGAAGTGCCTTTTTAGCAATGTATTTTGGGAAAATCGAGGTAACTTTGCCATATTGCTCCAGTGAGAAAGTGAGAAAGAAAACTGAGCATATCCAGGGGGTCCCTGCAAGAGGCTCCCAGCCAGTTTTGTGGGAATATTATGGGCTACTCCAGCATTATAAAAGTGCAAAAGCTCAGCCAAACATGCTATATTTCAGTGATCCCTGCTAGGCTACACAGAAGCATGTTCCAGCCTAGCAAAGTTATCCAGGATGAGTCGTGATGAGCTGCACATTAACTCACATCCTCTCTGCCATGTTGTACAAGAGCTTAAACTCTGGGTCCTGCTCTTAATGAGAGTTCCCTTATTGCTTGTGGATATGGGCAGGGACATCTATGAGTTACCTTCAGCCTTTCTGATTCACAGACCTGTCCTAATATTCAAGTATTCAGTGAATAAAAGCTCTTCTTCTGGAGGGAGAGGCTGTTTTGTCAGGTTAATTAAATCCAGCAGCGCTGCTGATGTTGCAGCTGTTAGAAATTACAAAAGAACCAGACTTGTGTAAGCCTGGGGCATCAGTGGACTATTTTATACAAAGCTTTGTAAGCAAAGAAAGAAAAAAAAAAATCAAAGCAGGAGGCCAAAGTGTCTAAATCAAAGAACTTTTTCTGGATGAATCTTTCTAGCATCTTGGATGCCAACCTGATGGGTATTATTCCTCTCCCCAGCAAAGTTGCACTGAATATAATGAAATAACTTGTAGTACTGAAGAGGAGGCTGAGAAAACTTCATAGAAAGCCACTAGAAAATTCACAGTCTTTGATGAGATGATGCTTAATAAATGCTTAATAAATGTAATGATGTTAAGTAGCAAAATCCCTTATTGTCCTGAGGCCGACGTTGCTTTAATAAAGGAGAGAGAAGAGGCAGAAGATGTTGAGCCGTGTCTCTCCTGTCAGTCTTTCTAATTAACACTGAATGTTAACTAAAATGGTAAGTAATAATCTCCAGTAAGTAATATGGAAATGTGAATGCTTCAGCTGGAGAGAATTCATAGACATGCTTTCATATATTCATATTACATGGTAATGCTCCAGTGGCTACATGTTTTCAAGCTTCTTTCCTTTCTTTTTCTATGCATATTGACAAAAACCTGTTCCTGAACATCAAGTCTGGGTTCATCATTATAATAGCTCTAATCCTGATAAGTGTCACCCTACATTGGAGATGAATTTAAATGAATTTAAATGAATTTAAAATTTCATTTAAATGAATTTTCTTACTTTCAATGTGTTTTTTCATTTGGTGGATATACCTGTTATTTTGTATTTAAAAAATCATCAATATTTTGAAAAGATATCTTTGCTGGTTTCACCCCAAAATCTCAGATTACAGGTGTTCTAAATTTTGAGTTGTATCTAAACCTTCCAATCATAAATAACATTTATACACTTTTTTGAGGCAGGCAGACCAACTCCTGCAAAATGCTTTAGATTTTTGGCATACATGAAAAGCCTCAATATTTTATTTGCAGTTCAATAAATTTGTACATTTTCTCTCTGAGAAACAATTGAATTTAATTCACAAAGTTTCATTGCAACAAGATATTGTTTAGAGTTGTGGGGCTGAAGCTGGACCTTCCTCAGTTTATTCAGTGCCTGTTTCTACATCTTAACAGCCAAATTCTATTAAACTTTTAAATTCAGTGTTATTGGGCCGTTTTGGAGGGAGTGTGGTGTGATTGTCTTTCAGCTTTCATTGGGAACAGTGGGCACATTAACCTGAGGTGAATGGGTAACGTCTATATTCACCCAGAATTGTCTATACTCACCCAGAATTTAATGCCCACGAGCACAGACAAGGAATTTTGCAAATCTGCTCATTTTTGATGTGAATTGCCCGTTCTCAGAAGTGTTTGGGGGAGGAAAGTATTCCAGAGGGTATTTGTGTTATCTCACTTCTCCAGGGGTCTGATTTGTAATGTTTGCAGAAGGAACACGAGTCTCATTTTGTGGGATTCAAAAAGCCTTAATGTCTGTATTTGTTATCAATGGCTTTTATGTCCACTTAGTCCTGGAGTCTTTTGGGAGGGTGTTGTGAGGGGAAGCACCGGGAATCTCACAGGATGGCAAAATGATGACAGTGAGATGTAGTGTGGGGCTACTTTTGTGGGTTTTATCCTGGAATTTCACAGCAAAAGGCAAGGAAATTACAAAAGAACCAGACTTGTGTAAGCCTGGGGCATCAGTGGACTGTTTTATGGCTTATACAAAGCTTTGTAAGCAAAGAAAGAAAAAAAAAAATTAAAGCAGGGGGCCAAAGTGTCTAAATCAAAGAACTTTTTCTGGATGAATCTTTCTAGCATCTAGTGACTGCACCTACAACAGAGCTGAGAGAGAGATGTCAAGCATGGAAAATCCAAGCTCCCTTCAAGCTGAATGTAGGAAAATAATGGAACAGATAAGTGAAACCTTTAAAAATCATAGGTGTAGGAATGGTTTAGTCAGAATCCTATGGAAATCCCTTCAAGACTCCCAGGCAGATTTCCACAGCTATTCCATACAAGGTGCAGGTGTGGAAATGTTTTATTGTCCTGCCTCATACCAACCCTTTCTCCATTCAGAACCATGTGGTAATGGACTCTTAAGTCTCAGCTCCCTAGAGGTCAAAAAGATATAAACAGATATATAAATATAAACAGATAATAAAGAAATATAAATAAGTAAATATAAATAGATATTTGAAATTCAGATTACTAGAAATTATTTGCATCCATGGCTGTAGCATCTACATAAATATTGTAGTTCCAGGGTAGAAGTAGTTCCAGGGCAGAAGTAGTTCAGTGTAGATCTGTGTCTTTCAGAAAGATCAGCCATAAATGCTCAGCAGGCTCCTGAAAAAGTTTGGAGTGACTTTATCTCTCTGTTAATTCAGCAAGAAGTCAGTGCTCAGATCAACCCCTGCAAGACAATTAAATTAACTCTCTGCCTGGGTGCAAGTATTCCACGCTATGGAAAATGTTTGCTCCAATTTCTTTTTTATTGCATAAAAAAATTGATGAATTTTCCAAAGTCATTATCTTCATCAAAGCCAACCTGTTCTCATTAGACATACTTCACTTCAAGAAGAGTTGATGTTCATTTGTTTCTGGTGCCATCTGCTTTTACTGCTACAACAGACATTTCTGGGAAATTGAATATGGTAATGCTCTTTTTTCACCTCTTGTGCGACAGGAACTTATTTTTTAACATGCCTTTGTCTGAAAGGAAGGCCAAAATGAAGGAGAAAAAACATGCAAGAAAAAGTTATTTAGCTTTCACTGCTAACCACCTACTCTGAGCAGTTTGAACTCCTTTTGCATTTTATTTCCCAAATATCTTGTAACAGTTAAAGGTCCATGAAAAATATCAAATTATCCATGTTATTGCTGCTACAGGGTAAAGGCTCTACTGTCTGTGTACACTCTTTAGACTGATGAGGATCAAGCAGCTTTTATGAGAATGCAATTTAATAGTGAAATTCTTCTTGACTGCTTCCACCTCAATACATATTCAACCTCTTTCAGCTGAACCTCCAAAAATTTTGTTGTGACCTCTCACTGAGGATTTTAAATGGGGAATGTGTGTTTTTCCTTTTATTTAAAGGTTTCATCATAAAGTGGCACAGCCTGTTCAGTACAACTGAGCTGTACTAACTTCCTGCAGTCAAGGTCATCACAAAAATCATCTAACCCCTGAATATTATCATTTTCCTCTTGCTTTCAGGGTAGACTTTGTGCTGTATTCTCAGATGAGAGTGAGCTCTTTTGAATTTTCATGGCTGGGCTCTTTTCCATGGTTTGTATCATCATTCTCATTCTGGTGCCAACAAAAAAACTGAACAAGGGCAAAATGTCATTGGCTTGATATTCTGTAGTGTCAAAGGTTATGATCAATAACAGAAAAGAGGGCAGACTGTTTGTTTTGGAAACAGTTTCCTATATTCTAATGGGGAAGGTGAATAATGGAAATTAAGTACTGTCTATGAAAGCTGAAATAGGACTGTCTCACTTTCTGTCTGAGGCACGGAAAAATGATTGTATCTGAAAAAGTTACATAGATATCTTTGTCTGATAATAAACATTGAAATGCTCGTAGCTCAAAACCTGATGACTACAGAATAAAAATAACATGAAATATAAAGTATTCCCCCCTCTTTGTAACAGAGCCATAGAATCATTATTTGAAAATGTGAATATATATATATAGTTGTGTCAAACCTCAGGTTCTTTCTTTGCTCAAAGAGCCATTAAAGTTCAGTGTATAATAGCAGCTTTACCACATTAATGAATTCCTTTGAGGAATGTACTTTTATCTCTCATAATAAATGCAGTCATCTAAATCTTTGGCTTTGGGTTTTTTTTAGCTATCACAGCGATATCAGATCCTTGCTTTGTCTAACCCACTGTGTGTCTATTGTTATATGTTGGTATAACTAGATGCTGTTTTCATGCCAATTCTTTCTGAACCTAGAATAATATATCAGGATTCCCATGTTCTTTTGAGGTTGAGCTTTATAAACATAAAACCAAACACATGATTAGATATTTGGGAGTCATTCAAAGTAAAATATCTGCCACTAAAAGGAAAAATGTGAGGCCATAAAGCCAGAGTCTTCCAGCTGAATTACAATCATAATAAAATGCCAAAGTGCATCTTTCTGTCTCAGAATACAGATGTTCTCAATACTCCTCTTTTTAGCAATTTATATTTTGCATGAAGCTCAGAGGTGTTTATTACAAATCATGAGGTTTTGTCTAGGCTGTCTTACAAGGAGGAGAAGCTGAATGAGTAGCTAAAGAACATCTTGTGTTAGTATAAATAAGGATGATGTACTGTGCTAAAACCTTAGGATACCAGTTGTGGATCAGGACACATTTGTACTAATCTCAAAAAGTGAAAAGTTGGATGAGTTTCACAGCTGCAAAAACCACATGCAAAATTCATTGTGTGTTTTCTCTGAGCTCCTGTCACTCTATTACTACGTATCTGTATGACTAGATGATGCCCTCATACAACAAAAAAGGCAACAAGGTGGATCCTCTGAATATCAGACTCAGTTTCCCTCAAACCGCTCTTGAACTCCATGCACAAACCTGTCTGTAACAGTTTATGAGGGCAGGAGAACAGATGAAGTGTTTGATGTATGGGATTAAAATCACTCCATCACACCACCTCCTCCAGTATGGGATTAAAATCACTCCATCACACACACCTCCTCCTCCAATGAACACCCTTTGTGCTTTACCAGCTGCATTAAAATGTTTACTTCTCTCTGTTTCGTCTTTTTGAGAAAACCAGTTCAGTCAGGGAAGTTCTGCAGCAGCTGATAATCTCACACCTTTATATAGTTAATAAAATGCTCTGGGCTTTCCTTCAGTATTGATTTTCACCAACAGTGAGAAAGAAAGATGACAACAAAACCCCACCAAAGGAAAACAACCCAACAACCTCCTGCTGACTGAACCTCGTACAGGGATGTGTTTGTGAGTTTGTGTTCCAGGAGTGGCCCCCTTGAGCACCTCAGGGATGCTGGAGTTTGTCAAGGAGCAATGAAACTTCAGCCTGAGCTCCTGGAGCTGTGCCAAACACCTTGGGAAGGCACTCAGTGACTCTGGGGATGCAGGAGCCTGAGCTGATGGTGTTTGTGCAGAGCTCAGAAAGCATTGTTAATTATGTTAATTATGGCTTGGCAAGGCAAAGGTGCTGGAACAAGCCAGGGGAGGTTTCTGGCTGGGACTTCTGATTTGAATTTGGCATAGAATGGTATCAACCAGCTCTCTCTGCTGAAGTTTGCAAGGAAGGGGTTTGGTTTGGTTTGGTTTTTCATCCCTCCCATTTTCCTTTCGTCCCCATGTTAACTTAACTGCCACCAGGTTCCTGCACCAGGAGTGTTCCTAATCTTCTCAAGTGATGCATAATTTGTGAGACTTTGCAAGAGATCACATTATATTTAATAACTCCTCTTGAAAACAAATGGCAATGTTACTGTAATTTTTCTTACCTTATAGTAAATCATTACAATCAAAATTCTTTGCCATAAATGTGTTAGAACCTAGTGAGTAATCCACCAGTCAGATTGACTCTCTATAAAATGCACTGTTGGTAGCTTTGCTTTCAGTTTAGTTCTTTTATTCAAGGGTGAGTGGCACCTGAGGAAATCACGGTTCAAATTAAGAACAAATGCAGTCCGATTTCCCAGGAAAAAAAATACTGAGCAGGTTTTGGGATGACACCATAAAGAGACAGGCATTCATTTACCAGCTGTTTACTGTTCAGCTCCACTGCCATCTCTCTCATCTTTCACAATAACATCCCCCTCATCATTGACAAGTCAATTCCAAACAGCAAATTCTCCTTTCCAAGTGTTCCCTCTATGTTGCTCTTGGGCTTCAGAAACGCCTGGTGTGGTTTAATTTGAGGGAATCAGAGTTTCTCCCTGACAGACCTGTCTGATTTGTTGATTACCTGGGATGTTTTCTCACCCGCCAAGAGAAAAATTAACTCCCCATTTTGACAGACCCGATGAAATGAATGTGGGTTGCAATGAAATGAGTTAACTCTCAGCTTTCCCATTTCAAGGTCCATTAAGAAGTACTGTTTTTCCTGCTCTGCCAATGGCAATGTAAATCCTTCAAAATTTTAGCATAGATTTTCTTCAATTCCATATCCAAACAAAATGGGAAAAAAATAATAAAAAAAAATAAATACACAGTTTATGTGAGGTGGGAAATTTTGAAATACTTAATTTTTTTCTTAAGACCTCTTAAAAATCTGGACTATTGAAATAACAATATCCAAATTTTGCATGTGGACCAGGTTTTGTCTTTGAAGTTAATTTTATCTAAATAAGATTGTTGGAAAAGAAGTGATGTGTTTCTTGTGAACATTTTTACTCCTGAGTTTTTCACACAGATGTGGGTTCAATCCAGGAAACTTCTGGAGCATGGCTTTACTGGATCTGAGCTCGGTGCAAGAGCTGCAATGGGTTTTGAGACAACCCTTTAACTCCAGCACGTGCTTTGATGTGGAATTGTTTCATTTTCTTGACCCACAGCTCCCATTTGCAGCCTCCAGGCTGTGGAGCCACATCTGACCACCAGTGTGCGAGGCAGCTGTGGGGTGATGAATAATTCATTCCCCCAGCACACCTGCTTTTAGGGTACTGAGCTTCCAAACCCACCTTCTCACTGCTCTTCTGCTCCAAATGGGAATCAGTCATTATCTCTGCCAGTGCAAGAGATTTCTGGTGGCAACCTGGAGCTGTGGGAAGCAGCAAACCCCAAGACACGACGTTCCAAACCGTCGTGGCTGGAGATGTCTGGAAAGACAACTTGCACCTCCAGGAGTAACGTGGTTTCCACAGGAGCACCTGCCAATGGTTTATCACTGCTGGAAGCCAGGTGGGATAGCCCTGAGTGTATTCCCCATGCACCTGTATTTCTGTCAGGGGAAATGGGAATTCACTGCCTCCAAACTCCATAAGGTTGGAAGGGGTTGCACGAGCACGAGCAGCGTTGATTTGGCACTGCTGTAAGAATGAAGATATTTGATGAGAACAAGTTGTTTAATTCCTTGCCTCGTGTAATTCAGAGGAAAATGTGGCAACACTGTTTTCTTGAAGATGACACAAGAGCTTAGGAGAAGCAGGGAACTCAAATGAAACAAACTGGTTTGACTTTGGAGGTACCTGCTGTGGGCAAAAGCAGGAACAAATAGATATGAAAGAATTGCTGGCAGGACTTATGATCTGCTGGTGAGCTGGCTGATAGGGACCAGTCTGCACAAGTGGGAACCAGAGCCCTTCAGCAGGAGAAAAAAATCGCATATTCTTAAAGTGTTTTCCGAACCAGTAACAAAACAAGCGTTAACAACAAAAGAGTCGTCCCCTCCGCTCCCAGCAGGGGACTTTCTTTTCAGACAGGCTATGAAAAACTTTGAAACAAGTAAATATGGTGATAACACAATCTTTCCAGAGCCCATTTTCCCCTCCAATTAATCTTTTCCAATCTACCACTGGTATAAAATGATCTCTGTGTATGGTGGGAGTGTGAGGATGTGCTTTAGCCCCAAACCACAGCTCACAGCAATATTTGACTCTTACTCCATGGAAAGCTGAGAAAGACGCTGCAAACTGTTCTTACCTGGCAGAGAAGAAGAAAAGTGGATGTTTCAAAACATCTATTCCTTCTGCTGCATTGTGAGGGAATCACAGACCCTTAATGAGCTGGAAGGACTCCGTGGATGTGTGGTAAGTCCTCTGGGTAGTTAAAGATCCTGCAGAGCTGACGAAAGGAAATGTCACAGAGAGCTCTGTGCCTTTCCTCTTCAGCCCTAAAGATTTACTGCACACAGAGTTATGGACTGTAGCTGTCCTTGGGAGGTGTCAGTGTGCTCAGAGACAAAACCACATCCTGGAAAATTCAAAAGTCCCAGAGGCAGACAGCCAGAAAAAAAATCGAATCAGATAGCAGTGGCTATCTCTTTATATTTGTTAAATGCAAAAATTCCAGAGATATTGCCTGTGCCCTGGAGGAGGAGCCATATGTGGGTTAAGCACATGACAGTGTGCTCACATGAGTGAGTTTTTTTGAATGGAGATGGAAGTTTTACTATGTTCAGTGGAAGTTCCTCAGGAAAATTGCCTTCAAAATCAATTCCAGTTGGTCCCAGACCTGGCTCTTTGTGAAGAAGATGGTGCACTGACCCACACATTTCTGCCACTGAACACCTGCCAGCCGTGGGGTGTCATTCAATAAACAGCCACAAAAATTGCTGTAAGACCACCTTTACAGTATCCTTAGCAGTAAATATTTACTAAACAAAACCTATTCTCAGTATAAAGTGAAGTGCTTGTGATCCAGACACACACTGGAGAGTGCTGGATAGCTACTGACCTACATCTAAAGTGATGTGGCTTTGCCAGGGTTTACAAAACTGTCTCTTGTTCTCCCAACACACCCACGTGGACTTTGAGTGCTCCCTGGTGCAGCAAGAGCAGGATTTCAGCCACAAACCCCAAATCAGAGGCGTGTTTGCAACAGGGAGTGCAGGAAATGGGAACAGCTGAGGGCAGTGGGAACCCACCTGTGCCAAGGAGCACGGGGTGGAGCAGGGCTGCAAAGAGCTCTTCAGGAGGTGTTATTCAAAGACATGGCTTGCATAGAAAAATGTCTTAGCTATATTTATTTGTCTGTTTTGTGGCTTTTTTTTGTGTGTGTATGTGTGTGTTTTCTTTTAATTAGAACATTTTAGAGTTGGTTCAGTGTTTTTTTTTCTTTTTTTCATTATGTTCTTTTGAATAGTACTGTTGCTTATTTTGAAACCAGCACAATAGTACACCCTCCTGCTTCCTTTAAGGCTGTGTCTGACAACACAACTTGGATACAGCACGAGAAAAAAATGTAAGTTCATTTTAATTCCATATATTCGTGACCTTAAAGCAGTAGGAATGGGATTTGTCTTTCTGCTGAGCTCTGCATGTGTTAAAAAACCACATTTTTTCCAACATGAAGGAAGAAAGAAGTATCTCAGTGGTTTTAACATCATCTTTGTTGATGCTTGCTTAAAAATACTGCCTTTATGCAACTCCTTTTAGAGAATCTTGTGAATTATCTGGGGGAAAGGAAAGTTCTATTAGGAGCAAAGGGAATTAAATTTTATAAGCTGGTTATTAATTTTTAAATGTTATACTTGCAAGTAGTGTCAGAACTGAACAGAAATAAGGAGATGTTTTCTTTTTTTTCTTTATTTAAGTTCTATGGGCTTGTGAAGAAATAAGCTCACAACTGCTTTCCCCCAAACTTTTCACTTCAACAGTTCTATCCCCCATGCCCTCTTTTTCTATTTTCTTCAAGAAATTCTGAGTTACCCTTCAAGTTTTGGGTTGCTCATTATTGTATCATATTGAGCAACCAATTCAGCAGAAGCTGAGTTCAAGATCAGAAGCTGTGGAGCAAACCAGGGAAAAGCTAAAGTGAAAACATGAGCTTGCTCAAAGAAGAGTGAAGCTCTTCTAAGAATCCTAAGGAAGGGAAAACAGTGGCAAATTTAATTTTCTGCTTGGAAAACAAGCCCTAGTTAAGCATTTTTTTAAAAAATTATTTTAGTTTATCTGCATATTTTTTCCTTGGAGCAAATGTAATATTCTTAGTTTTCACTGAGTATGATGAGGATACTGGTAATTTGTGAGCTCAGGTTGGTGACAGATTTGTGTGAGACTTAATATAACCAGGAAATAACTCTTCTTGTTTTAGTATTCTGAGGACATCTGAAGAGGAAAATAATAAGAATAATAACAAAAAAGTTGGTTTCTTATATCTTTAACACCTTCAGGTGCTACACCAAGAAATCCAGCCTTCCCTTGCTTTACTCTTGATAAGCCTGTTTGAATAGAAATTACTGTAATTAGCTCCAGATTTCGTGTTGTCTTGAGTGGGAAATATGGGATTTTATAGTGGCTGTGGTTTGGGATATGAACCCTCAATATGGAGCTGAAAAGTGCTTTGGCAGAGGTGCCAATCTCTTGTAAAGAGGGTCATCAGCCAGCTCAGGTTGGTCAGGAAGGGACTTATTAATATTTTTAATTTGTTTTGTCTTTTCCTTTTTTTTTTTTTTTTTTTTTTTTTTTTTTTTTTGCCTCCACTGTTTCTGGGCTTTTTTTTCTAGGATTCTTAAAACTGACCCTATGATTTCACACCCTACTGGATGGTCCAAGCTCTTCAGTGTGTCTTTTACCTCATATAAAACTGGAGGTTCCTGGGGGTTGTATGGAAATTATACCATCTGAGTAGAGCTCACAGCACCTTGGGCACCAAAATCCTGAATCCTGAATAATTATAGTGGAGTGTGTAATAATAGCTATTGCATTGATGTTTTGATTCTAATCAAAATATTAGCACAGATAACAGATTAAATGGAAAAACAGAGAAATAGTGGGCTGAGAGAACACAGAGCTGGCTTCCCTCCTTGGGCTTAATGGCTGATATTTTAGTAGAAACAAAATAAATTTAAAGCTGTCTGATACTCTGTGTGCTACTCACAACTGGGCATAAAGATCCCTCTGGTGTAAGGCCAAGGATCAGCTGGGGAGCTCCACACCTGAAAGGCAGCAGATGGTGCCTGGATTAGACATTACTTGGAAGGGGGAAAAAAACCCCCAAACCAAACCCACAAATGAGGTGCAAAGAGGATCCATTTTGTTTTCACTTTGTGTTCCCTTTTGGGAGGGTGAAACTTGCAGAATTGATATCTGAATTTGAATTAAAAACAAACAAACAAAAATATTAAAAGTCACTTTTCATAAGTGTAGAACTTTGTAGTATACAAAGATAAAGCTAACACTGACTGTTGCCCTGAGATTTTTACTGTGAAATATAAAACTATTCCAGCAACAGAAGTATCTGAAATCTTTCTAATGTCAAGTAGGTCAGTTGAAATAAAATACTGGGATGAAAGTTGGAAAATAAATGCTCTGTGCCCTCATGTATATGCTTCCCTTGGGCTGCTTTTGAACCTGCCTACTTATTCAGCAGGATCTCACCAGTTTCCTTCTAGTGTTACTGCTGGACATTGAAAACAGAGCCACCTTAATAACCATAATTAATAACCACTACAATAAACAATAACCATGCAGTGATGCTTTAAAGGTGCAAGTAATGTGAAGACTTTGCTATGTAAATTTTAAGCATAATCAATTGAAAAGCTATGAGAACCCAGGCTGCACTTTGATATCTTCATAAATAATGTCCTGGGTTACTCCTTCTTAGTACAAAATGAAAAATAAGGACAAAACAAAATGGCTTATTTTAATTAGACAAATTTTAATTTGTGTTCAGGGGAAAAATCTTAGGCCACAGTGTTTCTGCTGTCCTGTGAGAACAATGAGAGAATTTGCTCAAAAAAAGTCTTCAGCCACACTGGAGGATCACAGAAATCTGATATTACAGCTCAGTGTCTCTGCCTGAAACACACGTGAGAAAGAATGACCAGAATGTTTGTTTAATTAATAGCATTATGCACAGAAGAGAATAAGCACATTTACTGCATGATGAATTTTATCCCTCTACAAGATATAAACAGCGAAGTTGTATTGTTAAGTTTTAATTGTTATGTTAAGTTTGCAGCACTTGCCAATAGAGCAGGTTTAAGGAGTGCTGGCTGTGACTCAGATTAGATTCCCACAAATTCTCCAGGTTACCCTTGTCTAGAACAAGTGATGGCATCTCTGCCAATCTTGTCCCCCAACAAAAATGCAGAGTGGATAGTGAAAAGGTGTGTTTGACTTGCCTAACTGAACCTGGGGACTCTGTAGCAGAGGTTCCTGGTGGGATTGGAAAATGCAAGAATTTAGAGGGAAATACAAAGGAAAAAAAAAAAAAAAAAGACCAGCTCTTCATCACTTATTTCAACTTTTTCCCCAGTGTTTGTCACGGAAAATTGCTCTGGATGCAGAGTGGAAAATACTGTTCTCCAGCCACGTTAAACAGATTAAGTTTTATCGTATTAAAATGCAGACCAAACACTTCCAGCCTCTTAACTGAAGCTGTGCTAACATGATTTCTTTGGAGACCGGGGGTTTGTGCACCATCTGCCCTGTCATTATCAACAGGCAGTGTTCCCTGTGTATCAGGAAAGAGCTGAGTGTTGAGGCCTGAGATTTAGCTTGGGTAATCCTATTGGAACTTCTTTTGAAGTTTTGTTGTTCAATTCATGAGTATAAGTCCAGGAAAACTTCAGGGTTTTGACACCTACACAAAGCAAACCAATCCTAATAAAAGAAAGATGCAGAGTTTGTTTGTTTACAGCTCTACATCTAATCTTCTTTGTTAACAGATAGGTCAGAAAAGTAGATTTCTTCAGTGGTTTTCTGTGTTTAATGAGTTTTTGTTCCCTTGCTACAAGTGTCCCTTCTGTTGTAGATGTTGTGGATGCTCAATAGACCACCTAAATTATGGTGTAGTGAGAGCAACTGCACTTGAAAATGTTGGCACAAGTGGCTGGCTGAAGGGCACAAAAGAAGCTCATGGCACAGGAGGGAAATGAGTGCAGATTTCCAAGCACTTTGCCTCCTGTTTTCAGGATAGAGAATCTTTCCCCTTTCCAAATAAAAAAATAGCCAGTGAAAAACATTGAGCAAAATCTATCTGGAAATTAAAAAGGTAGGAATAGTTTGGATAGAAACCATTCATTTCTGTCTAAACCATTTTCCTCTTCCTTGTTCTTTTCCATTTTGAAGTCAAGTCTTTTTTTTCATTTTTTTTTCCCCCATGCCAAAATCTCTTCTTTAGCTTTCAGTCAGGCACTTTGCTGTCTCACACCCATCTCTGGAGTTAACACATCGGACTGTTCTATTACCCAAGCTCTCCAATTGCTGCTCTGATCTCTTCTTCCACACCAGCTATTCTCTAAACTCGGAATTAATTTGCTAAACCTCCTCTATTTATCACTAGAGTCCTAGACAGACAAGCTTTAATTCCATCTGCTGCTGCTTTCGTCAATTAAATTTCATTTTCAGTGACGACGAGGAAAGATGCCAACTTTTATGGCAATTCACATCAACTACTAATTTGAAGCTGTCAGTGTAGCACCACACATTGATATAGATTTCCCCCTGGGAAAAATCTTTGTCTGTTTATGTTCTGAAGACAAGAGATGACAAATA
Source organism: Lepidothrix coronata (assembly GCF_001604755.1). Classification (NCBI taxonomy): domain Eukaryota; kingdom Metazoa; phylum Chordata; class Aves; order Passeriformes; family Pipridae; genus Lepidothrix; species Lepidothrix coronata. Next base: position 2,041,620 of record NW_016690205.1, read on the forward strand.
ATAATAAAATGTACGATGTTGTCAAGAGCGGTCACGGAAGATCATCTGTTAATTGTTTCCTTCTAGTACCTTCTGGAAAGCATTTCGGTTTTTGCCAGACAAACAACTAATTTTAATTGGCTGCTGGATGGAAACAACATCCTGACACCTGTACAGAAAGACCTTGATTTGACAATTTAATATTCAGATATTAATATACTTGGGGCAACCAGGTGAATGGAAAGTGTAGTGAAGTATTAAAAAAAAAAGGCAAGATCCTTCTATTCTGTTTTTTGACCTTTTCAACTGGATAAAAGGTTCCTTACATTAACTTTTCCAATAACATTGCCTGAGATAACCATGAGATGGGGTAGGAGAAAACAGGGAAATGTGAGGGCGGCTTTCCCTCCCTGCTGAAGTGCTTCTCCAGTGGCAATCCTGAGCAGTGGGAGTGAGTCCAGCAGGCAGGAATGTTCACAGCAGCTATAGAGAAAGAGCTGTGAAATACCTGCCTGTCCTGAGAGCTGCAACAAAGGTTTCCTTTTCAATCAGAATAATTAGGAGGAAGAGAAAGCCACAAATCGCTGCAGCACAGAGTTTATCATCCAGCTTAATTACTTTCCATAGGGAAGACATGAAAAATCCAAAGTCTCCTTGTCAGAGGGTTACAAAATGATGGTCCAACAGCCCCAGGCAGAGATGTGGGAATGGTTATTCAAACACAGAATGTTACAAAGAGCTGAGGTTTTTGTCTCAAGCGTTTCTTTTTGCTGTAGGCAGCTGTGTGCTCTTGGATCTCATCCCTGCCCAGCCTCAGCATTTGCTTTCTGTGGCAGGCAGGTTGTCATGGATTGCAGTGGTAACTTAGAACTGAAGCTCTCACTTTGTTTAAAGTGAGAGCTCATCCTCATTAACAAAAGCTATATCTGGGAGAAAATGAGCCTACATCTAAATATTCCAGTGAGGAGCAGCTGAGCAATATTCTGAAAATCTCTGAGGTGGTTATGAGCACTGTGTATGAAACACTGAATTTGGCTTGTTCAGTGCTGTTCAGAAAGGGAAAAGCTCTTTGTCAGTGATTCCCAGAGATCCAGACAATTGTGATTTCTTCTGAAAAGCATATTTTACTACATAATGACAGGGAGCAAGTGAATGCATTAATTAGCCATTGGAATGGCTTCACTGTCATAGTCAGGGCACTGGAAGGGAAATCTTCCACATGCAATTAAAATATCAAAGTTAACTCAGAACGAGTTTATAGCTTTCCAGAGCCAAGTAAGTGAGGGACAGCAGTGATGGGAAATGATTAAAATTTACTCTGTTGCATGGATATTGGGGAACTGTGGCTGCTGGAAGTAGAGGAGGGCAGTGGAGAGTGCAGGCTGGGAAGACACTGGGAGCTAAATCAGAAAATGTTATTTTACATGAACTCTGAAAAATGCCTGTGGTGGAATCCTCCTCATGGGGCTTCCTCAGAGTGAAGCCAAGGCCAGAGGCCACCCTTGTGCCTCCACCTCCCAGTATTTCCATGGGGTCTCGATGCCCAAAATTTGGGGAGGGGTTATTTATTAATCTGTTCTGTCTCCCTGGAAGAGTGGGATTATAGTACAGATGAAATGCTGCTTCTTATCCTTTTTAAATTGTGGAAGCAGTTGAGATTACAGAACCATGCACTGCTAAAACCACTTTACAGCTGAACTCCTTTCCCACTCCCTGTGAGCCGTGAACACTGGGCTGGAGATGAGCTGGAATCTCTGAAGTGCAGAAGAGAATTCTCCTGGAGTAAATGAGCCAGCACAGGAAAATCTGTGATACCTAGAGAATAAATAAACCAAAACACTAATCATGCATCTTAATAGATGATTTTTTTCTTAAACAGATGCCTGTAGGAGGTTCAGGAGAGCCTAAAAGCTTTAACTCTGCTGTTAAACTCCCCTATGACCACTCCTCTTCTATTTATTTTTTTTTCCTGATAAAGAATCAATTAACTTATGTTGCCTATAAATAATACTTTAGACATGCATCCAACAGTTTATTGGCTTTGATGGATTTAAACAAAGGAAAAAAAAAAGAGATAAACCTAAACCCAGAAACTTTACTCATTATGAGTCTACAACCATCTGTGAGTTATTTTTTCCTTGTGTTGCCAATCCTTCTGTTTATCTAGTTGTCCAAAGCATCTCCTTGCAGAGGTCTGTATATGTATCTAAGGGCTGTGAAGGTGGCAAACAACTTCTGGCAAACAACTTCTGGATACTATGCAAGCAGGAAAACAAAATATGGCCCCGGTTCCTCTCACTTATTAGGTGTATTGCATATTGCAGCTATAAAGCAACTCCTTCATTCTTTTGCTATTAACAAGTAAATGAGTCATCAAATAGTTACATTTACAGTCTGGAATCTATTAATACCTGATTATAAAACCCCTCAGCAGAGCACTTCTACACCTGCTCGAGTCAATTTTGGCTTCCATCAGACTTCAGCATGTTTGAATTCAGGCTGTGCTGAAAATCTTCACTGTGTCAGGAATGAAACTGTTAATGGTCAATGATTGCTCATTAGAACAAAGCTCCCTCCTTGTCTTGGTACCTCTGTAGTTCCCCCCTCAGGTTTGATATCTCTCTACATTATTGCTCTTTGTGGGGGGGTCAATTTATTTTCTTGAAGAATAGAAGCCAGTAGTGAAAAAGAACATTTTAAATAGGCAAAGATACTAGTTAAATATACTAAAATCAATGAAATACCTTTTCAAACCTGAAGGCACATTAGTTTCTTATGCCCTATGTGTGGCAGTCAAAACCAATTGCATGGGGCTTTTGCTTTCGATACTATCTGATATTGGAATAACAGCACTGCAGCTACACCTTGTTTCTTATTAGCACCAGAGAAGGCTGTTTTGCTTTATATTTATGCATTTTGTTTTGCTTTATATTTATGCATTTTGTTTTGCTTTATATTTATGCATTTATTTATTGCTTAATTACAGCGACTCCACACATTAATTTGAAAATAAAATTGTGCATGCACTTTATTGCTTCAAGGGCAGAAACCCAACTGCAGGTAGTAAAAGAGATCCCCAGCAAGGGGAGCTGGGAGACAGGCAAGAAATGGATGTTGTGCCAACCACACACTAGTTGGGCCATATTTTATCTTTGCTGTTGCCCACAAAGACAGGTGCTGTGACCAGGAGGTGGTGTTAGGACATCACCTGCTTTGGGATTATCAGAGAGCTGCTTTTAAGCTAATGGAAAAGGGCAACATCTGAAAACAGAAACACAAAGAGGAGAAATGACTCCCTTGTAAAACTGGAGTCCATCACCAGGCTCTGGGAAACTGCTTGTATTGAATTTAATTTCAAGGCTTTTTGCTGTCTTAGTCTGAAAAAATTCAAAGTGGTAAATATGCTCCATCCTTCCATAAAATACAGGGCAATACACTCTGTCCTCCCCATCTGTGTTTTTGATATTTCTTTTTCCTCTGCTTGAGCACTTTCTCCTGGTTTACTTTCCACGTCTCTCTTTCAGTCTGATTTTCCCCTCAGGGTATTTATGGTCTTATGTACACTTTGTTATTTCATCATCTCTTCACAATCTTTCAAGTACATAGATTTCCCTCGTGATTTTCATCTCCTTTTCAAGCTATTTTTCTTTTCAGGTATTTCCTTTTCATTCTTTAACAAGAATTTTCATTTTCAGCCTAGATTATTTTTTCTCTGTAGATTTTTTTTTTTTCTCTGAGAAAAACCTCTCTAGATTTTTTCCTCTCTGCACTCTAGTAAGGATGTTTTTGTCCACTTAGCTTTTATTTCTCTCACTTCCCAACTCTAGCATCTCCATTTTGTCCTTTTTTTTTTTCCTCCCACGTGATTAATTTGTTTTGTCTCATTTATCTCCTTTCACTGCACTTGGGCAGCTCCCATTTACTTTCATTATGCATCGTGGTCATCTTAGATGGAAACTGCATTCAATAACCTAATGATTATTTTGAATTCCACCTCCTTTTTCTACCCTCTGTCCTTATGTTTATCCCGTGCTATGGCTAACTAGGAAGATGAATATTTCCCAGCTACAGGATACTTTGGTCACAATATAAAACTTCACCTCTGTCTCTCTCAGCCTCAAAGCAAATCAAACCTGTGTGACACTTAGTTCAGGCCATTCCTGAGATTAAGCCTCTAAATTATCCTGGAAAGAGGGGGGGGAAAGGAAAAACAAAGTGTGTAAATTGTAAGCAAATGACAGTTGCCTTGTCTCTTGTAAATCAGTGAGGATCTGTTGGCCAACAGCCTGGAGCAGAATGTTGCAGGTGCAGTGTGGGAGAAGAAATCAGTCAGTATGTTAGCCTTAATTATAAAAAGAACAGTGTGTCTTGGAGCTAAATCCAGGTTTCTCCTGACTGCTGCAAAATGGGGCTGATGAGTAAAGGGCAGTTTGAGTAAAAAAGGGAGCTGAAAGATCCAGATGCAGACTTGACACCCTAAAAGCAAAGAAACAGTTTTGGTCTGATCTCTGAGAAGTGGTTACATGATTATTTTCGTTTTCATTCGTTGTATCAAAATGTGATAAAAGTTCTGCTCTTGGTTGACTGTTCGGTTTGGGTTCTTTCAGCTGAAAATGTCATGATCAGATTCTTCCTACAGAGTTCTCTACCTTCTTTACAAATGTTAATTTAAGCTATGAAATATCTCTGCTGATCAGCTTCCCTTAGTTACCTTTTGTGAATATTTCTGTGTGATGAGAAAAGCCACTCCACCTCGTTGTTTCTCTTTATTATTTGTAATTGGGGCATCAATCAGCCTGTCCTTCACCGTGGTTTTCAAAGAGGCACATGGCTGTGTCTTTACTGACGTGGCCAGATTGTTGTGTTTGACGAGCTGCCACAGATATCCCCTCTCAGCCCACAGGTGAGCCCAGTTCTCAAATTTCCAGAGTCCCTAAGCTTGTGGCTACCCTGCCTGACAATCTTCATTCTCAAGCCTCTTGACACCTCCTACATTTCTCATTCAAAATTCAGCCACAGTATCACAGGCAACATCAGGTTGTGTTTTCTGTGGGGACTTACCACTACAAAAAAATAACCCCAACCCTATTTCGAGTGTATTCTTCCAGAAGGTTTAAAGGATCAAAGGAAAAAATGATGGTAAATTGGCTCTGCTGCTCCCCATAGTTGTCCATATGGGAAGTACCCTCAGCAATCCTGAGGATTGAGCTGTAATAGAGTTAAAACTCCCCTTTTCATGGGAAAGGCAACACACTTTTGATTTTAGTGATCAGTAAAAGAAGAGGGATTCTCATCTGCTGGAGGACAGGCAATCTCTGATGGCTTGTTGTGCAAGGACAGGTTTGTTGTGCACAGGGCCAGGATATTTGTCAAGGAGAGTGAATGTGGCAGATCTCATCACTCTATAGCTGGTGCCCAAGATTCCTGATTTTAGTCAGGACTGAACAGTGCAGAGTTGGGCTTCCCACTGGGAGGTTCAGTGTTATATTGGATGTAATGAGGGCTGAAATGAGAATTGCAAAATAGTTCTTTTACAATCAGGTAAACATGAAGATGCTCTATTGTGCACTCCTTTTTTCTTTTTTTTCACTTCAGTTAAAATGAGTGAAAACATCTTCAAACACAACATTTAACTTGCAGGAAATTTAAAACTGTCAGGGAAATGTACTGGAACCTGAAAGTCCTCCACACCAGTGATTTCCATGAAGCTCTTCTGAACAGCAATTCCTTGATTATTCTTTGCTCTATAGCAAGTATTTCAGCATATTTGGTACTTATTCTTCGGTGTCAGTGGTGGAAGTGTAGCTTCTATATTTCTTTGTGATTCTTTTCTAACACTCCCATCCCTGTGATATCTGTTTGTCAAGGCTTTTAGCTAAAAGCTGAGGCAGTAGTTGGGTAAGTGTTACCACTTTCTTAAATGGAGAGAAAATAAAGATACAGCCAGTGCTGATTTCTCCAAGGTCAGGGACTAAGTGAGTGTGTGGGGGGTGGGGAAATACTTAAAAGATTAAAAAAATAAAAAAAAACCCCTACAGGTGGAGTTAGATACAAACTGGCAGCATCACTAATGTCATTTAGCCTCTGAAAAAGGCCACTAATGGTATCACTCACTGAAAGCTGATGGATACCCTTTGAGCCTGACCTTTTGTTAAACCAATTCTCCTCAACTTAGATTGTAGTGCCTCAACTTTGTCTGATTCAGGGAGGTTGAGGTTGAGTAAATAGTCCAGAAAACTGGTAACACTGGAAGAATCTCTGCTAGCAAAAGGAAAACTTCTTATAGTAGCTGCTCAACCTTTTTACAGACTTAATATCATTTAGTTCATCTCCCACTTCATGATACTACTTGCTAATGAAAGCACAGACTGTGCAAAAAGGAAGCACCAAACTGACTCAGATATTGAGTTTTTTACAACTGAACAGTGTTCAGGTTTTCTACTTCAGTCTGACCTGAACGACCATTTGAACACAGTCAGTGTCTTGCACAGCTTGTTGGGCTGCATGGACAGACATGTAAAGAGCAGTTTCCAATGGAAGAAATCCTTGAAAAGCACATTTTTCTGTGCAAAATGCTGTCTGTAAACACTCACAGGCTGTGCTTGAAGTTAAGGCAGAATTCCACCGGAGATATTGCTGGCACGAGCTTTGTTCATTAGAAAATGCATTGAATGTTGACCTGGCTGACAAAAAATATTGACTTCTAATGTGTTTGGAACCAAGAAATTTCATTAAGTACTAGCAGTCGGTGATTGGAGTAATTGGCCTGAGAGAGGAAAGAGATCAGTGTTGATACAAAGAATTGTGCTGGTGCTAGCCCTGTAAAAATGCACAAAATGAAGCGAATGAGAAAAAGTCTGACTTAGGAAGGCTGTAGGAAAGGTCCTTAGATAACAGAAAATTTCTCTATCTGCTTGTAACACAAATATTTTGGAATATTCTGAATGTTTTACTTTAAAATTTCAATTTTTGTCCAAACAGACAGGAATTAGGAAATTCAAACACTGTTATGGATATTGTCTTTAATTATTTACCTGTGACTGTAACTTACATCAGGGAGAGTTTTAAATTGGAGCTAAAACTACATGAAAAAATAAATGACCCTGTGGTCACCACAGAGAACCCAGGGCTGGAAGCAGAATTATTGGCTCATTTTAGGCAGTACCTCTATATGACAGCCGTGTATCAGAGGAGAAATGGGATGGGTTTCATTATTAGGAGCTGGTTTGTATTATTCTTACTTCCAAAACTCACAGTCCAGTGCCTTCTAGCAGTGACACCTCTGTGAGGTGACATGTTAATACAGGAGACACTCTGGAGAACTGAGATCCGTGACAATCTCCGAGTAATTTCCTGCATGAATGACTTTATATGATTTATTAGAGTTGCAGGGATGTTGCTAAGAACTGGTCAGGATTTTCCCAGATTTTACTTCTCCAAACCTCCCCTGCAAACAGAGCAGAGAGCACTGATTTTGTTCTAACATCTTATTTCAGGATGATCATCATATTACAAAATGTAGCACTGTGCTTATCAGAATCCCAGAACCTATAAGTTTTCCCTGTCTTTGCCTAGCTTATCATTCTTTTAAATGATTTTATAATACTGTTTTACAGTCCATGCACGCTCAGAAATATACATCTGAAGAACAGTCTTATTCTTCAAACCTGCCAAGCAGATTATCAGTTATTAAATCTTCCCAAATCTCTCTGCTTTACAATGAAATCAAGAGAGTTCAAGTTATGCTTCTATAACCCTATTAAACTGGAGGCTGTAATTCTTGTGAAAAAAAGTTATTAACTGAGGCAATTCATCATCATGGAGTCTAAGAAGTAATCAACTTCTCTGTGAACAGCTATAAATACAGGTTTGCAGACTGTATAAGAAGGCAGCCTGTTTGGAAACATTTGAAAACCTGGGGAGTGAAGGGCAAACATCAAGAGGTGCCCACGTGTCGTGTAGGCACAGATTTGCTGTTCTGGAGCAGGTTTCTCTCTGTGCCTGACTTTCCTTCTGCAAGTAGGAAATAAAAAAAGGACACTCAGCCTAATGTTTCTGGAAAAGGTGAGAGAGAGGACTAACAAAGGACACAGATATGCACATGGATTGTCCAGCAAAATAGTGACCAGTGCTTGTTATCTTCCTCTCTTCCAAAGCCTGTCTCATTTTTTTCATACTATTCACTGTCCTTTTCAGATTGTGCTGCAAGAAAGCTCCCACCTTCTTCCCACATCTCCAAATACCTTTCCCTGTTCCCTAATATCCCCAGCTCCCTCTCCTCTCCAAGCCCAGCTTGTTTGGCTGGTTTAGAGCTGTGCTTTTGCCCAGCTGCCTCCCTGCCTTTGGGACTGTTCTCCACCTTCCTCCATAGGGCTCCAAAAAGGTCTCTGCTCCATCCAGCTTCTGGATGTCCTGCTATTTGTTCTGTCACCTATTTAGAATCAGGTTCCTTATCTCTCTGTCCCAGGCAATAGGAAAGATACCTGGCAGGAATTTATCAGCTGCTTTGGGTGTCTCAGCTCTCTGGGGACGGGAGATATTAAAGGGGCCTGAAGGCGCAGAAAACTCATCCTCTGAAAATCAGACTTTTTAAGTAACTTCAGGCTGGATAATCAGAAGTGTCATTAGCAATTTGGAGAGCTTGGGTATACCCCCCGCCCTGAGTCCTTACAGGTGTAAATTAACAGATCCATGTTCTGGCTATTTTTTTTTTTTTTTTGGCTGGAAAAGGAAAAGCAGCAGTGTCCCAGTATCCCTCACAAACAGGTGAGTCTCTGTGCTCTGCCAGTCCTTTAACTCTTCTCCTGTAGCTGTTGCAGCTCCAGGGCGTTCTCCTCCTTCTCCAAGCTTTTCTGCAACTCCTCTGTGTGTCTTTTCCTTGCAATACTTCATTTCTGCCACATCTCTGCTCTTGACTTTTTTTTTTTATGGCTGCTATCAATAACCCGGAGTGTTTAACTTTCAAGTAGCTGTATTACTCTTCAACAACATTCATATTTCCAACATCAAACACATCCCAGGGCAGACTTTGAATCATGTGACAAAGCGTGGGTAGCTTCAAAAAAAATCCTTGTCAAGCAGAATTCTTAGCACCTTTTGTTTACTACACAGATTTTCATCTTTAAGATGCATTTTTGTTGGGAGGAATTTAAGGACTCGGTTTCCTGGCATAGCTGTGGACCATTAAAGATGGGCTATTTCAAAAAAACATTGAGGCAGCTCACACTTCAAAGCAAGAAAACCCAGTGTTTAGAGTAACATGTGATTTCAGCTACCATTAACAAGTAGTATTTTCTGTTCTCCTGTTCTGCAGTGCATTTTTGGTAGTTGAGAAGTTGTATTTTATTTTGTACTCCAGCATGGTGTGAGCTAACAATAAACATCTTTGTTCCATTCTGTCCTTTGCAGCTTCATCTTTAAGTCTGAAAATTTGGCCTGTAAGCTTCCAGACAGATAAAGAAAAGAGTCCCCAAGATCAAAGAGGTGGTAGCAGATGAAAGGAAACTAGAGAATGCCTTTAGGGATGAACAAGGAGTCTTGAGGAAAAAGGCACTGAATATCCAGTCAGTCACCACCAAACCAGGGAGAAAAATCTGTGAAAAAAGGAGAATTATATGAGGAAGGATGATTGCTGTTGTTAAGGCAAAAGCTGAATTTCTGATGGCGATGTGAGAGACAGAGAGAGAATACACAGAAAATAAAATTGGTTTTTGCCATCATCCTATAGGTGAAAACAGAAATAGCAAAATTCAGTGACCCTGGGCTAGAGGATTCATTATTTACAACTCTCTGGAGACAAAATGTAAAATAGTGCATGTTCTTCATCACCCCTGTGATTTGAAGCAAAGGGGATGAGACTCCTTTTCTGATATGCTCTGGTAATGCTGGGCAAAGTTAATATTTCTGTTTGAGATCCAGTATAGTTGCATGAGCAGATGTTTTACTCTATGGATAATAACAAATTTTGCTGCAAATACATAAGAATAAGGAAAAGCTGATCTGCAATAAATCATCTTCCCAAATGCTATGCTTAGATAACAGGCATATGAAAATAACAATATGCAGCCTATTACTTAATGAAAGTTCTTCCAACTGAATTTAATTAGCTTTCCTACAGGTTAAGGAAGAGGATTAAATATCTGCTACCAAATTCTATGTCATTATTGCTGCTTTCTCTGACATGTGATTAGAGAAATTACTCATAGGAGTTGATGGCAACAACCTGCTCTGTTGCTGGAAGTGTAACAACTTTGCCATGTGGCAGCTGAGAGCATCCTCAGGCTCACTGCACACACTGAGTCAACAGAACTTGTGTAAGAGCTAAAATAGCTTTATTATTGCTTGAAAGGCTCTGACTGTCTTAAACTGTTTGCTTGTGGTCTTGTTGAACCATCCCAGAATTTTCACATCTGAATTACGGTTACTTTTTAAAATACAAGTTAGTTCATGCAATCAAGGACTCTTTTCAGGCTGTGAATGCATTTGAAGTACTTAGAGCACCTAAAAACAACACAGCAACTGTTTTTAAGTGTTCTCAATTATTTGCTCTGTTCAGTGTGACTCTCGTCAAGGACATATGAATGATTCACTGTTTCATACACCTTGAATCACAGAAAACATTATTTTACTTGTTTTGTTCTATCTAGCTCTAATAGTTGACCTTTATCTACAGCTCCCAGTCAGGACATCCAAGGGAAGGAGCTTTACTTGTTAACAAATGAAGTATCTTATAGAAAATTACCCTGCAACAAGCTGAGCCTGCAGCAAGTTAATCTTGGGGATGTGAAAAGATTCAGCCACAGTGTTCTGTGAAGTGGGATGAGAAAATGATGGAAGGGAGCTACAGGGACACAACATTTTCTCTGGTTTGCTAAGGAAGAGACAGGTGGGAGACTGTTGGGTCAGGAAGATCAGAAAAGCTTTGGCAGAGAGCATTAAGAGCTTGGCAGCTGGGAGATGCGCAGACAGTGAAGGTGAGGAGGTTACTCCTTGACAACTTGCTGGAGATTTGGGGTAGTTGCCCTGTCTCAGTCCCTGCAACCTGAGTTGCCTTGCTGCTTGGCCCTCCTTTAGTTTGGAAGCAGGCAGGAAAGATTTAGGCTCAGCATCAAGGGGGCACATGGAGGTGAGGCAGGTTCAGGATGATGGTGGTGTGACTTTCTCAAGCTTCTGGAGTGCACTGGGATTTTTCCATGCCTGTCCATGGCCTAGGATGCTGTAATAGCTTTGTGTCACCCTGGTGTGCCTCTCTCATCACTCACAGAATTGCTGACATTCAGCACCTCCCAGACTCCAGTTCGACTGCAGCTGTAAAGTCCAGGCTTAACAGGGGTGGGAAGTTCCCTTTGAGCCTCAGGCTTCTGAAAAATGGGCAAGGTTTACTGCCCTAAATGTCATCACAGGCAGCTATTTATCAAAGCACTGCACACTGCAAAGGCAACATGCTGTGGTGTTTGCTTTTGTTGGACTTTCTGGGAGAAGAAAACAGCCCAGCAAAAATCAAACAGTTCTAGAAATTATTTAAAGGAAATACCAAAGCAATCCACAACACACTCTCCTTGGGTTATTAAATTACAGTAAAAACATTAGCCCTGCACAGATCATTATTTTATCATTAGCTTAATGTCATCAGTTAATGAAGAAACATCCAAGCAGCTCTTGGATATGTTTCCTTAGGCTACACACGACCAAGGGTAACAGATGCAATTAAAATGCTGCCAAAGTCATCATCTTTGTGAGGGAGCTTTGTAAGTGCCTGTCAGTGGACCATCAGCATGGGGGCTTTTTGGTGGTGGAAAAGAGTTTTGATTTTATCCATCTGGGCGTTTGTTTCTCACTAACCCTAATTTTGCCCAGAGCATCAAGATAGGAAGTTTTCTATTTTAAATGATTTACTGCCCTTGCAATACCACCCCTTCCTCCTTCCACACTTCAGGAAGGTGTGTGTTTAAACATATGTCACTGATATGGAGGTAATTAAATAGAAAGGGAATAAGCATCTAATTTATGATAGCCCTCTAGTGGAATTGTAGTGCTAATTTTGAACTATATTTTTCACTTTGTAACCCCTTGGGACTACAATTTGTTTCAACAGCAGCTGTATCAGATTAAAAAAAAAAATCTATTAACTGATTCTGCAAACTGAAGATTTAGCATCTTCCTACCAATACTATACATTTTTTATCAAAGAATGAGGTTCAATCTTAGTATATTTTATTAGAGGGAGGTTATAACTCCAAGTGGAAAAGACACAAATTAATTAAGCAGAGTTGCCTGGACTCATTCCTTGGGACTGCTTCAGTGCATGTAAGAGTTCCTTTCATTATTTAAAGGAAAGGTAATCCCACTGAACTGGTTAACATTTGATCTGCTTGTTACTAGCACAGAATGGCACTGGTACAATGTCCCTGGCAAATATTGTGCATTAGCTGCAGCTCCTACGTGTCTGTACCATTTCAGGCACCACAAAATGCCCCCAGGCAGACTTACGAAGCAATGTCAGCTGTAGTAAACCCTCCCAGCCTACCCCAGGAACTTCTGCAGAGCCAGTAGAATAAAATAAAATGTTTGAGCAATAAAGTTGCAACTCGCTCTGACTCTGAATTGCTTCAGAAATCAAAATCTGCCGTTTGATTTTAAGAATGGACTTCTCTTGAATATTCAAGTTGAGATATTACAATGGATGCAAACTTAAAACATGCATCACCCACAGGTTTAAGGCAATATTTTGAATGATATTATCACCTGTCTTTTTTCTGATGTTGCCCCCTCTGCAAAATAGTTCATGATTTTAGATTCAAATTTATGGATGAAGTCCTACAAAGTCTACCTTTTAAAAGCATCTGCAAAATTTTTCAGGAAATAAGTTTCCTTGAGAGCATTTAGGACCTGCTGGCCATCATGAAATGAAATCAAGGGTTTTAAATTCATCCTCTTTATATGTAAATTACTCTGACTCACCATTTAAAAATTGAATCCTTGGTGATTGTTTAGCAAAGAAACTGGCACTATGCAGTCTGAGTATGGGCTGTCCTTAGTTCAAGTTTAAACAGATTTCTCCCAGCACAAAGCTGAGACTGGACAGAGCAGAGAAGCTCTGAAAGTCATTGCCAGATTGTCAGTGCAGTCTTTCAGAAGCAATAGCCTGATTTTTTTCAAAAACCTCTACCAAGCAATCTGAGAAAGAAGCGTGTGCCACCTGGGGATGATCAGCTCTTCTTTTGTGGTAGGTTATGAAACATTTCTAGGGTGATTACAGATTTATTTGCATGTATTTGCTCATCCCATATAAAACCTAATGCTGGGGGTTTGGAGTTTTCAGTTGAGAAAGGTGTTTCTTGAACTGTTCCAGCTCTTTGCAGGAGAGGAAATGGAGATGGGGGTTCACATGACCACTATGTAGAGTGGGAATTATTGTTTATTTATCAGCATCACCTCTTCCTCTGATGTTCCCTGTCTGCACAGGCCCTGAGTGAGGGAAACTGTACATTGTCACCTGTGCCACTGCTTTTTCAGTGTGTCCTGCCCTCAGTGCAGGAGTTGGGACCTGGAAAAGTGGGGCCACTCATTGCTTTGATCATCAGAAGTGGCAGAAGACACAGTGCAGGGGCGGCCAGCTCAGAGTGGCTGTTGTTCATCCAACTTGCTGGTGGGAATCTGGCAATGACAGAGAGAGGAAATACAAGCCACCTCACCTGAATCACCCTCTGGGCCTCACAAATAACATCCTGAGACTTTCAGCAGCTCATCTCAGGAAAAAAAAACCCAGAGGATTTTTCCTGACAGCCTTGTTATAAGTAGATAAATTCTATTCCTGGTCTTCTTCCTAACTTGTTAGATTTTATGACTTTATTGAAAAGTGTGCCACATGGCCAGGACTACTGAATCGTGCTCTCCAGACTGGCAGATGTTTCTCATAATTAACCCAGTTTTCAGCCAAGAAGGAAGCCAACATTTTTCAGATTTGTGTAGTGAAGACCTATAAATACACACTGTTTGTATTTAGACAGAACAGGCTGTGTCCCAAAGGCAGTAAGCAAATCAGTATCTCTTAATACAAGGGAAAATCAGGCCATTTGAACTCAGGAATCAGATGAGGATTGGAGCACTTAACTGGGCAAACCAGCTTGAACATCTGGTTGTTGCTGGCAGAAAAGGGTGGAGGAAAAGGTGACAGAGGAACAAACTCACCTGTGTACACCCTGTCCCAGCACAAACACCAGTGGGAATGTTCATCCTCACCTGCGAGGTTTCCTTGTGCTGGAATTGCTGCCAGGACTGACAATCCTGATCTGGACAAAACCATGGTCTGACAGGAGACCTGTTTTGAAATGAAAAGCAGCAGCTCTGAACAGTTTCATCCTCCAAATTTTAAGTTCATCAAGTGACAGGGACCAGGAATTAATATGCTGTTGTAAACTCTCTGCTTGAATTTGTTTGAAACTCACAGCAACAGAGAAGCATTGTGCACCAGCTGAATTTCTACTAGCATATTAAAAGGAATTCGATGAGCTATAGAAAGGTATTTAAATTAAGGTCAGCTCGGTTTCTTAACCAAAATTTTGTATTCTGCTAACAGTGTGTCTGAGTGGATTTTTAGAGAGGGCAACTGGAGAGCATCTACTCCTGAGGTATAGAAATGAGTGTAAATGCAGTGCAAAACACCTCTGAATCCTGAAATGAGTCAGTTTTCTGAAATTATTAAAATTTACAGTAGGAATCTTGGTTTTATTTATTGTTTTGGAGGAGTTTCAGCTCTTTGTTTGCAAGACAAGAGGCTGGCAAGGTTTTGGCTGTTGGCAGCTCTTACACCTTCTATAAATTATTCCTCACTGTAATCCAGTTTCATTAATCTGGGGAGAGAGGCAGGTTCTTAGAAGAAAACTGGGATGTTTCAACCAAATTTAACAGACAGGCATGTTTTTCAGCTCTGTGGTGAAATTTAAAACCTTTTACATAGTGTAAGAGAAGATAATGGCAGTGTTTGCACAGGTGAGCACACCTGTGTCCCTTAAAAGAGCCAGTAAGGAAGGACAATTCCATAATCTAATCTGTAACTTAGAGTAAACATCAGGATTTAAGTAAGGTTTATCTCAAAATATAATCCAGATGCTGTCTGCTCTTGTTACAGCTGTTTAATGAATAACAAAACAAGCATGAGTGCCTGAACTGCTGTTTCTCAGGGGATACTTTTCTGAAAACTAGGAATTTTGTGAACACTTGGAAAACAAAAGGAAAATTTTCATTCTGTTCCAGTGAAGGGGAACAGAATGTACCAGTTTCTGCTGCATCTCACAACAGAGAGAACTTCAGGTTTTTACTCAAAGGAGGGTAGAGGGTTGGCTGTAATCTTCAGGAGCACCAAGAGCTCTGCCTGCAGAGAAGAGGCTGCAGGGGAAAGGATGTCTCATTAAGCAGATGCCCTTGAGATGGATTTGCTTTCTAGGCACAAGGATAGATGTTTTTAAAGATATCCTGAGCTTCCTAACCTTGTCTTTCTTGCAACTTTCTAGCAGTGCCTTGTGTTTCCTAACAGAGAAGGCTAAAAATGCTTAAATATTTAAAGACCCCAAAAGTGCTGTTTGCCCGGCAGAGTGAGGCATTTGCAGCCCGTTTCTGAAACGAAAATGTGCTGAGTGACTGCTGGGGAAATACATTGCAATGAATAGCAGCCAAGCCTGGGGCAGCACCTCCTGCCCCGAAGGAATGACTTCACATGATCCAGCAAGTGTCTTATTCCTGTGAGACATGGGTTAAGTCCACGAGGAGCTGGGATTAGGAAGGACTGGGTTTCACTTTTTGCCCACGCTGGAATGTTAAACCCAGCATCCCTAAAATCCGAGCAAATTCTGTCTGCCAAAATGCCACCAGAGTTTCTCTTTTCCACTTTCACAACAACCAGCTAATTTATGCTTTACAAGGCTCAGCACAGCTGCATTCATTGCAGCAGAGGAGCATCATTTTACACTCTGTAAGCATCAGTCCCTCAAATGCTCTCTGGTTGAAAAGACCTATTATATGCGTTATTATAATATTAATATTATTAATGATATGATAATAACATATAGTATAATTAAGATGTATTAATATAATAAGGCATATAACATATAATAATATAATAATGTGTGATATAATTAATATTATAATAATATTCTCCCAGGGAGGGTACTGTTACAGTCAGCTGTAGGTTGTTTCCTCTGCCTCATCATTTTGGTGAGAAGGGATTCCTTTTTTCCCCCACAATTTTATTTCTTGCACGCTTTAGGGTCTGTAGAATTAGTGCTTGGGACAATATTAGAATGAGGCTTTCTAAAATAATTCATGCCCTGAAGGCTATCCTGGCTTCTTTCTGTTCTGATTTGCTGAGAGATGCATTCAAAATGAAGTCTGGAGTCTCCACTCTTCTGATTTGGGCCTGTGTGGCCTCTCTTGGACTTTAAATCTGTGGTAGGAACAGGAGAAGTTTGGAGAAACTTCTACTTGCCTTTTAAAAAAGCACCTCTTTCAAAGACTTAAGTTAAAAGGGGCGTTACCAAAAAAGTTACTTACAGAACACAGGAAATTAAATAAAGGTCATGAATATAAAATTAACATGCACGTGTGAGCAGAATACACACTGAAACTCAACAAAAAGAAGAGACTTCCAATATCCAAATGCTGTAACTCTAAGATGTTAAGAAATAGTAACAGTTAGTCCACAAAACAAGAGTTTTACCCAAATAATTTCCACTGATTACACAGAAAAATGATCAGCTGCTTACTGACTTGATGTGTAAAATAGAGCAGGAGAAAACAACAGACATATTTGCCCTAAATTTTGACAAAACCTTTGATTTAGCACTACTAGATGGGCCTGAAATCTCATTCTCTAGTCTTTTCTCCTTCTTTTTATTGTCATTTCCACTTTGCTTCCAGTTTTTCCAGATATTTCTTTCCCTCTTTGACTTTTAGAAAAAACTTACCATATGAAAGCCCAAGAGCAATAAAACATAACAAAACCCAAGTCAAGCTCATTTCAAAATCTTTTATTTTTCCTCAACCATGAAACTGTGGGATACATTTTTAATATACTCAGAGCTGTTTGTTAATTAGAATATGTCATTGCCTTTGAGGATTCCAGGAGGTACAATCAAAAGTCTTTGCATGATTCAAGACAGCTTTGAAAAATATATCCCTACAGTGACAAAATGGATCAAAATATGTAAAAATATAAAAGCTACAAGGGGGTTCAATTGTTTAATCAAAGAGATGGATAGGAATTACAAATGTATGAGCTATTGCCTTTGGGAAAGGCTTCAGTAAATATGGCAGAGCACTGCATGCAAATATCCTGATAAAATCCACTTTCCTGTAAGAGCCAGGTCAGCTCACTGGTGCAATTTGTAATCTTTATAGAGGCTTTAGGGTTGATTTTTTTTTTTAATATATTGTTCTCTTCCGAAATTAAATCTACATTTTAAATCTTAACTCGTGCCATCTTAGTAATTTAGTTCCAGCATCTATCTGTGCCAGTCATTGCCACCCGTAATTTTTGTTAATTAAAACCAGTCACGGCAAGGGGAAATTAAAAATGGAAATGCATCGAGTTTCATACCAGTTGCTGCTGTGGAATTTGGAAGCTTTGCTTGAAAAGGCAAAAATTTTTCACTGAAACAATTCATTTGCTGCCGTTTTGTGGCAGCATAGCAAGTCTGAGGTTATTTAATATGATAAATATTAACATGTATTTTGGTCAGCCATGAGCAAATGCATCAAACATCAGCATCAGCGCCACTTCCACCCTGTGTGCAAAACACCAGAAGAGCTGCAGCAGCTTCTCTGCTTTCACGTGCCTTTTGCAACTATTTCTTCTCAGTGCCCCTGCTTTCTTCATTGCTGCTGAGAGAAAAGAAGGGAGCAAATTCCTCCTCGCGGTAACTCCACGGGTGTGAGCTCACCTTGGAACGCTTCGTTCTTCTCAAAGGCAAAATTATCACAAGCAGGGAGAAGGGTTTGGTGTCACATTGTCACAGAGAGCCAGCACTCTCATCCTTCATTAACGAGGATTTTCTTTTGACAGATGTGATTTGTATCCCAGCAGCTGCGTTACAAGCACTTTAATGGGAAACACCGGGGTTACTCCCAGCTAAACACTGATTTTCAAAGAGTTGAAGTGAGATCCACAATGTGTCAGTTAATGAGGAGGTTTTGCCACGCAGCCTCCTGCCCTGTGAATCCTTTTCTTTGAGGGAGCACAGCACATCAGAGACTCAGATTTTCCCTGGCTGTGCCACCCGTTTGTCGGGAGCCTCTTCATATCCCTCTGAGGCAGTTTTTCCTACAGCAAAATAAGCGCTTTTTTTTTTTTCCTTTTAGAAGGCGAGGAACGTTCAGTGCCCTACAACACGTAAGTGTTCTTATTCCAGCTAGAAGGAGATAAACCTTTTATTTTTAAAAGCAGATGTCCATCGTTGATGCCCTGCTGTGAATGCCTTTGCCGGGCCATTAACGCTGATGGATATCAGCAAAAAACACTTAACAGGATTAATTACCACTGCGGTTACCACATGATATCATGTGAGGAATCACGATTAATCAAAGGAAAACTTCCTGGTGTCTTGGGTACCGCTGAGTTTTGACCAGTAAAGGCTTTCTTTATGTCACTTTGTATGGATAACACAGGTTTTCTATTCCTACTTCAGAGTTGCTTATGAATAAACCCATAATTTCCCCACCCCCATGTATTTACCAGTATTTTGTGGTATCTCCAATCTGTCAGTGTTGCCTGTTGCTAAATCTCATTGTGCTCTAAGGTGTCTCAGACAGCTACTCACCGAACTGAACAGAAAAAATATTGAAAAATTGCAAATCAGGTTGTGTTCGACCTGATCAAAGATGCAAGAACTCGTTTTGCCCAGTAGCCCTTCAGGGGGCTCAGGAGATCAGCAGTTACAAATAATGCAGTTACACTTTCCATGGAATTTGGTAATGAAATGAGGAATGCACTTAATTACAACAATCCCAACGGTAATACCTGAAGTAATCAGGTTTCTATTTGGTTCTCTTCTTATTCCTCCCTGTCGCTTTCTTTGTGTAATTCAAATCTTGCTACAATAATTTTTAAATTACTGTCCAACATTTAATGCATAAATAAGGACATGAAGAGGGCTAAACCAGTGCAAATATTCACAGTGCTGACATAGTCTTATCTGTTATAAAAATACTTCCCTGGAAGTCACATAAGTTGTCCTTCCAAGTTTTTAAAACATGGAAAATTTAATAAAAACTGGAAGAAATGTGATATAATTTAGAGGGGAGAAATGACCAAGATTTTTTTTGCTTTGATGGTGTTATTTGGTGGCTTTTTTTCTAAATTTCAGTAAATGAGCAATTATCCTTTAGTAAATTGTGGCACAATGGATTAGATATGCTTGTCAATACCATGGAAAAAATCAAGCCCTTGAGATTACTTGTGTTTAAATTACTTCACAAAGGACTACAAAATATTATGAACTACAAGATTATGTTCCAAAACTGCCTTTTTTTCCCTTAAAAATATGCAAGAAACAATGACTGCTGGCCATGTACATCATCTGCATCTATCCAATTTGCTGACTTTTACATGCCAATCAGCATTTCTAATCCCTTGAAAGTTGGGGGACTTCAAATCTTCTGAAATTTAAGTCTTCATACTTAAAACAATTTTTAAAAATACAAAACCTCATGGATCTGTGCCTAATTTCTACAGCTCACTTAGTGAGCTATATTTTGCATATATAGTGTGTGCAGAAGGTTCTTATATTCGGGCCAAGTAAGAAGAGGATTAATTTGGGGTGTTATGTTCTCTCCTTCTGGAAAGTTTCTCCTCCTTTCCTGGGGCTCCCACTGGGCTGAAAACGGCCCTGCAACTTTATTATTATATTATTTATTATTAAAAACGCAAATCAGAAGCTTTGAGTAGTACATATTGATATTTTAATGATACATTTGCAAACAGTTAGAAAGTTAGGAACTGGTGGTTTTCTTTGAGAAGTTTTTTGTTAACAGGTTAAACATTTTTTGGTGTCAAATCAAGAATGCTTTGTAACTATCACCCCTCTGAATTTGAGTCTCCTTTGGTTTTAATATTGTACAACTCATGCTAAATATTTAATTTTTTTTATGTTTTCTGCTCTGAAGTTTGCATGTCTGGGATCTGGTTCAGACTGATCATTCTGTCTTCAAATCAGGGATATTTTATTTAAAATTCTGTGGAGAACAGGGAGCTTGAAAACTGTTTTATTATGGAAAACTCATCTACAATAACCCAGTACATGAAAAACATCTCTATTCCCCAGAATGTGCAAAATGTAGCAAAGAGAGAAAAAGAGAAGGAACATGAAAATGTAAGGAAGAAGATGGAACAGAATTGCTAAGCAGGGAAAAGGTGCTTTGGGCTCACAGTTTGAGATCTGTTGCTCTTGTCAGCGAAAAAGTGGCTGTTTAATTTGTATTAAAACTGAATATAAGATCCTTCTCACAGCAAAACTTCCAAAATTGCTGGAAGAAACAGCTTGCAAGGGAATAGAAAATAAAATGAAGGAAGCCTTTAAAGAGTAGCTGAACACTTAGCCTGTGAAATTTGTGTTTAGCACAGGCTCCTGTTTCCCTGGTTGGCAGCAGCTGAGCTCTTGGTCATGTTGATGAGCTCCAGGCTGATCTTCATTGTCATCTCACAGTCCTTCATCTCTTGAATTTCTCTCATTTGCTGCCACAAGCAGCCACCTGTTTACAGCTGCTGTGCACGAAATTTTTGAAGGTGGGAGCTTTGGTGACAGCAGACACTGTGCTTTTAATACAGATATTTAAGCCTTGAAACTCTGTTTTATTCCCAAAGCAAATTCGAGAAATATTCTTCTGCCAACATCCATCAAAAGCACTAACAGTCTCAGAAAAGTAATTTCTCCTATACTGAAAGCCTCAGGTATCCTGATGCCACATGGTCATCAATACAGGTACTTATCAAATTATATCCATTAAGAATTAAGGAATAGGTTGTCCTTAAATTACACAACTTTTGGAGCAGTCATTTTTTTCAATTAGTGCCTTCTCAAGAGAAGATGAATATATGTCACTTCCCTAGTAAAAGAATATTATTGCTCCCCATAGGTAAAATACTGGGAAGATCCTATTATCAGGAATCTAGGGGTTTTTAGCATAATGAAGAACAGAAATTTTATATGTAGACTTGCCAGGTCTAGTAAAGTTTGCAGACAAATGCATCACAAAGTGAACTTTGCATTTGTTGAAGTAGAGAAAATATATCCTTACTCTTCAGAGGAAAAGAAACAGATTTGCTTTGTATTCAACCTGCTGACAGCACGTTCATAATTTAGGAAAACCACACCTGGAAGCTGTGGGATGCAGCACAAAGAGCACTTGCTCTGGCATGGAGGTACAGAAATTATCAAAACAGACCAAAAGTTCAGCTGTAATTTTAGGGGACTGAAGTACTTTTGTTAGAATTGAAGATTTGGC
This sequence comes from Lepidothrix coronata, assembly GCF_001604755.1. NCBI lineage: Eukaryota > Metazoa > Chordata > Aves > Passeriformes > Pipridae > Lepidothrix > Lepidothrix coronata. The sequence continues at coordinate 2,063,094 of NW_016690205.1, forward strand.
TTAAAGGGAAATTTGTTTAATTGTTTCATAAGGGGAAAAAAAAAGCAAACTGGTTACATATGACAATATTTTGAAATAAAGTTTTTTCACTCTCACAGTTTATGTCCTGTTAAGAATGCAGGTCATGAAGTTTATTATTGTAAATACACCCTGAACTGGCTTCAAAGTGAATATATTTCACCCTGCCTCATCTCCCAGGAGTCCTACTCTGGAGAGGAGAAAAAATGGAAAACTGAAATCATCCCCAGTGCCTGCAGTACAGGAATCCAGAGGTTCCTTTATGGCAGAGTTTCAGGGGAAGAATCTGAAAATGTTTTGCAGGACAGAGACAGAGTTACGTTTTCTTGAGGAAGAAAATCCAGCTTAATGCTGCAGATTTTAAATTCCCCAGCCCCCATTGCACACTGGGAAAATCTGCCTTCTTATATTACCTTGTACAGTGTTGTTTTTAAAGGTTATTTTCATATAATCTTGTCTTGAGAAAGTCGTGGTCAGGCGCTTCCAAATATTACTTGTGTGAAAAAATCACTACACAATTGTGCATTCCCGTAAATTTGAGTTCACAGATGCATTTCTTATAGTTCTGCTCTGTGACCCCACGATGAGTGAAGTTAAAGAAATGTATAAATTCTCCAGTATTTTATAATTTCTGAATTTTTTTCAACACTCATCGGGTCATTTCAGGCCTGGAAGAATATGGTGTATCCCTGCAGAAGTCCTGGATTTCAGAGATGTCTTAGTCCTGCATTTCATTATAATTCCCACTTGAACAGAAATCATATTTCTGAGGCATGAGATGTCTTTCACTGATCAGACTCCTAAAAAGAATTTCATGTCAACTCCTGAAGGCCTGTTTTTGTTGGGATTTTTTTTGTCCGTTTCTGTGTCTGTGTGTGGGTTTTGATGGTTTGCTGTTGTTGTTGCTTTTCTAGTCTGCCTTTGTTTTTCTTGTGGTGAAGAGAGGAAAATCAAAAACGGAAAGGTAAATAAAAAGTACATAAAATCAAGTATGGGAATATTGCCACAGTATGAAGGACCTTAAAGTCAATATATCACATGGCTGACGCCAGTCAAACTCTCTCTTGAAAACATGAGAATGAACTAAAACAGCAGCTATTATTATCTCTCTGACATCCACCGCGTGTTGCAAGAGCAGTTTCACATTTTAAAGACTCTTCCTTAAAGAAAAGGATGTGAACATTTTAGAAAATCACCAGTAAAGCAAAGCTACACCTCTCTGCAATATTTTCACTGAAAGGGAAAAACCAGATGGATACTGCTGATGTTACAGAACATAAACCAACATATACAGCTCAAACAGGACTTTAAAGAAATAGCTTTTATTCATGGTTGGTGAGGCAGGGTCTGATCTCTGCTAGAACATCTATTTTTTTTTTTTAAATGGACTCTTCAGAGGATGATTTTCCTCTCTATGGGTTCATGGCATTTGTCTGTTAATAGATGCAGTATTTCAGCCAAGTCATTTCCTACCCTGCAGCCACTTACAAGAACAGGACACTTAATGTGTCAAATGTGATGGGTCTTAGGAGGATTTTTACCTCTACCTTACCTTTATCAGTGATCATAAAACTTGCTTTTTCAGCACTATTTCAAAGGCAGATCAAATATTTATTGTACTTACGGGAAACATTTACATGAGCTCTTTAAAACCTGAAATCTCAACAGTAACACACCACCACAGAAGAAGTATTAAGACTCATTTGATTTCTTTCCTTAACGTAGTGCCCCATGAGGAAGCAGTTTAAAGTGTGAAAAACAGCCCTGGCAGGAGCCAGCTTTACTGAAGAAGAAACCCTGGTGAGTTCACTGACCACATATTTTTCTCTTTCCCCTGGTTCCCAGGTTCTGGACTCTTCTCCACACTGGTTTGCTTTCAGAGCCTTTTCCAGAGTCATCTGTCATCCTTCAACCAAATCTCAAAGGCCATTTGTGATTCTTTCCTCCAGGATGCACCAATGTCCTTCCCCTGCACGCCCAAGAGCCACAACCTGTAAAGCACCATCAGTGAATCAACTTCAGAAGCTGATTTTTAAAATATTTGTATTTAATATTTGGGTTCCAGCAGCTCTGTAGAATCACTCTCTCTCTGACACGAATCTGTATATTTTTTTTCTGCTGCCAACATACAGATTGCACAGATGATAATTTTGTTCTGCCAGACTGCTGCATGATTTTCTGGTTCTTAAAGACTGGTTCCTCGGTGATCATTGTTTCATCCAAAGTGGAAAAGTGGAAAATCCCAAATGGAATTGACTGGGAACTCTGGTGCACTTAAACCTTGTGTTCCAAAAATCGCATCTTTCCTTCCTGTGATCAATTTATAATAACTCCAGAGGAAAAAAATCCATACACAGCTAGAGGGGAGTCACAGGTCACCACTGTGCTAAGAGGGAAAGCAAGCTTTGTACATTTTTTTCCTTGAATTTTCCTGGAATTTCTGTCTTGCTTCTCCACCTAATATTTATCAGTGTATCAAAGAGATCAGAGCAATTTCTGGGACACTTTGAAAAAAAAGAGCAGTAAGGTTCACCAAAGAACCCAAATCCCACGGCAAGACATTTTGTAACACTCTCAAAATTTATTTTTTTAGGAAAAAAGAGCAATTATAAAGCTGCTTTTGGCACTGAGTATGTAATGGCTTATCAGAAACTACTACCTGAAGCTGTTGACACCTCTCACAAGGACTGGTGGGAATACATCCAGAACCTGGAATAGCAGAGGTCACCCACTGTATCCAGCCAAGGAACTGCCAGGAGGAACACCAAAGGTGAGGAACAAAATCTTATTTTAGTGTCACTGTCTGTGTGTTAATGTTCTGTGTTTACACAGTGACTTCTTCTTTCACAGGTCGCCTCGGCCTTTTATTTGATTCTTTATAAATAAAAATTTATAAAGGTTCTTCGTAAAATTTATAAAGATTTAAAAATGTATTTGATTCTTTATAAATCAGAGCAACATTTAACACCTCTAGTTTCCCTCGAGCTTATAAGAGGCTCAAAGCTCCACAGTCTCACAGTCATAAACCATTAGAGCACAGAATTCACCCCCCATTTTGGGGAGAATCCACTGGTGAAGGAATCATCATGGTTCAAGTAGCTGTGCTGCCAGGCTGTTTTATTCCTTGGCACATGCAGATTGTACTGCCACGTATTGGATTACAAACAGCTATTTTCCATGGATCTTATTCATCTAAAGCCTTGAAGCAGGGCCACACTTTGTCATTGGCTGCCAAACTTCACTGGATGTTGGAATTAAACAAGTCCTAATACATAATTTTCCAAAGAATGTGAAAACTCTTTAAAGAAAATATTATACATCATGAAATAATTAAGGTTTGTGCTCTCATAAGAATAATTTTTGGGCTGTATCCAACATTAAATATTAATGTGTAGGATATATTACATGCAGATATTAATAACACTTCACTGGGTATTCATGGTTACCATGGTTTCTTGACATTTAAATCTTTAAATTTAGTTTAAAATAACCTGCACAACCCAAAACATTAATAACATGGATTAAAACTTTTCCCTTCCATTTATTATGCAATATATATATGAGGATACTTCTATTTCTTAATGTGCACTTTATCAAATTCAGTAAATGACTGTGTTCACAATTTCATTAGCTGTAGTCATGAAGTTGTAGATGGCTCTTAAAATCAGTCTTTACTTCATTTCCCATTATTTTTTCATTAAGCATGTCTTCTTAGAGACTTCTTCCTCCTTAAACATTTATGTCATGGAAACCCACGTTGTCAGGAACACTGATTGATTTATTAGTGTTGAGTATACTGCATTGTTTCACATAAATTTCAAATCCCAGCTTCACATCACTGTCACTCTTATCCTGTATCTTAGAGCAGAATGTGCTGACGCTGATAAATTACTTATTAGCTACAAAAAAATACTACTTCATTACATACCTAATAAAATAATAAACAAATGCTTCCTCAGGTTGCTAGGACACTTCCTCAGATCTGAAATACTTCAAGCTTGTCTCCTTTAACTCATTCCTTGGATTATTTAGTGGTGTGGGTATTTACTGCACGGTGTCCAGCACCCCTCCACACTTACCTAGAGCAGAGCCAGGGGCTGAGCTCTAGCAATAGTCACCACTAAAAAAAGCTCAGGGTTCTGTTAGTGGAAATTTTGATTTCCCTTCTCAGCAAAAAAAACCAATTTTTGAAGCCAAATGAATCAACTGGGCACCGGATGTGGCTATTTGGGATCAGCATTCTTGTTCCCTCTTTGTGTCTGTGAGAGATCACACGTATTTCAGGTCTATGTCTGTTTATCTGTTGTGTCTCTTAAGGGGTTTTTGTACAGGATACTACAGGACTGATGGGTACACTGTTATTCCTTTGCCTTACTATGTTCACATAGAGCCTCTAGGTTGCAATTAAACTCAGAGCTTCCCTGAGTTCTGAGCACCAGCTGCTGTACAGCTGCAGAGTAACTGAGTAACCCTATCTCAAAACCTCATAAAGTGAACAGGTAAGAGAAAAGGGGAAGAAAAAAGTGCTTCCTTATCTCATACTGGGTGGGACATGAAACAAAGAGATGTAGATTCGATAACCTCACTCTCCCTGGGCACTGTTTAATGCATGGCACTGCATCAGTGGCAAGTAGTTGGTACAGCTGGACTGAGCTCTGTCGTACTCATCAGCCCTCTCTTTCTTTTGTTTAAGTCTTCTCTGGCCCTGTTTCACTAAATTATAGAATAGTTCAGGTTGGAAGAGACCAGGTAGCTCCAACCCCCCCTGCCATGAACACTTTGCCTTGGACACTTCCAGGGATGGGGCAGCCACAGCTGCTCTGTGCAACTGTGCCAGGGCCTCCCCACCCTCACAGGGAAGAATTCCTTCCTGATATCCAACCTAAACCTGCCCTCTGCCATTGTGAAGCCATTCCCCTCTTGCCCTTGGAAAGAGATCCTCTCCATGCTGTCTTGTAGCTGCTTTATGCATAGGAAGGGGCTCTAAGTCTCCCCCAAACCTTCTCTTCCCCAGGCTGAACAACCCCAGCTCTCTCAGCCTGTGTTCACAGCAGAGGTGCTCCAGCCCTGTGATCATCTTTGTGAACACCTCTGAAGTCTCTCCAACAGTTCCATGTTCTTTTTGTGTTGGAGACCCCAGAGTTGGATGCACCACTGGAGGTGGGGTCTCACAGAAGTGGAGTGGAGGGGGAGAATCACCTTCCATGACCTGCTTTTGATGCAGCCCAGGACACATTTGGCTTTCTGGGCTGCAAAAACACACTGCTGAGTCATGTAAAGCCTCTCAACACTTCTGTTTCAAGGTATTTGACAAATTATTATGTCAGTCAAGGTTGATGCAGCAGTAATTTACCTGTTCAAGATTATTAGTTAATTATTTCATGGCATCGGTACTTGGAAGAGATGTTGCCTGGGTAACAGAATAATCCCCTCTTCTTTTTACAAAAGTTTTAAAGCTTGTATGATTTATTTCATCCCTCATTCAGAGGATTAAGCCACCCTAGTATTTGGCCCAGCATCATTACACTATATGGTTCCAACTCCTGGAGCATCAAACGACTCTTCCCTTAACAGCTGTCCCTAAATGAGGTTCCCTGAAATCACACCTGAAACCCAGTGAGTTAAATTCAATAAAAATTCTCTTTAACAATGGCAGGCTGCAAACCTAATGCAGCTGTGAACTCAGTTACACTCATGTATTTCAGGGAGGGAGGTAAAGGCTCATCAGAAGAAATATTTATGGAAAGGGCCATAAAGAAATACAAGGGCCAGAGCCTCTCACTGATTGTGTTCAAGCAGTCATGGATGAAATCAGAAAGCAATGGCACAAAACTGGCACCACAGAAAGTAAGTCTAACATGTGAATTAAACATTAATTTGTTCTAAGTTTCATCATCTTTTTGGACCTTTAAAAAAAAGAGAAATGCTTAGGGCTAAGGAAAATATTTCCAGAAAAAAAGAAAACCAGAACAGCAGACCACTTGAGAGGGATTTCTTTTGGTGAGACTTGTTCAAAACAAAATGAGCCTGCAGGCAAATCATCAGATCTCTCTTCATAGTTTGCTCCATCACCTCTGAGAGTTTAAATTTACATGACCAGCAAGTTCAGTGGGACTGGATTATGCTCACTTGGAGGAGAGTTTCTGGATAATTTTAAACTTTTGAGTTGAAAACATTTGGGAAGGGAAACAAGTATTTGAGTCTTTGATTAAAGCCATCTGGTTTTGCATCAGGCTGATAGAGTTCTAGGTGCTAAATATTCCACACTCTGAAATTCATATATTGATTTTATTTTTATGTTAATTTTAGCAGAACTCTGAAGTCTCAGAAATAGAAGCTCTTTCATCAAATCCACTTATTTAATCTTTTTCTGAAAATACAACATGAAATTTAAAGATCCCTATTAGGATTTTAAAGTTAGACTGGGATTAAATGAACTTGTACTTTAGATACACCCCCTTGGCAAATATAACCATGCCCCATAGCAGGTATGAATTGGTTATACACCCTGATTTCAAACTGGGGTTTGTCTAATGGAATGCAACACTGCACAGTCCCAGAATGTGGTGGTACTGAGCAATGTATTGTGTCTCGAGAGCAGCTTTCTTTAGAATAGAGCTGGAAAAGGTGTCAGCTGCAGGTTGTTTCTTGAGTTCCCACTTGCACAAATTCAACTGTGATTAGAATGAAAAGAGGAAAAAAGAGGATCAGCGTTACTGGATCTTCTGTGACAAAGTGACACTGCAGCATGGTAAAAACGTGTGGCTGGCATTACATTCTTGCCATCTTTGGCCATCTAGTGGCATCTTTTTATCTATGAAATATAACAAGTAAACAATTATTATTATTTTGAAGAGAAACAAATCCCCCAACAGTACATGCATGTTGAATAACATGCCTGGAGCTACGTGATTCTGGTCATCTTATGAATGCTGTGGTACAGAAAATTATTTTGGAAGCCTCACAGAATCAATTAGGTTGGAAAAGGCCTCTGAGATCATCGAGTCCAACCTCAATGCTCTGCAGTACCTGGTGTGCCCAGTGCAAGTGCCCAGTGTTCTTGCTCAGGGATGTGTTATCCCAGGTGGCTTTTCCTAGCACTAGTGACAGCTTGGGGACAGCTGGAGGACAGGTTGCTTAGGTAGGGCTTGGTGCCTTGTGGTGCTGCAACACAGTGAGTACCAATGAGGACAACCTTCACTGTCCAAGCACTGTGAGATGGGACAGGGAACCCTGTTCCTGCTGAGGTGTCTCGGGTGCACAGCTGTCCCTGGAGCTGGTCTGCCAAGGCTCACAGGATCTCTGGCATCCCCATGGAGCCTTTCCCTTCCCATCTGTGCGACGTACAACCAACACAGCATCCTGTCCCCAGCCCTGGTGGCTGTTCTGGGGTGTCCCTGCTGTGTCCAGTTTTGGGCTCTTCAGTACAAGAAAGAAAAGGAGCTGCTGGAGAGGGTTCAGCAGAGGCCACAAAGATGATGAGAGGTCTGGAGCATCTCTGTTATGAGGAGAGACTGCTACAGAGCTTAGTTTAGAGAAAAGACTGAGAAGGGATCTCATTAATGCACTTAAATATCTCAAAGGCAGGTGCCAAGAGGATGGTGCCAGACTCTTTTTTGGTGGTGACCTGTGACAGGACAAGGAGCAACAACCATAAACTACAACACAAGAAGTTCCACCTCAACACGAGGAAGAACTTTAGGGTGAGGGTGGCAGAGCGCTGGAACAGCTGCTCAAGAAGGTCGTGGAGTCTCCCTCTCTGGAGACATTCCAACCGGCCGCATTCCTGTGTCACCTGCTCCAGGCGACCCCGCCTTGGCAGGGGGATCGGACTGGGTGATCTGCGGAGGTGCCTCCCAACCCTAATTATGCTGTGATTCTGTAACCGGGGTGGGCGGGCTGGAACCACACACCCCGCACCCCTCACACCCCTCACACAAACACCCCGGCCGGGGCAGGGGGCGGCAGCGGCCCCGGAACGGCCGTTCCCGAGCCGCGGGGCCCCGGCGGAGGCCGGAGCGGCGGCGGAGCCGAGGCGGCGCTTCCTGCGGGGCGGTGCCGGGCAGGGGCCGCTCGGCAGCGGCAACGGGGGCTGGGGCCGCCCCGCCGGGCTCCGCTCCCCGCCGGGCTCCGCTGGGGGCTCGGCGCTGCCGGGGCTCGCCATGCAGCGCTTCACCGTCAACATCAAGCTGCCGGCGCGGACCCTGACGGGCGCCCTCAGCGCGCCCAACCGGGGGGCTGCGGACTGGTGAGGGGCCGCGGGTGGGCGGGAGGGGGGTCCCGGTCCTTCGCCTCAGCCGCGGGTCGGGCTCGGCTCTGCCCCGGCAGTGCCCCCGCCCGCTGTCCGCCGGCACCGGGCTGTCCGCGCAGCCCCGCGGCCCCCGCTGGCGGCTGGAGCGCGGTGATAGCGATGGATCCCCGGGAGAGGCCGCAGGCGGGAGCCCGGGGAGCTGCTGCTGTCCAGCGCTGTGCAGGAACAAAGCCATGGGCGAGCACGGCCCAGGCCTTTCCGGGTTCGGACTGAAAGAGAGGAGCTTTAGAATAGATATTAGGAAGAAATTCTGCCCTTTGAGGGTGGGGAGGCCCTGGCACAGGTTGCCCAGGGAGGTTGTGGATGCCCCGTCTCTGGAAGTGTCCAAGGCCGGGGTTTGGAGTAACCTCGGCTAGTGGAAGGTGTCCCTGCCCGTGGCAGAGGGTTGAACGAGATGGTCTTCAAGGTGTCTTCTAACCCAAACCGTTCTCTGGGCAGAGATCTTGCCGGTGCGGTGAACTGTAGAGATCAGAGCAGCTTCTGGTTTCTGTTCCTGTTGCCTTCGAGACTTGGTGTACAAAGCCAGTACCTGTACTCTTGTATTCATTGCTCTGAGCAGTGAGTTCTCTCAGCTGGGCTGTAATTCGTTGCCCCAACACTGCTGAACGCCAGGCAGCGAAAATGAACGAGCTAGACCAAGGCATGGTTTAAAAGTGTAGCGTTTAGGTTGGTCAGCTTGCAAAGCAGTGAACATCAAAGTGCTCAGAAGTGCTTAGTTTGAAACTTTTTCTGCTTTGACTGTTGCCAGTTGCCTGGTGTTCACCAAAGCTCGTAGGTGTCATTGGTTACCTGAAGGGAGCCTGCGGGAGAGCTGGAGAGGGACTTTGTACAAAAGCAGGTAGTGACAGGACAAGGGGGAGTGCCTTTAAACCTAAAGGAAGTAGGATTGGATTAGATATTAGAAGACATTCTTCCCTGTGTGGTGGGGAGGCCCTGGCACAGGTTGCCCAGAGAAGCTGTGGCTGCCCCATCCCTGGAAGTGTCCAAGGCCAGGTTGGACGGGGCTTGGAGCAACCTGGGCTAGTGGAAGGTGTCCATGGAAGGGGTGGAATGAGAAAGTCTTCAGGGTCCCTTCCAGCCCAAACCATTCTCTGATTCTGTGATAAACTTCTGAAGTCACACAGGCCTCAGCAGGTTTTCACTGTTAGTATAATAAATGTTTACACGCTACTTTTTAGTCTCAGAATAAATGAATAAATAAAAGAAATGCAATTAATTATATGGTGGCAAATGTATTTCTCACCTGTGTTCTTACATGTAAAATTTGGGAATGCTCTTCGTGAATTCCTGTGCAATGTCTTAAATTTACAGAAGAGGGTTTTTACAGATGAGCACAAAGAAATGCTTTGTGGTGGCTGAGGGTTCTCTCAGCAAGTGGTTCAGCAGACATGCAATGGCATTTTATAGTGCTTTTATGTTAATAAAAGCTGATAGACATCAAATATTGTGTCCAGTAGCATACATTCAACTCAGCAAAAAAAAAAGTCTTGTATTTGATGTGCAAAGCTTTTGTTGTTTTTTTGCTTGTTGATGATGATTTGTGCTTTTCCAGGGGCTGGCAAGGTTTGATTGCATATGGATGTCACTCCCTTGTGCTGATAGTGGATGCAAATACTGCTCAGACTTTACAGGTTCTGGAAAGACACAAAGCTAGTGTTGTCAAGGTGAGATGTGCATGTTTTAAGGTATATTATTTGATTCTGTTGAATACGTTGTTTTTCTAAATCACTGTAAATACTTGACATGATACTGCACTCGATTTTCAGATAAAATGTGTTGTAAAATACCCAAGATCTCTGTTACAGCTGAGTCAAACCATACATGCTGAAATTTGAGCTGAGGTCGATGGTAGATCTTTATAGAGTATATAGAGGTTATTGAATATCTAGAAAAATCTGTTAGTGTTACAGAACACAGAAATGTTTTTAGGAAAGCTTTTAACATGAGAGAATTTCAAATGGATATTACAAAATGTCAAATGAAGCTCTTTGTTGATGCCCTTTCTGATCTCCCCTATGGTGGGAAGTGCACCATTTGTCTAGAAAGTTACTTTTTAGCTTTTTCTTCTGTTCCTACCTAGAGACCAGGAACAATAGCAGACAAAACTGAACATTTATTTTAGTGATATAAACTGGCTAAAATTTAAGTTCAAGTATAGGGCACCTGAACTTTCCTTTGAAGGTCCTTGACTTGAAATTGCAGAGTTTGAGTCAAGTGTGGAACAGGATGTATTTCTTTGATACATCATTTCTTTGATTGTGGACAATGACAGATTCAGTTGGGGTTTAGAGGAATGTTTGGCTGGCACATATAATGTTTAACAGTCCTTGGCACAAGTGCTGCTTTAGAAGGCAGTCAGTAATGTATGAAGAATAATAAGTTCTTAGATGGGGGATTTTGGTGGGGGTTTTTTGTAGTAAAAGGTTGAATGTGCCTTCTGCAAATCGCACACTATTTTTTCCCACATGGAATTTTCTTTAATATCTATTTCCATATAGATACATTAGTACTATATCAGACATGGCCACTCTGGTATTTTAAAATTAAACACAATTATTTTGTCTTTAGGTTTGATAATTTACTGACTTCTGAGGTATCATGTTATGATGATTTCTTTCTGCAGACTAAAGTAATTTAGTGTGCAGAAAAAGATTCGCCAGTTTTTTGGTGAATGGCTTTGAAATTTCAGGATATTCAGTAGTGGATATTGTTTATGTATCTTTATATGGTATAATGTATATTTTTGTGCTACAGAGTTCAGTCAAGTGAGCTTTTGAATAATAATAAATGGACTGCTCAAATCCTGAGTGAAAATTTTGGGTAGGGCAAAACTGTACAGGTCCATACAAGGTCTTGGCCAGGAGTCATACAGATAATGACACTGTAGCTTTTAAAAATGATTGTAAAGTTCAGGAATTAGTTTTGCTTGATTAGAGAGAATTTTTAACTGACTGGCAAAAAAAGGCAGTTATAAGGGTTAGGTTTCAAAACAGATCCTTTATGTCATTTTTTGAGACTTAGATAATAAATTGTAGCACAGTTAGTTTTTTTTATCCATGCATCTTAATGTGTTTTGGTTACCTTCACTGGCATTGAGGAGTAACATCATTTCAGTAGGAAACCAAATGCTGAAGTCCATTAATTTTTAAGATAATTTTTCAAAACCACTTCCTGAAGCTCTAGGAACAGAAACATGCTGTAAGAAAATGGTTAATTCATGAGGTGCAAGAATGAAAAGAAATTCCCTTCTACTTTAAGAAACAGGCATTATATAGGAAATTATTATGAGGTCATGATCACTGCAGATACCTTTACACCTGTAAGAAATTTTCTTCAATTCCTAATTGTTTTTTAAGAGTTTATAAGTGCTAAGAGTGTAAATAAGCTGGAGGGGATCTGACAGAAGTCTGCAGTGTATGTCTGACAAACTCTTTGTAGCAGAGGCTCACACCAGCAAACTCAGTATTCCAGGGATCTTCTCCTCAAGAACCTGTGCTTCAGTGCTGAAAAATGTCAAAACACAGCACATCTGTAATTTAAAAAGCAAAGAATAAACCAATTGGTTCATAATCCTTCTGCAGTGCATTTTACTGGTTTACTTTAAATACTTCTGGCCTTTGGTTGTCATAACTGTGTCTGGAATAGGTAATGGATTCACTGAGGATTGATCTGTGTTAGTTGCCCATCTGTACAAAAGGTGTTTGTAGGAGACTGATGGCCTTGTACAGAGTGGATTATATCTGATTTTACCTTTAGAAAGAGTACTTGAAAGCATGCTTCTACAGAGGAAAATCTAATTACAAGAGAAAGGTTTTGATCTGTCACTAGAGTGAGAGGATTGACATTACATTTGTATCCTTTTTGATGTATTAATAAACAGAGATAATAAGGCATTATAAATGAGATGAGGTAGACTGTGAACACTAAAAAAAGTCACCCCTGATTCCTGTTTCTGACTGATGCTGCTGTATTTTGAAGTCAGGGTAGACAGGCAGTGACCAATATCATAAGAAAATAATTTCTTTTAGCAGAGGGTCAGGTCCTGTGTTGGACCTTGTTGGAGCAGTGTGACTGCAGAGAGAAAAGAGATTTATGTTGTGAGAGCACCATGTGGGCTCTGGTTAGTAAAGATCTCCTTTTTGTTGTTTATAACTTGGTGACAACTCCTCCCTTGAGAAATAATGTCTTCCAGACTTGAAATTTGCTTTGAAGTAATAAGTCTTTAACTGAGGAATAAATGGCTTTGTAGATTTATACGATTACAGTAATTGCAGATATCCTCATGGGTGATTCTTTTTTGAACAGCAGGGAAGCAGGAATTGCAAAAATGAAATTTGTAGGTAGAGAAGAGTCTCTCTAGAATTCTTTGTGTTTCAGGTAGAAACATGCTTTGAGTTTATAACTAGAAAAGTTCTGTGTTTGGCCTCCCCCTTTCACTGTCAGGTGATGTGACAGCACACAGGTAGCTGTAGTGGAATTTTTATAGCAGGTAAGTTCCCATTAGCTTTGCATTAAGGTTTCTTTATTCTGTCAGTGTCTTCAGTCTCTCCTAGGGACAGAAGTTCACTGTAAAACCAGGTAGCAAAACAACTCCTTATTAAAAAGATAAGGGAGAAATCAGTGTTGCCTATGCCCTTTTAACCTGGGAATACTTGTAGACAAGATATTTCAGATTTCAAGACACGGAGTTTTCACAGGTGTTGCCAACTTGCAAGCCCATGAAGCTTGAAATCCCAAACCAGAAAGTGGTGTGTGGAATTCAGTGGGCTGAAAAGGACTGAAAAGTTAGCAAATGTCAATAATAGCTTCTTTGTTTGATTATTTAGCTGTGAGACAACACAGAGATGAAAGACTTAACCTTCCTTCCTCCCCAGTACCATAATATACCTATATTTGTCAGATTACAAAAATGACATGTTTTAGGACGTATATAAAAATTGGATGGTAATTTTTCCACTTCTATTTGTTTGGAAATCAGCGGGTACAGGTTTGTGGATGCCCACAGAACCATAAATATTGCTACTTAGTTTCCTCTAAATATTTGAGTAAACTGTTTATATACATAAGATGTATGTTTGGGTTGCTGCAGTTGCCTTCAGGAACAGGGATTGTTGATTTATGTAGTTGGAGAATATCAGCCATGCAGTCATGCAGCAAAGTTGGGACCTACCTTAAATTTGCACAAGTCATGGAGGCTTAAAGGTATTTTACACAGGTGCTGTTGACATTAACCATTACAATGCTTTTTATTGAGTTCATTATTCTTTGCTTATCCATCTGAAAAATATGCAGTGTGTGTGTTATATGGGTTTGTCTCCTTTGACCACTTTCCCTCTGTGTGTTCAGGTTAAATGGGCTAAAGAAAATTACCACCACAACATTGGCTCCCCGTATTCCTTGCGTTTGGCTTCTGCTGATGCCACAGGGAAAATCATTGTGTGGGATGTGGCAACAGGAACGGCTCGCTGTGAAATACAGGAACATTCCAAACCAATTCAAGGTAAAGAGAGTGGATGGGTTTTCTATGGAAGGTGTTTTATGGAGCATTTTGTGTACAAATCCATCACCTGTGTTTTATAAACTATTCTCTGTTCTGCCAGTGAATTCTACAGTTGGCATTGCCAGCCTTCTGTATATTTGCTTGCTGGTTTTATGAGGAAATGTAAGATTTACTGTCTCCCAGAGGAATGCCGTGAGATTTAATTCATTATGGTGATGTTTTCCAAGACAAAAAGTTAGCATCCACTTTTATGGATGTTATTGATTGCAGTAATAACATTTACAGTGTCAAGTAGATCTTCCTGCTTTACAGTTGGGGTTGTGGTGCAGTTTGAATTGCACCTGAGTGCTGCTGCCATCTGAGGGGGTGCAGTGCTTTAACAGCACTACATTTATAGAAATTAAAGGTTTTGATTGGGCACATATATTTTGACAGTTACTTAGATAGCTCATGATGTAGCTACTTCTGATCAAATAGATTGGTATGATAACATACATTTGCAATGTAAGCAGAGAGAGAAGGTTTTTTTGAGCATTTCAACTATTTCAAAAACTTGTAATGATGTTTATGTGGTGGTTTTTTTAAACTCCTATTACATAAAAGCCTGCTTATGAAAATAAGTTGTTTGGTTTTTGTTATTCTGGTTTTATAAATCCTGTGAAAGAAGATATAATATTGTAAGTCTGATAGTGAGTCACTGAAAATTTTTTCTATTGACTGCAGTTAATTTTATTAGTTTTATTACTTTTTTGTTTGTGTGTGCATTATGAGTTGGGTTTTATTTATTCCTGACACTGATTCACTGAATATTTGGTGGAGTTTGGGTGGAGAAATTTGGAGATTTGTCCATTTTTTCAAACCCAGTGAAGGCTTTCCAAACTTCTGGGCAAGGAAAAAGGCTAAAAAGCAACAGAATTAAAATTCTGGTTTGTCCTCAGTCACTGATTTGATTCAGCAATAACCTCTAACAAAAGCAGCTTCTTTTCCCTTCCTTTCCATGTGTTTCTGAGGCCTCTGACTTTCTCCAAGCTGTAGAAAGTGGTGCAAATACAGGGATTGAGCAGCAGAGTGATCTGGTTCTCTGGGTTATCTGCAAGAGCTTTGTGGGATGACAGCTGGGGCCTCAGGAAGAAGCCTCACACTTTTCTCCTCACTGTTTCAGGGAGGTGAAAAGTGGTGCATCGGTGTAAGGCACTCTCCTTTTATTTGATGCAAACTTTGCATTCAGCTGAGAAGGAGTCAAACCTTTTGTTAACTTCCAGTGTAACACATTTGGGCACACGTGGCTGCTTTTTTTCCCTCTTTTCTTCTCTGTGAAACCCAGGGAAAAGCACTTACCAGCTCTGAAAAAGTGTTTGAAGTGGAGAAGACATTTGTTTCGAGGTCCAATACTAATACCGTCTCATACATTAATTTTAGATGGTGTTATGGCTCATGGTGTCTTCCCAGATATTAATTGGGATGGTGTATGGTTCTTTTAATTTGGACTCTGCAGTGGTTCTCACAGTACAATGGGTTGTTTCAGATAGAAATTCAGTGGCTGAAAACATGTGACTTCTTCAGGTAGGACATGGATTTTGTGCATGTGTGTAGACATGTGCAACCCAGTTTGTTGCTGATTGTTAAAAACATAAATTCAGGCTATAATAGGAACTTAGGTTTTAGAATTGTGAAACAGAAACATCTTGTTGCTAACAAGCCACTATTAATTCCATTAAAGATGAGGCATAGAAGCAGAGTAGTTTTAAAATAGAACAACTTTATTTTTTAAATGAATTTCACTGTTGTTCCTTCTTTTCTTTTGACAGACATGCAGTGGCTGTGGAATCAAGATGCTTCTAGAGATTTGCTGCTTGCAGTTCACCCTCCTAACTATATTGTACTGTGGAATGCAGACACAGGCACCAAACTTTGGAAGAAAAGTTATGCTGAAAACATCCTGTCTTTCTCATTTGACCCCTTTGATCCATCACACTTAGCTTGTAAGTTTATCTGTATAAAATACTGTGACCTTGGTTCTGTGTGACCAGGAAAAATGTTAAGCTAGAATGTTAATATTGAGATTAAATATAGTGGATTGAATAGAATAATGTCATAAATGCCATGAAGGAGTCTCAAAGCAAAGACAGGGAAGTCTTTGGCCAATGTGAAATGTAAAAAAGTACAAAAGGATGGCTGCTGAGGGAGAATCCAATAAGTAGACCAAGAATAAATGTTATTTTCAAAGAAAGGATTTTTTTTTTTTAAGGAATACAGTGTGAGCATCAGCTTCAGGAGCAATTCAGATGTCAAGGGGATGATGGAGGGAATATTTATTCATTTTAGCAGAAAGAAACTGAGAGAAATAAAAGAGTCACCATTTTCTTCTGGAATTCAGCTCCATCAGTCCTGATCTCTAATGAGACAGCAGGGTTTGAGGCTTTGTAATTTTGGGGGGGTTTATCTGCAATACCATTCAGCCTTCTGTAGACATCTTAGTTATGCAGCTGAGCCAAAACTTTATGCTGCAGCATAAATAACATGAGTTAATAATTCTTTGAGCCGTGCTCTGCATGAGAACAAAAAATGGTGTTACAGGCAATGTGCACAACTCTTCTATTTGCATTGTGAAGCTTAAAGAGAGAATAACTGAGTTATTCTGGGAGAGAATATGGGAGAGAATAACTGAGTTTCTGCCAGTAATACAGTATTTTTTTAATATAAACTTAATTTTGAAAGGTGAGTTTTGTGGATATTAATTAATTGTAATGTGCCATCTGCTGCTTTTTCAGTAGAACGTGCTGGTGGTCTAGAATGATGAGTTTTCTCCCTGATAGAGTATTATTAAAGTTATTAGCATTTCTCCTCACTGAGATGTCATTAAACTGGAATGCCCCAATCAAATTGCACATTGAATTTTGCTTCTTTATTTTTTTTCTTGGTGCAGTGCTCACCAGTGAAGGAATAGTGTTCATCTCTGACTTCTCTCCTTCTAAAGCTCCTGCCAGCTCAGGGAAGAAAGTTTACATCTCTAGTCCCCATTCCAGTCCTTCTCACAACAAGCTGGCTGCTGCTACAGGGGCCAAAAAGGCCCTTGATAAAGTAAAAATCTTAATCAGTAATGAAAAACCGAGGTAGGTTGCAAATATTTCTTCTCAGATAATGTGTTGTATACCTGTACATCTTATGGATATAATAACCTATAAGGTAATTAGTTTAAAAAAAAGATTCACTGGGGTAGGCAGATGTGAAAGGTAATATTTAGGAATATAACATTGACATCCAGTTCTGCTCATAAAAACCACCATATTATCTCAGCATATTTTATATAACTCAAATGGCATAATTTTCTCCTTTTGCTGACAGATTTTTATTCAGGTGTAAATTCAGAAACAGCTTTCTTAGTGGAAAAAAAAAAGATGAAAATGAGCTCCCATAATTCATTTTGATTGTGGATTGAGGAGTGATATAGCTAGAGAATAAAAATTATGCAGATACCTAAGAAGAGTTGTCATTCTAATGTTGTACATGATACTGCAGCAGGAGGCGTTTTCTGAATGATTAGTGCATAAATAAAATTAGAATTTTATGATTTCATTCCTATTTGTGTATTTTCTGCCCTTTTAAAACTTAAATTGTTGCATTTTGAGATTATATTTTTTTATTAGAAATTCTCTAGGCCACTTTCTTCCCTTTCTATTTTCTATTTGAACATTAAAAATATTTCTCAAACCTCTGGCAAATGTAAGAACCCACTAATCAGGCTGTATCAATGAGAAACTTATACTCTGTTATAATAGGGAGTTTAAATTGCAAACTGAGAAGACTTGACTGAGGAGAAGATTTTTATATGAAGTTAATGGGCATGATCTTATAATTTTGTGTTCTATAATGCCTGATTTGCAAATATTGAGGCAATACATAGGTTGTTGCAGCCTTATTTGTGCTCTGCATTAGCAGCAAACCATCAGATACCGTTTTTATGCTTTCTCTTGGTTGCATTTTAATTTAAATATGAATGCTGCCAAAGGTATGACCGGCTTCTCTTTTCTCCCTCCTTTTCAATCCAGAGTAGAAAGACTAGAATGAGAAAAAAAAAAGGAAGAAAAATTGCAGCAGCAATGATTCGTGGGGTTTTATGTGAGTTTAAGGAAACTCTGAGGAAAGAGGAGCAGGAGATTGTCAGGAAAGTGCAGACAAAAGGGGACTCAGAGCCCCAAAGCAAGCAATGAGGTGCAGGAAGTGTGTGAAGAGGTTTAATGTGTGATGGAATGAGATTAAAAACAAACAAAACCCCTCAAAGGGTCATCCATTAAATGAGTTCAGAGGCTTTTGAAAACTGAGCACAGGATGAGGATGATTTTCTTCACCATGACCCAAGTTCCTTGGATTCCACGTCCCTAAGGAACCCCTTTGTCTTGCAGCTGATCTCCTGATCACCTTTCATAAAACGATAAACTTTCCTCTCTTTGCTACTTTCTCTGAATTTTGAACACTGGGATTCTTGCTACACTGGTTCAGTTCATTTCCAAATAAAGTAATATGCATAACAATATAAAACTTGGAGTAAGCAATATGTTTAAGGGTAATTTCCCATGAATGTCAGTAAATGTCAGGGCAGCCAGCACTGTTCCTAAGTGAATTGCTTTGTATGTGGGGTGTGCAAGAATTACACTTGTTCCATTTGAATGAGATGCTATTTTTAAAATTACTCTCTAATCTTATTTAGACAAAAGCCAACAGGGTGTGTTTTTGGAGCTCAGTGATGCTCTGCACTGCTGTAACAGTTCAATGGAAACCTGCAGTTGCCTCGTGATCAAAATAGGGGTTACTTGAAACAAATGCAGCTGCAGGAGAAATCCTGCTGTTAATTTTATTTTGACACAACCTGATAAATGTTTGTATCTGACATTTTACAGTGCTGAGTCTGTGACACTCAACGACTGTCTCCAGTTGTCATATTTGCCTTCCAAGAGAAACTACATGCTGTTATTGTACCCCAGAGAAATTCTGATTCTTGACTTGGAAGTGAATCAGACAGTGGGTGTGATTGCAATTGAAAGAACAGGCGTGCCTTTCATACAGGTAATGAAGATTTGATGGGGTTTTAATCGTTGAAATAATTTAAGATCATAGATAAGTTGGTGATCCGCTGAGACTTGTTTGGTTAGTTCTAGAGAATGAAAATAAGTTAGTTCATGGGGGGAAAAACGTCCTCTGAACCAGCAAACAATTCAAACAAAACCTTGCAATTAATTTTTCACATTAATTGACTTCCTCAGTCACAAGTCCTGTAGCTAAAAAAAAATAATCATGGAAACATTGCATTAATGGTAACATTTTTTGTGACTCGCTCAAACATCAGCAATCAGTACTTTGTATTTGCAAGTGCCCTTTGCAGAGGTTGAAATTTTGATGATGTGATATAATGTCTGTCTCTCTGTGCAGGTAATTCCTTGTTTCCAGAGGGATGGGTTGTTTTGCCTCCATGAAAATGGTTGTATAACTCTGAGGGTTCGCAGATCCAACTGCAGCATAACTGGAACTCCAAGCGAAGAGCCAGGTAAGTTTTGTGTCAAAAACGTCCTGAAATGCCTTTTAATGTCCTTTGATGCCTTTTAATTAATAATTTAACACCAGTATTAACCATCATGCCTCATATGGTGAATTACAGCCCTTCTAGTGTTTTTCTCCCTGTGCATTGAATTTAAATTTAAATTTGTGCTGCTTTTTCCCAAAGTGGTTTTTGACTTCTCTGATGTTAAGTGCAAAATAGATTATATTAATATCCTGAAAATCCTTTTAGCACTAAATAATACTTTCATTATAAACTGGCTTAGCAGTCACAGATACAAGAATGTTATACATAAAAGATGAGTAGTGTGTTCTTTTTATCTTTAAGAATGGATATATTTTTCAGACAAACACAAGGTTTTGGAAGTCATTTGGTCAATTGGAAGAACTGATTTTAGAACTAAGATATGGGTTTTAGATTAATATCTAAATTATTAAACTTCTGTCTCTTTTATGAATTGTTACTAAGAATGGTCTTTTAAATGTAATGGAGCAGATTGGAAAAAAGGGAAAACATAGTTCTGTAAATGTAAATAAGTGATTTTTTTGTGGTTGTTTTGATTTGGGCAGTTTGCTAATTTCTAGTGAGCTACAATACTGGCCTCCAGGTCTGCCAGTAAACCTGGAATTTTGGATTGTGGAGAGCAGATGCACTTTGTGCCCAGATACGAAAGTTATTTTTTAGGTTTTGCAAGATTCCTTTGGAATAAGATATTTTAAAGACAAAGTTACGTTTTGGAGAACTTTCCAGAGCTGTGTTGCGTACAGCAAGATCAGTAGTTTTTGACTGCTTTTCCCAAACATGGATTTCAATCAGAGAGCCTCTGGTGATTGATCCCATCACGTGTTTTTCACTCTGATTATTTGTCCTCTGTGGGACCATTGATGTTACAGATCCAGAGCCAGTTCAGGAGCTGATTTATGATCTAAGAAGTCAGTGTGATGCCATCAGGGTGACCAAAACAGTGCGACCCTTCAGCATGGTGTGCTGCCCAGTGAATGAGAACTCTGCAGCTCTCATAGTCAGTGATGGCAGGGTGATGATCTGGGAATTAAAATCCAGTGTTTCTGGCAGAAATATTCGGAACAGGTAACGGGATTTATTTTTCCTACCATGGTTTCAATCTGTTACATTTACTGTGATGTCCTTCAGTGGTTTTTTTTGGTTTTGTGACACGTGGGAATGGAAGGAAGAGGAACAAAATGTGTCATCCAAAAAGATTGGTTCCCTTTCCTTGGGGAAGTGAAGGAGCTGTATTTCCTCTTTTTCTTTAAGAGATAATTCTGTCCTAAGTGGTTGGAGTAAGAAAACAAAAGATAGAATGAATGTTCACATTATTTTAGGGGGACATCACCTGGGTCTTTAAAAAACTACATTTCCAGGAGGGGAAGGGTTTTCTGCTTTCTTTGTGTGAATTTGACACTGAACAATATGAAGCTGCCCAGCAGGTGACTGGAATATGGTGGTATAAACAATGTTTTTGTGTACAAAGCCTTTAGAATTTCAGATTTTGAGCAGTCTCTACAAATACTGTGTGAAGGAATGCAGTTCTTTGAACATTCAATGTGTTAAGGTCGTTCTGCTGCAATAACCCTTGAAAGTACTGTTGAATAACATAAATAAATAAAATAAATAAATAAAATAAATAACTTACTGCCGTAAAATAAATAGATTTCTTAGTGCACTTTCAAATGTCAGTAGTACCAGATTTTCAACTTAGACCCTTTTGTTGCTCATCAGTGATTTAATATTTCTATTCTTGGTGTTCTCAAAAATACTGCTGGTTGGATTCCTTGTGCTGCATATCCAGGAAAGGTGTTTAGAATCCATATGTTCCTGGGTTTTACTTCTTGTGTCCTTAAGAGTAATTTCCAAAACATTGATCTTTGTCATAATTATATAACTCCCAAAAAATGTAATAACATTATGAGAGCCACTGAGCCTTGAGGACTGTGGATATAAAGCATATTTGTAATTGGCACAGTCTTTAATGGATTTTGAAGGAGTCTTCCTTCATTAGCTCTTGATCCTGCTGGATTTGATGGTCATCATGAAAATGTGAACACAAAGTATTTTGCAGTGAGATTTTAAAGAAAAACATTTTGTTTTCATTCCTTTTACAGCAGCTCAAGTGCATCACCTTTGTATTCCCCAGTCTCCTTCTGTGGAATTCCTGTAGCACCATTCCAAAATAAACTTCCAGACCTCTCATTAGACAACATGATTGGTAAGAATTGCTTTCATTAATATTACAGGGTTTTTTAAATGGTTGTGCATTTTAGCTTGAGAACTGCATTTGTTAGAATTGTTTTCTGTGCAATTTAAATAGTAACTCTGAAATTAAAGCTGTTTGCTAAAGAAATTATCAAATGAATCCATTTGAGGACCAATGCTTCAAGTTCATTTTCTCTGAGGAAAAGAAAAAGTGTTTTAAGTTGGAATTTGGCCAAAACACTTTCATTTTTTTGATATTAATCTCAAATGGATGAAGCCAATTTATGTGACACATCCCAGCTATTTGAAATCTACTTCAATATTGAGAAATTTCCCATTAGGATGCTTAGGTTTATGTTTTAAAACTAATTTCTGCTGGAAAAGCGACTCGTGCTGCTCAGAGATACAAAAGTGCAGCTTTGGAATTGCATTTGCTGAGAGGTGTCTGGATGAGCTGGTGTAGGTACCTTAACACATTTTCACTTTATCTCATGTGTTTAAAGATGCCATTTAGGGCATGATTTTTTAAGTCCAGCCTGGAAAAGCCTCTGAGCAAGCTGGTCTAGTGGAAGGTGTCTCTGTCCATGGCAGGGAGCTGGAATGAGATGAGCTTTGAAGTCCCTTCCAACCCAAACCATCCTGTGATTCCATGAATTTTTCTTGTACCTGCATTTCCTGTAGTCATTGACATCCCAGCTAACGTTGGTTTTGTTCCTTACAACATTTGGACTTGTTCAGCTGACTGCAGAAGGTGCACAGCCCTGGAATTACATCTTTTTTGGGCCTGTCTTTATTGCTGTGCCCGAGACAATTCACTATATTTTGGGAGGTAGATTGCACTTTACTGTCTGGGCTTGAATTCTGGAAGAAGACTGGAATTATTGCACTTGCTTTCTTTTCTCACATTTTTTAATGATATAAATTTCTGTGTCTGATAACTTTCCATAACATCTCTGATTAAAACAATCCTAACAAGAGCTTTAATTTTTAAGCAGGGCAAGGTGCAGGTGCTGGAGAAGAGCAGTTGAGGAGCTCATTTCTGCAAGAAGTGCACCTGAAGTTCCTACTGACTGGCCTCCTTTCAGGGCTCCCTCTGCCTCCCTTTGCCATCCGCATGTGCCCCCCCCTTACAACAAAGAACATCAAACAGTATGAGCCAATCCTGGCTGTTGGTAAGTCCTTCAATAGCTTATTCATTGCTCTGAAGAGTAGATATTAAATGCAAATATAGTTGCTAATACAGAAGAGGAAAATCTGTCTTTTGATCCTTTGTAAGTAATTAAAGATATCGACCCTTTTTCAGCTGTCATAGTCCTTGGATTCTTCTTGCCTGCCTTGAGTTTCAGCAATGCTACCTGAAAAATTGCAATACAGTAGCAAGTTTGTATTTATCCTTTCGTTTACTATGCTGCTGGTCTGTTGATACACTCAGCATTTTATATGCTGCTCTCACTTTGTTCTAAACATCAGGAAATACGGATTTCTGCAGTCCCGCATTCCTGCAATAAATAAATAAACTTTACAGAGACTTTATTTTTGCTCTGATTTGAATATCTAAAAATACACTTGAAGCATATTATTCTATCTTATTCCAAATGTAGTTAAACTCATCTGGGTATGAGAATAGTTGCCAGAGAGCACCTGATTTATTAACTCTGAGTTGTCCCTGTTTAAATCTGATTTTTCTAGTGTGCTCTTTCAGACCACATCAGGGATCTCACAGTGCATCCATGCAGGCTGCTGCCTCTGCTGTCAGCAGGCTGGAAGAGCAGACACAGAGATGCTGGAATGTAAAGATTGTAGGGCACTGTAGAATTAGACCTTGGGATTTGGGTTCTTCCAACATACACTCAGAATATCTAAATATCAGTCCAAATCTGTGTCTGTCATAAGTCAGACTTGGGAGAGTCTTGTTATTCCTGATGTTGCCTGTGCTGTAGAGCCTTCCTAGATTCCTGGATGGGGTGGGGGAATTATTACAAAGATGAATGTTGGGCAGGAGCTTGCAAAGAGGATGTCACTCCAGTAACGAAAACACCACAACAATACATGTTTGTGTGTGTGCAGTTCTCATAATACTGGTATTTACTGAGCTAAAATACCACCTAGAATTGTGCTCTAAAACATAGACAGGCTCTCATGACATGATGTGATGCTGCTAAAATTGGATTTTTATAAGCTGTAATTCTTAAAACAAGTGAAATACAAAGATTAGGAAACAGGTAGGTATAAAGTGCATTTATAGCAAGGTCTTTCCTGACTTAAGGTACCTGAATTAGTCTTTAGGTATCCATTGTTGTATTTTGTGAAGTGATCTGAGTATAATTAAGTGCCTCATAGAAAATTATAACTTTCAGTGTTTCTGAAGGTTTTTGATGTAGTTGAAGCTAATAGCTACCAAGTTATTGATTTCTAATTTGGAAGAGGTCATTATTTCAGGAATGAGAAAGCAGAATTGCTGTAATGATTCAATAAAATCTGCCCATGATTCTCCCCTGGCATTATTGGTGGATAACAATTAATAAAATTCCCTGAGGCATTTACTCATCTCCAGGAATCAAACCAAACAGAAACACTCCTTTCCTCTGCAGCTGGGTGGGTATGTTGTGAAAATGCAAAAAGAATGAACAGACTCTATAAATAGGTTCAAGAAAAGTCTTGATCCAAGTGGATATCACTGGATGGCTTTAATATTTGGGATTTTAGTGCTAGAAATCAAAGTGCCTTTTCTAAAATTGTAATAGTTACAGGAATTTTTTAAAAAAGAGAAAGAAAAATAGCTGTAAACCCTGCATTTTCACTGAAGTATAGAAGAGAAGAATAAAATGTATGTCTTTATTTTTTTAATCACTTTTTATAGGTACAAGTAATGGCTCTGTCCTGGTGTTTCACCTTACAAGTGGAGTCTTACACAAGGAGTTAAGCATCCATTCCTGTGAAGTCAAGTAAGATTTTCATTTTAATTCCTACTACAATCCTTCTAGCAAACAAGTCCTAAACCCTCTGACTGGTGTTCCAGCAGCAGTGTGGGTGTCCTGCCTTGCTGTTCATGACACTCAAGGAAATCTCCTGTCAAGTCTTTACCCCAACAGTGTCTTTGCTGTGTATAAGCTGCAAAACACTGACAAAATTGGAATAAAAATGACATTGAAACAAATGCATGCTGCTGATCTAGGATGCATATCAGCTCCTTCCAGCCTCTTTAGTCACTGGAGTACAAAGAAGTCTTTAAGGACAAGAAACCTTTTTTCAGTGTCTTTTTTATTGAGCAGTCAGGACTCATGGATTGTGTCCTTTGAAATAATTCTGATTTGTGTCTCAGGGTTTATTTGTTTTGTCCCCCTGGGGCTGACATAGCTGTTGAGACAGATCTAGTCCTGGCTGAAGTCAAAATAATTGTGTTGTTGAAAGATTTTAAAGACTGAATAGAGGAATCAGTATTTATCCATCCTAAGAAGGAACAGAATAAGTTTAAGGCTGTTGTACTGTGTGTTTGTGTACACGTTGTGCACACCATGGCAGAAGTTTCTGGATAACTAATGGCAAAGATATCAAAAATGGTGCTTGCTGGATACATATTTCCCCAACAGGATACATATTTCCAGACAGAATTAAGCATGAAAAATGAAATATTTCTAGTACTGATATTAGTAAAAATTTATCTTAGAATTGTGTCATGAAGTCTTTATCTGGTTAAGGGCTGCATTTTACTGTGTACTCTCCAAAAGGTAAGAAAAATAGAGGTAACTGAGAATAGGTAGTTCTGAGAGTTCGTTAAGGAAACCTGCTTGGAATCTGCCACAAAAATTAGGTAAGTTAATTTATGTTTGTAGTGTGATTAGCTGGCACTGTAAGAAAAGAATTCCCCTTTCGGTTCTGAACAATTTGAATCTTTATGGTTTCATCCCATCAACTACTTATGAAAATATTTTCATTTTATTTTCTGTTCTGCAGCACAAGAGGACCGTCCTTTCTTTTTTAAAGTGATTATAGAATTCAAAATAAAAACTGCTACTGACATTTCACAGATTGAAAAAATTAAGATAGAGAGGAGGAAATAAATACACTTCTGAAAAAAAAGCTTTGTGTATTATTAGAAGTATTGTTAGTTTGGGCCTTTCAATTTGTCAGAAGTTTGCAGTTTTTGAGAAACTTCAGGACTAACATTGTCTTTTTAGCAACTGTCTTCAACAAGTGGTATTTTTAGAAGTAAAATAAAATGTTTGTGAATTCTGTTTAACCATTAGCTGGTATCTGGGTAAGTCTTCTGAATATTTGTTCTAATTTCCTCAGTCCCAGCCTTAATAGTCTGAATGACTTTCCACACAATTTTTACAAGTTTAAGGGAATGCTTCAAGTAATGTAGTCTGAGGCACAGGGATTCTTTCTGATTTTAATTAATTTTCATGGAGTGCAACAGTTTTTCTTCCAGTGGGAATTCTTACTTTACCTGTAAAATGCAGATAGATTGGATAATGCCTCTGTATCTGAAAATATACCTTCAGGGAACATCATTATTTTAGTATGTAATTGAGAATACTCTGGAATTGTAACTCCAGGCCAGCAGAGTTTTCAGTGCTCTGTAGTTTGAGAATGTAATAAAAATAAGGCAATTGTCCTTTACAAACCAAGTGTGGTAAAGTAATGAGTTGTTTGGGTGTTAGCAATTAGAATTTTTTTAAGATTAAAGTGTTCTTTTGTAGAAGCTACATAGGTATTCACAGGCTGATCTTTTTGTTTTTATTTAAACTTTGAAATTCTATGTTGTGATTAGGAGGAGGAAGAATTGTCTTTCTGTCCTTTAAAGGTAGTTCATAGTTAGGAGTAACCTTGAATATTTATTTTATCCATGATTATTGCTTGGCTGTTTCACTGTTTGTTTAGAGCTATGTAAGTAAATACTAGAGAGAATTCCAATAATTCTTATTATTGAAGGGAATTAGAAGAACCATGAAATACCAAAGTCTGATCCCTGTTCTCCATGGACCAGTCTAAGCTATTGTGGCAAAACAGGAGATGATAATCCATCTTCAATGCAGAGAATATACTTGGGACATGGAAATAAAATGCCTCCAATGTTCTTCTGGTCCAGTGGCACATTTGCACCTCTCAATGCTGCTTTTCCTTGTCCTGATAGAGAGATTGCTGTGACTGGAGCAGTGCTGCCCATTCTTTTGCACTGAAGCTCAGCAAGTTCAAGGCTGCAACAGCTTTTATTTTTAAATTTCAAATCTCGCTGATTGTAACAGGGATGTTTATGGCCTGCAGGCAAAACGTGGGAATTATGGCATTACATCCAAGTTTTAGCAGTTGAATGGAAGTTGTTTTAACATTTGAATTTAAACTGAGTGCCCTTTGGGAAACTGCTTTGCAAACATTCTACACCTCCTTAAAAAAACTTTCCTTGAATAGAGAAATTAGAATGAAAAATATCTACTGTCACTTTGGTCCCACGTATGGTTTTATTTCCAATTTTATCTTGCTCTTTTTCTTATAATCCTTAGATTTAAGTAGCAGCTGCCATGTCATAAAGTCACAGCAATCCATTCCCAGCTAGAAAAGTAATTTGTGTTTTTATCCCCTTCAGTACCCTCTGTAATTTGTTTGCATTGGAAACATTAATCAGAACAACTGAGTCTCACTTCTGAAGTAACTGAGACAAGCTGAATGTACAGAATCCCTGAATTTTATAATTTTAAAGAGTGGATTCAGTCTGAGCAACAGTTGACAGCTGTATGTAACCCTTAATTCTGGAGGGCAAAGATGTCTTTTTTGAGGAAATGGAGCTGTTTCAATGGGGAAGGCATTACTGGTGTCCTTCATTAGAGTTTAAACCACTGTCTTCACATTCTCACTTTGCCTGTCTGACAGTGACAAAGATGATATTGTTTCAGGTGCAAGCAGTTAGCCAAGCTAAGGTTTCCTCTTGCTGATGAGTGTCTGGGGTTTCTGTAGGTTTTTATTAGTATTGACAGATGGCCAGGCAGCAGCAGAGAAAAAGGACTTGCCCCGTTAAACCCGAGCTGATGAAAACTATAGAAAATGCCTCAGGTCTTTGAAGGAGAAGGGTGAATAACTACCAGCAGTAACAAGGCATTATGAGTTGCTGGGCTTTTTCCAAAAAACATAGTGGAGCAGCAGATAAAAAATGGAAAGGTGTCAGAATTCCCATTTCTTCCATTTCAGAAAGCTCCCTGTATTTACGACCCTTTGGAGACTTGCAATGTCACACGTTACCACAGTTGTAGATTCCTGTTCAGTCATTCCTGTAATGTTTCAATTAATCATCGAGTGCTTCTCATTTGGATTGAAATTATTGGTTGAACTTTCATAGGTCCTGCTGGGAAAAAGGCTGGGTCTTAAATTTTTAATTTTTCTTGAGGGCTTAGGGATAAAGCTTCGCGTATTTTTAAAGCTTGGACTAAAATAATAAATACGGCCATAAATTATATGTGCAAAATATTATGGGAGTGCTTTTTGTTTTCACCCCTCTACACTACATTTGGGGAACTTCTACTTAATACAATGTGAATTGGATTTACTGGCATTAAATCATAAATACTGGTATTTATCTCCCTCATATTTCACATATATTCTTGCAAAGCACACCATGATTTTACAATTGAAGTAACAGAAGACTTGGTTGTCCTGGAAACATTTCTTAAATGATCTGTGTTTGAAGGATTTGAGGAAAACCTAAATCCTTTTATCCATGTTAAAATTAAGTTGGGCATATGTATGTGTTAAGAACAGTCTCAATTTCCTTTTAGATTAGTTCCTTGATTTATGTCAATACAATGTCAAAATGATAAAGCACTCAGCAGTTTTTGCAGGCACAAGGTGTGTGAGTGAAATGGGGATGGAGGATGATCTCCTTTTGGAACAGTACCACCTAGTGCCACTTTCTGTCCTCTTTGGGCTATTATTCTAAGATATTGTGGATTCCAAGAATTTTCTTAGAATCCATCTGTGTGCAGTGTAACTTCACATCCTTGCAGCACTCCGAGGTAATTTGGTTGGGAGCTGACTTGGAATGAGCAAAAAGAATAAAAAAAAATCACCAGGTTTTTGGTTTTTTTTTAATGATAGCCTTTAAAATCTCTTCAGGGCCTTTCTATTTTTTATCATCTTTGTCTCTCCTCTCTGTGGACTGAAGGAATGAAGTCCTCCTGCCCTGCTATCCATATAAATATTTCACTGTATGTTGGCCAATTTGAGTTGTTCGATAGTAACCACTGACTTAATCAGAGCAGTGCTTTTAGTCCCCTCTAGGGCTGACTCTGTGTGAGGGATTTCTGCAAAAGTTGACAGTGCTTTTAGCTGAAATTTTTGCTTTAACCAAAGAAGAACTAGTGTGGTCTGAAAAGAAAGCTGCTCTTTAATTTAATTCAGTAACTTTATATTTCCATCCTACTTGTAAAACTCATACCTTATTTTTATACTTAAATATAATGTTTCCACAAAGTGCAGAAAATCACTTCTGTGCTGTTTGCTTTGAAGAATATGCACGAAAAAAAAAGATTAATTGTACTTCAGGTTATTTTCTGGCCATTGAAATATTTTGGCTGACGTGCTCCATGTACTCCCTTCTGATCCCAGGGGCATTGAGTGGATAAGCTTGACTGGCTTCATTTCCTTTGCCACATCAACACCCAACAATCTGGGCCTGGTCAGGAATGAGCTGCAGCTGGTGGACCTCCCAACAGGTGAGTGTTTCCTTTTTTTATTGCTCCTGTTGTCATGAAAAAATGAAACAGTAAAGAAGAGTTTTAACTGGTTTTGCTCTTGTGTCCTTGTGAAGCCACGTGATGTGTTTTGTCTGGTGCTCCACAGACAGACCTGAGCCAGCACGTTTGCAGAAACATCTGTGCCTTGGACTGATTAAAAAAAAAATATGAATAAGTGTCAGCAGGGGGTTTAGGAGGAGTCACAGAGCACCAGTATTAGTGGTGGATTTTGTTCACAAAATGCATGTATTTCCAAATGTGTGGTGTCACAGTGTGCACCCACTGCTTCACGTGCACCTGAAATAGTGTTGAACCATTTATTGTGCTTTCTGATAGCAACAGATAATTTTTCCAGGTAGATCAGGCCCATGGCCAGAATTTGACTGTGTGAATGTGTGTAAAATAAGTATTTCAGTGATAAAATCTGATACTTTCAGAAGGAACTGGTAAGGTTAAAAATAAATAACTTTTTAAAAGATACTGTTGATAGCAAAATGAACAGGTTGTGTGTGTTTTTCAACTATTCTGGCCTCATAATAGATGACAAACATATTTGTGATTGAACTCAGTATTTGCACAATACTAGGAGGTGTAACTGGGGAAATTAGCCCAAAATAGGAAGCACTTCAATAATTTTAAATTATTTTTGAATGTGAAAACCTGGAGCCACTTAATTTCTAATTGAAGAGCCTGAATCTTGTAATACATGGCTAATTCTGAATTACTTTATGTAGAATAAAGCAATTTTTTTTTTAATGGGGTTTTTTAAGCTGATGGAAAAAACTCAATTGTTATATTTCCAGGATGCTGCACAAAGAGTTTATTCTTGTAACATGACATTATTTTAATTTTTTTTCCATATAATGTCTTTTGTTCATCTGTTTAAAACCCAAACCAAAAAGATACACACATTGTGATATTAATCTCATGTAAAATGGGATTTTGCCTGGGCACTCAGCTTGTAAATCAGTATTGAACATTTATAAGCAGAAGTGAGACCTTAGCATGTGGTTTGCTTAAAAATGTTACATTTCCTCTTTAAAGCTTTCAAGGAAGGCATAGCAATTTAACCGTTTGCTTGTTGCTTCTTCCATCACTTTTGTGCCCAGCTTTCTATTTTAGGGCTAAGAAAACTGTGCTGATTTGTGTTTACTTTACAACCACTAAGACAAAATTCACATTTACATTTCTGAACCAAAAAAATGAAGGAAAATTCCTCAAGTGCTTCATCACTAATGAGAAGGAGCTGGAAGGTTTTCTGTAGCCTGGCCTCTGACATGAGAGCTCTAACTAGCATTCTTGAT
This sequence comes from Lepidothrix coronata, assembly GCF_001604755.1. Lineage (NCBI taxonomy): Eukaryota > Metazoa > Chordata > Aves > Passeriformes > Pipridae > Lepidothrix > Lepidothrix coronata. Next base: position 2,093,722 of record NW_016690205.1, read on the forward strand.
AACTAGATTTATTCATTATAATTAGTATATAGATTTATTCATTTTAATCAGTATAAATAACTTAGCTACAGAGTAGCTAAGTACAGGCAGCCACAAGAGTAGCTAAAATTGAAAAGCTTGAATTTTCCTTGAAAGCTGAGGAGAATGAAACCTGCAGAGGGGATGCTGTGGTACCCCTGTGTTTGTAGGTCATTATTCCTTTTAATGATATGTGTAACATCTGTAATTCTGCAACACTTTGTGCAAGTGGGTGAAGATTTTTTTGGGAGTAAGATTATAAATTCTTATGGGGATAAGATTATAAATTCTTAGGGTTTGTTCTTTTAGCTGGAAAGAAAGAGAAGGAAAACGTCGACAATGACAAGAGCAATGTAAGAGATGTCAGGTTACTTGGGGGTGTTCTGGCTTGGTTTATAAACTATTTCTGTTTGCAAACAGAATTGTTGATGAACTATTTCCATGTTTATATTTAGTTTGGTAACTGTTTCTCTTTTCCCTCTGCTGTGTTTGTGTTCCAGGCAGGAGCGTTGCCTTTCGTGGGGAGCGAGGCAATGACGAGCCGGCCATCGAAATGATAAAGGTGTCTCATTTGAAGTGAGTGCAGCAGCCCTGGGAGGTTTATATTTTTTATTCTGCTCCATGAGGATCCTCATGACACCATAGAGATTCTAGGAAAAAAGAACACTTCAGGGTGAATAGAAAAATGTACAGCAGCATCAAGAGAAAAATACTTCACAATATTAATTCCAAATGCAAAAGCCGTGAGTGTTTCTGTGGTTGACTCTGTAACTTCAGGATCCAATCCCATTGCAAGATCAGTCTGTAATATTTTATTTCTTATAAAAATTGTGTTGACTAAACAGGCATTTTGATAATATTAGGGAGAATAAAAGTGCTGAACACTTTTTGTCGACTTTGATTTTGTTATGAGTTAATTTTCTTTTCTGTAACTTAAGCCTAACTTAAAACTATGAAGTTTGGTATTAAAAATTGGATGATTTTTCAGGTTTATTAGTTTTTCTAATTATTTCACACCTTTATAATAATTGTTTACTGGAAGACCAGATGTGAGATATAGTTGTTTGAAAAGTCAGCTGATAAGTGACCAAATTGTTTACTATCAAGTCCTCATTATTTTTAGCTCAGGCCTGTAACAGGAGACCCTGGTCTTCATAGTATCAAAAATAATAATAGTAGTACTCTGGGAGATTACTTCCCTTTCCTGTCTAAATGAAATTAAAGTGGTGTTGAATTTAATGAGGTGTTGTTTCTAAATCTTAGAAGTTTTTTTTTTCTTTAGGGTGGAGGAAAAAAATTAATGTCCTCTAGCTTGCATAGGAATATTTTCAGAAGTATGTGTACATTTCAGAGAATTTGGAAGAGTTCAAGCATGTAGTGGTCTTATTAACACATTAAAAATTAAGAGCAGTCATGGGCTTAGATGAAGAGAGCAGAGAGTGCTGAGTGAGAACAAGAAAGAATAGAGATAATTCATTTGAATAGAGGTAATTGCAGTGGCAGAAAGTACATATTCTGCACAGCCTCTCTATTTTCAAGTTAAATGTGAAAAGTGGTAGATTAAAGGTATTATACTTGTGTAACTCCACAGATGAACAGTCTGAAGACATAACTGACAAGTGGAAGGTGGTTTAATGTTCATTTATTCCTGGATTAGGAAGAGGCCTCATGGCCAAGTCAGAGGTGCTGCTGCTTTCTCTGAACTGCTTCCCTGGTCTCCTTCACAGTAACTGAGCAGAACCACCTGACAGAAATTTGTGTATTAGCTTTGAGGAGGACTCTTTTTCAGACCTTCTTTTGCTCTTCGGTAGCTCAAGGGAATCACAAGCTTCAGAGGGGGATTTGAGCTGACTTAGTTTGCTCTGCTTGCTCTTGGTTTTTGAGGGTTTCCAGAGTGCTGATATGAACAGTATATGTGCAGTAAAGTGCTCAAACTAAAATGGAATGATTACTTTTGCTGTAGTAAATTCTCATTTGTTCTAGGCAGTATCTGGCTGTGGTATTTAAAGACAAACCACTGGAGATCTGGGATGTCAGAACCTGCACTCTGCTCCGAGAGATGTCTAAAAACTTCCCCACAGCAACTGCTCTGGTAAGGAATAAATTCTGTTACTGCTTATCAAATGTGGTAAGTTGAGATAGTATAAAAATCTTTGAACGATTTTGTAGCAAAATGTTACTGTATCTGTATCATATATATATATAAAGTGCTTTACCATTTCATCTGTCACCATTTTCATCTCTCATCATAAAGAGGCAAAAGGGAGGCACTGGTGAGAAACCTGGTCTGTCCCTCGGGTGGTGGAGGGAGGGATCATAGAAAACAAATTGTTATAAATCCGCAGTAAGTTCAGGGAATAAACATTTGTCTTTTCTGTTTTCCTGGACAATTTGTCACAGGAATGGTCACCTTCCCATAACCTAAAAAGCCTGAGGAAGAAGCAGCTGGCAGCCCGGGAGGCCATGGCCCGACAGACGGTGGCATCAGACACCGAAGTGACCAGCGTGGAATCCTCTGTCATCAGGTCTCTGTCTCTCTCTGATCTGATGCTCTTCTACAGCACTGCTTGTTTTTCCACCCTGAGAAAAACTGTTTCTGTTCCCTGGGCCAGGGAACAGAATATGTTTGAACTGAATCTTGAGTATGTAACAGGCAAAACAACTTTATGGTCCTCCCTTCAGATTTTATATGTGGGACTTTGATGTGCTTTGAAGTTGCTCTCAGGTGTGTCTGTAGCCCCTTGGTTACCTGGTTCTTGAAGTAAAACTGTTATTTGACCCCAGACATTTTCACTCTTGCTTCTAGATAATTTGCTTTAAGGGATATATGGGATTTTTTTGTGCTGCCTGTCTGCACTAAATAGAATTTGCCTTGCAATTCTCATCTCGAGAAAGAAATAATTATGTCTCATTGTGTTCCTTTTAAAGCTTGTTACAGGAAGCTGAAAGTAAATCGGAGCTGAGCCAGAACATTTCTGCCAGAGAGCACTTTGTGTTTACAGGTGCTGATGGGCAGGTTTATCACCTCACAGTAGAAGGGAACTCAGTAAAGGACAGTGCAAGAATTCCTCCTGATGTGAGTCCAAATTTTCTGTATCATTGATGCTTTAATTTTTTTCTTAGCTATGAGTGCTTGAAAAAAAAATCAAGGATATGCCTTGTAGCAGCAAGTGATCACTAATGCAGTAATTTGAAATCTGAAATACAAATTCCAACTTCAAAACTGTAACAATTCTGTTTTCACAATCCTATCATTTTTTTGTTGAAAATATTATTGAAATAAATGATTTTTTTTTTTTACAAGTTGAGATCTTCACAGGTCCTGACTTGCTTTCTGAATAAATTACTTGACATATTTTTAAGAATTTTAGTAAAACTTGTAAAAATGTTGAATAACAGAGACACTTATTGAAACATGATTCTGTTCTGTTAATGGATTTTGTCTTGTGTCATAAGGAGGACTTAAAACTGTGAGTTTTAAATTTGTTTTTTTCCGAGTTACTCTGAAGAATTCTTTCTCTTTTAAATTTTTCTTGAATGCTTTGATGCTTAGAAATAGGTGTTCTTTTATTTTTATTTCCTTCTTTAATCTATGCTACTATTTTGATGAATGAGGTCTGCCATGTTGGTGCTTCCTTGCAACAAGAGACAGAGAAGTGATTTCTGTTGCTATAATCCCAAAATTTTTTACAAGGAAATATCTTTTGAAGTATTTTGAAGCAAATATGACTGACGTGATAAATGTTTATATTTGATAGAACTGTTTCTGTTTTAACTGAGTAGAATTTGGACTTTTTGTGTCATATATTTTTTTTTAAATGCTGAAACCAATGTTGAAGTGTTTATTCATATGTCTGTCTCTATTAACCACAAGATTTTGTTCTGCTTCTTAAATATTTTCAGGGAAGTATGGGTAGCATTACATGTATTGCTTGGAAAGGGGATATACTGGTTCTTGGAGATGTTGATGGAAACTTAAACTTCTGGGATTTGAAAGCCAGAGTATCCAGGTATGAATGCAAATCAAGTCTGTCAAACATGATGTAATGAGTGTTAGAATTTGGGCTTCTTTCATCCTTCATCATTTTTGTTCTTCACTGCAGGAGGTGCTTGAGGGGAAAATTTCAAGCATTTTGAAATAAAAATTCAGAAAATGCCTACTGTGTTACAGTTCTCTACATTTCAGCTCTCATGTTTTCAGAAGAAGTAACATTTAATGAAAGTTTTAAAACCAGCTAGATATATTTTTTTTTACATTAAGTATTGTAGTATTTATTTCAAGCATTTAATCATCTAAGTTTTAATAATCTGTGTAGCTATTTGTGTGTGCACATACAGGTAGAGAGATTGTTCTCCTCCTCAGTCTGTGCAATATCAGGATCTGCAGAGGGATTTAATTGCCCCCAGTTTTAGGTGGAGAGTGATTAATACTAATATTGCACTTCCCTTTTCTCAGGGGGATCCCCACACACAGGAGTTGGGTGAAGAAAATCCGATTTGCCCCAGGGAAAGGAAATCAGAAACTTCTTGCCATGTACAACGACGGGGCAGAAATTTGGGATTCCAAAGAGGTGGGTGCCTGGGGGTTTGATTTGCACTTACCAAAGCACACCTCTTACTTCTGAAAATCAGGGATTAAGTTTTACAGAGTCATGATTTCTTGCTGACAGTTGTATGATGAAGTCCTACAGCTTTTCTCAGAAGACTTTTGCTTCCTATAAAGCATTTTTAAGCTGCCATCAATGAAAAGTACCTTTCACTCATAAAGCTGACAATGTGTCTGAGTTCCTCTTTGTCACCCTCTTGGAATGGGTTTGAGGCAGACCTTGAAAATTTAATAGGGAGTCCCCACTTTTAGAGTTTAATCTGTGGACAAGTGATTACTTTTGCTACAGGTCTCTTAAATTCTGTGCATAGGCAAGAATAGATTTAATTTGTTAGGGAATACCAGAAAACCAGACATTTTGTTCATTAACATTGTCTAGCTTCTCACCTTACTCTGAAATTCTGTAGTTATGTTCACAAATCTTTTGGGGTTTGCTTCATAGGTCTTTCAGGGGATGATAGTACCATGGGGAAGGAAAGATAATTGTAGTGTTTTAAGTGAGCCCCCTGGACTAAGTTCAGGGTATGAGGATGGGAAACAGGAATTTTATTTTTTTTATTTCTTGCTATGTGATGAGCACCAGCTGCAAACTCAGGTACTTATTTAGTGCAATGTAGAAATCTGTTGGTGATAAGAGTTGGACAGCAGATATGAACAACTGCTGTGAATTACCTAAGCAGAGTAGAATATTATCCCATGAGTCTCTCCTTGAAGCACATTTGAATAGTTTTGTTGCCATAAGATACTCCTCCCTCTTTTTTTTCTAGGCCAGAGGAGTTTCCTACATGAAAGCATTTTAAACTAAAATCATGTTTTCAACTGATTTCAACTGAAAACCTTTCAGAAATCTGTAGTACTATTTTATGATCTCAGTCCTATTATAGGATCATCTATATAATCATCTCCTTAGGACTTCAGCTTTTGCCTACAACCAGTCCGAATTCTCTCACTCATGAAAATAATGGTGTCCTAGAGCTTTTGTACCTTACACCTCTCTAACTCCTTGCTTTGCTCTACAACAAGTGAAAGGAAACAGCAGAATGTTGATTGCAGTGGAATTCTTGCTACTGTTTCCTTACATTAACAATTGTCATGTCCTGTGATGCTACAGAAGGGTTATAAAATGTCCAACTACTGACCAGTTAAAAGCACAATGTAATTTCTGTTTTCTCTCTTTTGTTTGTGGACAATGAACCATCCCATTCCCATAAAGTTCTGTTAATACTATGTCTAAATGTATTTCTAGACAGGTTCAGCATTTAGCAAAAAGGTGTATGTTAATGAAGAGCGTGAGTTAATTAATGAGAACCTCACTCTGGCCTCGATGCACATGTGCTGGATCAGGGGGCTGGAATTAAAGAGGGAATGTAGATTCCCACCAGTTCACCATGGAAATTTTAGGTCAGAAAAGGTAACAAAAAGGCAGCTGTACAGCTTGTGCTCAAAAGGATCTTTTGTCTCACCTCTAAATTGGGAAAAGTATTGTTTCAGGGCAACCACGTGACCTACTGCAAGGTTTCTAAATTCCCTGCTCTCCAGAAAGGACCGTTATTAAAATGATTTACAACTAACTTCACCTTTTAATGTGAATTTTGAGCTGTGCCTCGTGGGTGTGTGACACAGCCTTAGACTGGGTGATGGAGAGCCTACTAAAAATGACAAATAACTTCCCCAGGTACAAATGGTGAGCAGTTTAAGGAGCGGAAGGAACGTGAATTTCCGGATCCTGGATGTGGACTGGTGCACGTCTGACAAGGTGGTCCTGGCATCAGATGATGGATGTATCCGAGTCCTGGACTTGTCCATGAAACCCTCCTGCTTCAGGATGGATGAACAGGACCTCATAGGTATGGTGATTTCATTTTGTTGTCAGCTGGTAGGTAAAATGCACTGGTAATTTGTAATAAAAATGTTCAGCATTTCTGTTAGAACAAAAAATTATCACATGTAGAGATTTTGATCCCTCTCTAGTGGTTTTCGAAGATACAGATAAATGTTTTAGGCTTAGGTCATGTGAGTTGTTTAAAAAAACATCCATACTTTTGACTATCTGAATTAGAATGAATAATAAGAGCTTTTTGTGCAGAAAATCTGGAAAGGTGACTTAAAAAACATTGGTACATCACTTAGGTATCAGTACCTACATCACTGACATTCATGACATGATTCTGAAACATTTGTAATGTGTGAAAATGTCTTTTCTGAATTTTTTTCAGGTATCAAAGGCAGTTTGTAGATGGAGTAATTTCAGACCAAACTTTCAAACAACACTCACATTGCTCTTTTACTTTTTTGCCGTATGTTTAAGAAGGGAAATTAAATATTTAACTAGTTAACTAAGCTCCTTTTTTTTTTTTATTACTAATGTTCCAAATAACTGCTTTTGTTGTCATCTTTTGAGTCAATCCTACCTTTACTCATAGAATTTCCTTAAAACACTAGATTCCCTTAATGTAGATTCTAACTGAGACATATTTGGAAAAATGTGATGTGGGAAGCTGTGGTGTGGAATGCTTGAGAGAACATGTAATTTATCACAGCTATTTTTGCTATCAAATCAATGTTCTGTAATATTAAGTTGTAAAGATTAATGTTGTAAAACCAAGCACACTTCAGTTAGGATGTGCCAGCTGTAAGGTTGCCTGTGATTTAGCTGTCCTGCCTCTACACTCTGGTGATCTTTTAATTACAGAATCACATTTACTGGATTCCTACACCATTCAGTGCATACAAAGTGCAGGGAATTTCTGAATATTTAATAATGTAGCTGGTTGGTGCTTGTTTTACTCCTCAGTCAAACTCCTTACCCAAACCTTGTACTGAATACAGAGTTACTGACTTTTAAATTTGTGTGACAGCAGTTAATCCTATAATTTTCATCTTATTTCTCTGCTAAGACAGATGGGTGTTAAACTTCCCAACATCCTTAGAAACCAGAGGGGCAAAGCAAAACTAACCATGCATTTGGGTACAGCTTTCCTTGTTTTCCAGCATGCCCTTGTAGTAGCAATAATCATTGTATACAGCTCTACTTCATGCCACTGTAATGTATTCCAGGAGTCTGTGGCTAAATCCAATATGGAATGTCCTGAAATTCTCATTAGAGGACGGTTGATAACCCTGTCCCTCCTATGAAATGTTTTTGCCTGAGTGTAGAGATAAGCTTTTGTATCCAGTAACCTGGGCTGGCTGTATGAAAAGACTGTTATTTATGATTTTCTCCTGCTGGCAAACAAGGTGGGACATTTTCTGTTTCCTGAACACAGTGTTATTGCACATTAACCACTCCAAAATGAATCTTTTCCTTTTGTTTCAGAACCTGCCTGGTGTCCCTATCTGCTTGTTCCCAGGGCTTCATTAGCTTTAAAAGCATTCCTGTTACATCAGCCATGGGATGAGAAATATTCTCTGGATATAATGGATGTGTAAGAAGAAATATATGTCTTATTATTTTTTAAATCCTACATATTTTGTTGGTCTTTCTGTGCAAATAATGTTTTCTGTCAGAAGTATGTTTTCTCAATCTTCAGGACAGTCAGAAAGATAATAAATTCAATATTTATTACTAGAAGTAATAAATAGAAAAGGCTTTAAGGTCAATTATTTTATTTATTTTGGCTTTCAGTAGCACTTGGAAACTGCCTCAGTAGCTATAGAAAACTGCTCTCTGCTTTAAGGTACTGGCAATATTTTTAGGTCATTTACAGGTTATTTTAATACCTGTGTGTTCTCTTTGTTCTCTAGAAGTTAATGTAGTGGTCAGAGTTGTTCCTGAAGTGTAACTGGAATTGATACTCTGATAATCTGACAGGCCTGTCTGTACATCTTCACAGGAGCACATTTTGTATCCTGTATTGTGTTTGGGTACTGCTTGTGGGCACAGAATGGTGCTCCAGGCATTGTCATTTTCATTAATTTTAAGGTTAATGAATAAAAGAAAAATGGGAAAAGAAAGATTGGCACTGGCACTGAGATTGAGAGAAAGCAAAACCAATCTTACATTACTGTTTTGGAACTAGGAACCAAAGAATCTTTCATGAGTGGCTTACCATAAAAATGTGAAAGATTGTTTCCTTATATGTTCTTGTGTTTTTTTTACTACTTCCATTTCAGATAATTCTGTCATTTTGGTAATATAAGAAACCTTTTTCTTTTTTTTACTTTGTTTTTTAATCCAGAGATTATCCAGAGAATGAAAATATTAAAAACCTTCTTCAAGAGCAGTTGAATTCATTGTCCAAGTAAGAATTTTCCTATTATTACTTGAGCAATGTCCAGAATTCTGAAAAGGCAAAAAACCTGAAGTTTGTGGCAATTCACAGCTTTAAGAAGAAAGAATGCTTTTTGCCTCTCTAAAGATGAGCTTGAGTCATGACAGCTTTTATTTTAAACAAAGTTAATTTTTATATAACTCTTAAAATTGGTGCTTTAAAGATGCTGATTAGTGTCAATATATATTTGGAGCTGACCCAGTGAGCATTTGGAATTTTTTAAGCAGTACTTCCCAGGGATTGTGTGGTTCTTTGATGTTGGTCCAGGCACTGCTACTTAAATGCTTCAAGGTTTGTTAGGATATTTAATTCTTCTCTGAGGAAGAAAAGACAAACAATTCTAAAAATCCTTTATTGAAGATATATTTCAGAATAATATTCATGCACATTGCTCTGCTTGCACAGCAGATTTTGCTGCAAACAGATTTTGACATTCCATTTAAACCATGAAAATTGTAGTTAAAGCTTCCTTTAGTAGGAGAGAAAAGGTAACAGCATATTTCTACCCAGTCTGAAGCATATGTAGGAAACCTAAATTCATGCATATGTATCCTTTATGAATTATTAGTAATTGAATTAATACTGGAATTGGTAGAATTACTGCAGACTAATTTATAGCTTTTTATACATCCTTGTGGTGTTTCCCTTTACTGCAAGGACAAGGAGTTCCTCATGGACTCACTGGACTTTGCTCCTTGACATCAGTTGTACCTCAAATTATATATAACTGTTTTCATAGATTTTAATTCAGAAGGGAAATTGAGGTTTGATTTTTTTCAGTTTGTAGGTGATATAACCTGTTTGTGTTGGAAACCAACCAGCCAAAAAAACTTGCACAGCATTTTATTGATTATTTGTGGCCTTCTCTTTTGCAGTGACATAAAGAAACTTCTGCTTGATCCAGATTTCACTCTCTTGCAAAGATGTCTCCTGGTTGCCAGGTAGTAGAGATTCAGATAATTTTACCAAATGTTTCCTGGTAAAATCTTGATGCTCTTAATGCATATGAATGAGCTAAATTTTAGATACTCAACCAATTCTTCTTCAACTCCTAAACTGCTTTGTCACCCATGGATTAGAGTGTTTTTAGGACCAAGAATGGAGATTTTACCTTTCTGAAACATAGTTTTATTTGCTTAATGGCTACAGAGAACTTCCCTCAGTCTTGGTACTTTTAGAAATGCAGTTCTGCCAACTGTGTTACATTTAGTTGTGGAAGGCCCAAAAATGTCAGTCAGAACTTTCACAATAGATTATATGCAAACAGGGGAAGGCCTGGTTTTTATTTCAAATGTGTTTGTTCCCTGTGGTTCTTCTGCCTAAACTGAACTAATTTTAGTCTGTCTGTATTCAAAGATGTTTTTCGAACTTAGTAGCTTGTGGTTGAAAGAGGATACTGGTGATTAGGTATAAAATAATAATAAATATCCATTTCCACATATTTCCTTGCTGAACATTCCCTGAGTTTAATTGCTATTCTAACTTTCCTTATTCTTCTCTTGTAGTTTATCCCATTAATGCAAAGTACTTGTGATCTCCACAAGAATGCATTGGTTTTGTAAAAAATTAAATGTGTCGTATTTTTATGGGACATATGAAAAAACACAAACCTATTTGACATCCTGATTTGTATCTTCTCAGGCTGTATGGGGATGAATCTGAGCTGCATTTCTGGACTATTGCTGCCCACTATTTGCACAGCCTGTGCCAGGAAAAACCTGAGAAACCAAGAGACACAGCAGTCCCTCAGGAACAGCTGGTTAATCCTTTGGATATCTGCTATGACATACTGTGTGAAAATTCCTACTTCCAGGTATTTCAAAGAGTTCAAAAACAAATTTATTAAGAATGTCATCAGCACAATAAACACTCAGTGTTGTAACCCTCTTATCCTAGAGCATTTCCTGGACATATTTCAGGTTTTTAGTGACATACCACTCTGGATTAGGTCATTCCCTGTTACTTAAAAACAGGAGGTGTTCCAAAAACTCTCAAAATACTTACATATCTTCTAAATGCTTTTTTTATTTCTTACAGTAGACTTACATTTAAAATATTTTTCCTCCTTCATCCAGAAATTCCAGCTGGAAAGAGTAAATCTCCAGGAAGTGAAGAGATCAACGTATGATCATACCAGGAAATGTGCTGATCAACTTCTCCTCTTGGGCCAGGTTTGTGGGTAATATTTGAATTTTTTATTCTTCTTCTTCCCCTATCTGTTTAAATGTTCCTCTTCCTTTTATAACTCTACAAAAGTAAACAAGGAAATAAATGGCTATAAATAAAAATTAATTCCAAATATTAATTTACATTATATTCCTAATGGGTTTTAAGTGCTACCCTTACTATGGATGCTTTATTGAAATAGAATCTTAATTATTGCTACACCAGTAGATATTTTTATAGCCTGGTTTAGAATAACTTTCATTTGCTCCAATGTCTTAAAAAGGGTAAAAGTAGAAAGACTTTTAAACAGAAGTGAATATGTTGTGGTCAAAGTTCTATTTTTTCTCTTGCCAGACTGACAGAGCAGTGCAACTGCTGTTAGAAACCAGTTCAGAGAATGCACATTATTACTGTGATTCACTCAAAGCTTGTTTGGTCACAACTGTCACCTCATCAGGTCCCTCTCAAAGCACCATTAAACTGGTAGCAACCAACATGATAGCCAATGGAAAGCTTGCAGGTAAAATATCACTTTCTATTTGCTTATAAACTAGTAATTCTGATCATTATTAAGGTTGCCAATAGAAACAGGAGAGCAGAGAGTCCTGTTGTAGTAGATCTATATGCTGCATATGTTACAGCTTGTGCTACCTTTTTGAGTTAACACAAGTTAACCCAAAAATAATCAGTAACCCAGTTATAAAGTTCAACTGGTTTTGATTCATTTTCATTGGAAAAGTTACTTCTGGGGTAAATCTTGTGGCAGTTGTTTGCAGAAAAGAGGCTGAGCTCATCAAGGTATGTATTTTCCACTTTTCCAGTTAAAGCATTGATTAAAATTTGGTGTCCTGTTACAAGGATTAAATATGGACTTGATTTCCTTTTTAGTTCAGACCTTGTTTCAAAACAAGAGCTGTTCACCATATAACAATTGACTGAAATGCTCAAAGACATGCAGAGAAAGTACAAATGTCTGTACTTGTCTGGAAAAATACTTTCCACTCAGTAGACAAGTAACACTTCACTGTCAATACATTGTAGACAACACTGTAAATTAAGTAAATACATTTCATGGCTAATCCTTTATTTTAATTTAAAGACCATTATCTCTTTATGATGAGAAATCCTGTGAACCCCTTGTCTTTTTTATTTAGAGGAAATAGAAATGAGAGCTTTGTGTGGGAAAAGATCCAGTAGCTGACACCCAGAAATTAGGAGTTTTCAACATCTTTGTGTGCTGAGAAGGAAACAGAGATGCTTTTTTTAGGGGGATGAATGACCTGATCACACTTTTTTCCCCCTAACTTACTCTCTGGAGTGTTTTTTGTTCTCCAGAGGGTGTCCAGCTGCTGTGCCAACACCCAGAAATTAGGAGTTTTCAACATCTTTGTGTGCTGTTAAGGATACAGAGATGCTTTTCTGGGGGGGGATGAATGACCTGATCACACTTTTTTCCCCCTAACTTACTCTCTGGAGTGGTTTTTGTTCTCCAGAGGGTGTCCAGCTGCTGTGTCTCATCGACAAGGCTGCTGACGCCTGTCGCTACCTGCAGACCTACGGCGAGTGGAATCGTGCAGCTTGGCTGGCAAAGGTGTGTCATTCCCCAGCTTCCAGTTTACCAAACTACCTCCTCAGCATATGTATGAAGGCTGATGAGGGTGCTGAAGTGCTCCAAAGTTAAATAACTGAAAAGTTATGAAATATCATCATCAGTTCTTCTCATGTCTTAAGCACCAACAAGCCAATCCATTCAATCAGCTTTGGCAGGTTCTTCAGCCTTTTGACTCCACAAAAAGGGCCTAAAAAGGGTTGGAATACTCAATTTTCTAATTTTTGAGCAGTGGTTTGTGAAGTTGCACATAGCTGCAGCAGTACAAAGTTTGTAATGATCTACAAATCCACCTCTGGAAGTCAGTAAGTAACTAGGCAGTGGATTGGTGCTGAGCTCCATGTGATGTGTGCTCATTTCAAACTTAGCACCACTCATCAATTTGCATCCCCACCTGTTTTGGTTTGCAGACATAATTACAGTAAGGCTACCTAGGCACAGCATTACCTCCCCACGTTATAATGGGGAGGAGTCAGTAAGGATTTTTCGTTGTCTCTGATGAAGTTTCTGTTATGTTTCCTGAAGAAAGCGTGGCAAATTTGTGCTTAGATTTTCTAAATGAGTGAATCCTGCTTTTAAGAAAAATAAAGGTGTTTTGTCCTTAAGTGTTCAGGAAGGGGTGAAGATTTCTAACTTCTTCATGCTTGGGGTAAAAATAATGTTAATCACACATAAAAGTGGAGTGACCCGAGGGGAGTACTTTTATACCTAGATATTTCTCAACTTCCTTTATGTTGTATTAGTTCAAGAGATAGGTGTACTTTTTATTAATAACTGATAGTTTCAGCAGCTTTTCCTTCTGACACCTTGGCTTTCCCACCTCCCCAAGGTCCGTTTGAACTCGGAGGAATGTGCCGACGTGCTGAAGCGGTGGGTGGATCACCTTTGCTCTCCACAAGTCAACCAGAAGTCCAAGGCCATTCTTGTCCTCCTGTCACTTGGATGCTTTACCAGAGTGGCAGAGATGTTGCACAGGTAAAGATGACACAGCACAACCAGTATTTAATTTTGTCCAAAATCAGACAAGATGTAGTGACTCAGACGTCAAGGGGGGCTCTGCAGTTCCTGACATTTGTTTCTCCTTCAGCATGATTTTCTGGAATTAACTTCAACCTCAGCAGTGCATCATTTCTGTAGGCTGCAACTGATACATTTTTAAATTTACTGCAGGCTTTAAGATTGCAAGCACCCACTGACCAAGCAGCAAGGATTTGTAGTAACTGTGATTTTTTTCTGAGTAACTGGAACCTTGATCTTTCAAACTGCGTCAAATGCAAGTTATTTGAGTGCAAGGGAAGATGTAAGAAAGTTGCACTCTGTGCAAGTGTTTTGGTGCAATGTCCTGGAGTACTTTCCTGGTTTGTATCCTAACAAATGATTCTCTCTTTTTCTTCCCATTTCTCAGCATGAGGTACTTTGATAGAGCAGCTTTATTTGTAGAAGCTTGTCTGAAGTACGGGGCATTTGAAGTTAATGATGATACAAATATCCTTTATTTGAAATCCTGTCTGCATCTGTGTGGTCATACACAGTGAGTATGTGTGAGCCTATGTTAGATGAACTAGTCTGCCCAGAAATAGGAGTTCCAGCTTTTATTTTCCAGGTTGTGCAGCTTGAGGGAAGTATTAAGAAACAAGTAAAAAGGTGTAATTTCCATTATTACCTTGTCCTGATGCTCTGTGAGGTCTGAGGTCTGGAATACAAACTAAAACTGAAAAAAATACAGTGATAGGAGAGGAAAGAGGGGATGATAAAATGTTCTTGGAAATAATTGCTGCAACCTGTATAGTGCAATCAGTGGTTCATTTTATGTCAGGAAAAAAACCCCTTTATTGAACCCTTTTGTACACCATCATATTGTTTCAGTGACTGATGTCCTTTCTGAAGGAGTCAGTTCTGAGACAGTGCAAACAAAGAAATTAAAGGTCACTATCAATGAGCTGAAAATGCAATAAGTATCATAAAAGGTGTCTGAAGAATTGCTCACTAAAATCTGCACATCTGACCTGAAGCAGTGTCTGAAATTTTTGTCTGTATGCAATAAATAATAATCCATATGTAAGTGATACCTGATCCTGGTTTGTGGAGTCAGCACTGATGTCAGCTTGTAAATAAAAAAAGCCACTAATAAGTCATGTAGATAACTCAGAGTCTAATTAACAAACAAATCCCATAATGTGACCTTAATTTATTTTTTAATTTCTATTCCAAGTTATGCCGTTGTGTCGTGGTAGGTATTTATGCATATCTGAAATGTATCTATTGTAGTTTATATCACATTGCTTGATAATCATTCAACAGCAGGATTTAAAGCAACTTTGTTCTCTTTATTTGTGCTGAAAAATATTGGATTAACACAACTGACAGCCATTTCACACCGGGAGAGCAAAGGAGTAAGAAGGAAAAAAAAAGATTCTGAGTTTTTTCATTGTGCTGTTAATTTGTGTTTTCCTTAATGCTTCATTTACATAAATTGATCCATGCTGTGTATGCAGATTATGCCAGGAGCTTGAAGCTGCTGGGCTTCAAGCAGGGAGCTGTTCTCTTTGCCTCCAAAGCAGGAGAAGCTGGGAAAGAGTTACTGACTGAACTCAAACAGCCCAAGGAGGAAGTGACACAGGAGTAAGGATTTCATGTCTATCAGCTGATCTGGGTTGTCAGACTGAGATTCCACTGTGTGAAAATACATCTTTCTCTTGGATCACTCTAACAGCTGATTTGTGTGATTTGAGCCAATTCTGTTAAATGTGTTTGAAGTCAGAATTAAGAACTGTGCCGTTGTTTCTTTTTGGTAAAATTGTCTCCACTTTCACAAGAGGGGAAAGAAGCCTGTGATAAAATTATACAAGAATATTTCAACTTCTTCAGCTGTAGCAGGAATCAGATTTTAAAGTGTGCTGAAAGAGTTGCATACCTGTGTAAAAGTCCAGTCCATTTACTTCTAAAAATCAAACCTTTATAGTACTTCAGTACTGTTGTATTTATATGTATAAATGATTGAGCCTGTACTATAAAATTATAAATATATTTAAAAATAAACACAGATCACAGAGCACACGGTTCTTCCCTGGAACATTGTGTTTTCTCAGTCCAGTTTTTCAGTTTAAAATTCCTGTTATTTTAGATCAGTTCACTGTAATGTCATTTCATAACTGTCTGGAATGGAATCTGTAGCAGGTTCACTTACAGATGTTAGTCTCCTGACATTTCAAAAATCCATGAAATGTCCCTTTTTTTTCAATTAAGGTGTTGTTCTGTTCCATGTCATTTTTAAGTGTGCACTCCCTGCACAGCTTGGGAACTAAATTCTGCCTTGTGTTGCCTGGGTCATGGGATCAAAGGCTGGGAGAAGTATCCCAGGAGCAGCAGGGTGGGCTCCTGCAGGACAGGCAGGACACTGCTGGTGCTGGCCCAGTCACTGTTTTGTTTGTTATTTGAATGTCTGATGAAGAATATAGTCCAAAAAGCCAAAATTCTGGCTTTTTCATTAGATCCTTCTAACCCTAAGGATGCCACCAAAATCATATTCTCCCATTTGTGTGCCAGCATTTCAGTATTTAAGTGCTTGCTTGCATTATTGTTTCTGGTGTCAGATGTATGTTTTCTGTGTGTTACTGATGAGGAATTTTACAGCTGGGGAGCTGTAAAAGTGACATTGCCCTTGCAAATTGAAGACTGTGGCGTGGGAAAAACAGTCTGGGCTAAAAAATTAAGTTCTTCCTTTTTCCAGCTTTTTGGAGCTACTGAAGTTGAATATGTTGTAGTGAAAAAAATCCTGTAAAATGTCTCTCCTTTGAATGTAATTGGTGGCTTGTCTACTTATCTAATCCAATCTACATTGGATTCTTCTTATGTTTGAGTATTTGTGGATATGTGTTCTACACTCCTTCCTGGAGGAGCTTCAGCTTTGGGACATCTCTAACTGCACAAACTTTTTGGTTCAGATCTAAAGTGACATTTCCAATAAAACAGGAAAGGTTGGACTTGTCAATAATCTTGTGGAATATAAATTGAAAATGTGAGTTTCATCATTCTGAGTAGAAAAGTGAGAGTTATAATTGCAATGTATCTTCTTTTTTCCTGCCACATCTTACATAGATTATAAAAGTCTTTGTTCAGTGTATGGTGAACTGTGTTATTTAGTTACTGTAGCTTGGGAAAATAAGTACACAAGAAAATTTGCCTTAAGTATTAACTGGTGAGAAACAGAATTAAGTAAAATTTGACTGTCATTACCAGTGGCCTAAATTCTGTCTCACATTGACTACTCCAACACTCCTCAATCCCTGCTCTTATTTTTCCCAGCAGTGCTCATGGATAGGGGTACTCCAGAGTTACTGTGAGCACACACAGGCTTGTTCCGTGACAGATCACGTTCAGTTGTTTGTCAGTGAGTCTCTGGAATAAATCTGCTTTAATATACACTTGGATTTGTAATTAATGTTTTTAAAGAAACACATTTCAAAGGCCTTTTAATACTGATTGTTGCTATAAAGTGTGCAGGCTGCAGAATACTGTGTGACATCCCCTTGATGATGAAAATGGAGTGTAAAAGTGATTGAAAAGTTTATTTAGATAATGTTGCAGTCTCACTACAATAATAAAAAGATTTTTAAAATCTCTGTGTGTCTTGATTTAACACACCACCATCATCTGCTGCCCTGGGATTGAATGTTGATTGTGTAACTGTTGTCATTGTGCCTTC
Source organism: Lepidothrix coronata (assembly GCF_001604755.1). NCBI lineage: Eukaryota > Metazoa > Chordata > Aves > Passeriformes > Pipridae > Lepidothrix > Lepidothrix coronata. The sequence goes on from NW_016690205.1 coordinate 2,111,097, forward strand.
AGGACAGGAACAATGCTCAGGGCTGGGTTTAACAGGGGAAGTGATTATCCTTTGTACAACTGAGTCACATTTTCCATATTAGTACTAAGGAAACATTGTCTTTGTGTAGTATTAATTCCCAAGCTTTACTAGCAAACATGAAATTTGTGTGGGTTAAATTAGAGCAGGACATGGGCTGCACATCCTGATTTTTGAAAAGCACGGAAATAAGTGATGAAAGAAAACCCCTCCCTTTCTGTTTTTATGCTGCCCCATAAAGAGTCTTAGAAAGGAAGGCAAGTTGAGGTTTTATTTCAGTCTTGAAAATCTTAGGTGAGTGATTATGATTATGTGATATTGGGTTTATTTCCATGCTATTCGTTGAAATTGTTGGTCCCCTTTTGTAGGTTAAAATTCCCCTTCCACTTTTCTGTTTTCTCCTTCCCTGTGACTGCACCAGCAGAATGTGGGATCCAGGATGATGGGAGAGGAGCAGCACCTGAGCAAGGAAAGCCAGGGTTGTCTGTCAGACAAACTCAGCAGATGGTAAAGGCAAAGTTGTCAAATACTTATTTATTGGCCCAACTTAATGGTTTTCTTTTTGAGAATCACATCACCAATTTGAAAATACCTTTTTTTCCCGTGTCATTGTCACTGCTACTTCATTTAGCAAATGCTCCTGCAGGTCAGTGCAGTTCCCACTGACAAACTCCCTTTCAGTGGCTGCTTTCCAGAGGGTTATGGAGTGATAATATTCTGCATTGTTCAAACCAGATGCCAACAGGTGTTTTTTAAAAAAGAAAGGCAGTGTTATTACTTTTCACCCCCGTGTGGCAGGAGATTATTTAATAGAGTTATATTACACTTGCCTGGCTCCTATTTCACTTGCTGTAACTAATAAAAAGCTATAGGCAACAAATCTCAGTTGCAAGAAGAAGGTGGTCATCTTTGTGCTTTTTTTTTTGTGAGTGGTCACTTTTTTCAAACACTTGTTTTGTATTATGGCCCTCGTGAGTCAGTCCTTTTTTACTCTGAGCCTGCTTTTTGAATCCAACCACAGATTCATGAATAGTGTATTTAGGTGACCCTTTGAAAATTATCACAGCACCTGCCCCTGGTTTGGATGATCCTCTCAGACACAGGGTGTGACTCTTGGGGATGATGCTGTGCAGGGCCAGGAGTTGGACTTGATCCTTGTGAGTCCTTTCCAACCTGGCACATTCTGTGATTCTGGGATATTTTTTCCAGCATTGTTTGTGAATGATTTTTTACAACAGCTGGTGAGAGTCAAAGACTGTTACTCAGAAAAAAACCCATGCCCAGTGTATGTGTTCACAGGTCAGAGTTCCTTGGTGGTCTGAATATTCAGAATTCCCTCTTGGTGAATCATAGTATTATTTAGGTTGGGAAAGCCCTTTAAGACCATCGAGTCCAGCTATTCCCCCAGCACTGCCAAGGCCACCACAAACCCCTGTCCCCAAGTGCCACATCCACACAGCTTTTAAATCCCTCCAGGGATGGGGACTCCACCACTGCCCTGGGCAGCTGTGCCAGGGCTGGACAGCCCTTTCACTGAAGAAATATTCCCAGATATCCAAATTAAACCTCTCCTATCCCAGCTTGAAGCCATTTCCTCTCATCCTGGGAGAAGAGCCTGACCCCACCTGGCTACAACCTCCTGTCAAGGAGTCTCTGAGCCCCCCCAGCTACATCAGAGTTTTGTACAACTGAGACAGGTTTATATTTTTTAATCTGCCAGATAACAGCAATCATCAAATACTCATGTTCTCCTTCTCAAAGTTTCTACACCTGCCACTTTTATACACACATTTCTTTTCCTCTTTTTGGTTTCTGTCTCTGGTGAAACTTTATACCAGCAGCAAATTCAACTGGTGTTTTATGTACCTTGCAGAACTGGCCTGTATTCTTTATATCCAAGCTTTGTCAGAAAGTTTTGGTGATAGTTTCCATAGAATGCATCTTCTCCAGGCTCTGTATCCCATCTGGATTTACTATGCAATTCTTTTCTATTGCTTCAGCTCTAGCATTTTCTTGTGTTAGGGAAAACTAGCAAGATTGCTGCTGCAGGTGTCTTTTTCCAAGACCAGCTTTTGTTCTTCTTGTCTCCTAAATGAACTTTTTCCTGATGTTTGGTAACCAGCTCCTCTTCTTTTTGCAGAATAGAATTGCCTTGGGACCAAGGGAACATGTGTTGAAGCAATGGACCCAATGTTTGGAGAATAACTGGGGATCCTTGGGGTGGAAAATATGGTAATAATAATAATAATAACAATAACAATAACAATAAAAATAATAATAATAATAATAATAATAGTCCTCTTTTATAGAATTTCATTTGCCTTAGAAAGTCCTTGCAAAGTAGCTATTCCAAATGAATTTCTGGGGGATAAGAGCATCCTGGGCACTAGTATACAGCCATTAATACAGCAGTTTGGATTCTTGTTGCACAAGAATTCCACTTCTTTTCCTGCCAGATAAAGTGTCTTTGTAACCAGAGAATTATGAGTGTTGAAAGCCATATGAACATAAGCTGATATTTTAAGAATAATTTGATCTTTCTTCATAATCAGAAGGACTTCTGAGTTATTTTTGGCCTGTGTTGACTGAGAACAAAATCAGAAAGCCTTTTCTTTGCCTCTCAGGAGGACCAGGCAGGGGTTTTCTAATTAAAGAGGTCCTGGCTGGAGAGGTTTGTGGCTGGAGAGAGGAGACTTGGCTGGACTGCTCTGGCTGGAAGGGTTTCCACCTGCAGCCAAAGCCACGTGCTGAAGGAAGGTTTCTCTGAGCATCCACATCACTGCTGAGCCAAGATCATCCCTGTCATTACTCTGCAGCTTCCTCTAAACAAGTTAAGGTAAGGCAGTTCTCCTCTCAGATATCAGCAGTATTAATTATTTTTTACCCTTGACTCATAGGAGAATTCCCCCAAATGCCTTTTCTGCTCTTAATTTTTCGAATTACCTGGCACATTTTTGCAGCTTTTTTGCTGTCCCTAATGTCTTTTTTTGAATAAAGGAGTGTGTACTGTCCATCTCTCAGCTAGGACCTCTGTAGTTGCACAGGCACAGGGCTCCTCCAGCCCCTGTGGAGCTTGATCCATGTAGGATGTGCTCTCCTGCCCTCCTTCACCTCCCTCACACCCACACTCCTCTCCAACATCCCCACTCACGTGGTGCTGGTGCTTGTGTGGCAGAGTCATCATCAGCAGGAAATCAATAAAAGGGAAAAGACAATCCCAAAACAGACACAAACACACACAAACCCAAACCAAAATCCAACCCAACCAACCAAACAACAGCAACAACAAAAATACCCAAAGTGCAAATTGCAAATATCTGAGTCTTTTCTATCCTGCCACGTTCTGGTTCAGTAATTTCTTGCCCCTGAAATTTTAACTGGTACCTCCAAGTCATGGCAATATTGTATCTTCATATCTACTCGCTTGCATGCCATCCTTCCCTGGCACAACTGATTGGTTTGGAGTACTTGTTTGCTTGTTTCTTAGTTCCTGACAGACCAGAAATTCTCTTTCCACAGTCTGAGAGGATTGATTTGCAAATTATCAGTGTCGGGTTTTTTTGCTTTTTCTCTGTTGCACAGCTAAATACTGCAAGATACTATACAAATAACACCTGCAAAATACTATACAAATAATGCCTGCAAAATACTATACAAACCAGCTACATTTGGGAAAAGAAGGCAGGCATAGCCATTTTTCCAAACTGGAACAAAGTGGAGTATTTTCTTTCTCCCTTACCTCTAGAAAAATAGTTCTTAAATGCTTATCAAGCCACAGAGACCTTTCTTTCTGACTGTTTCTTCCAGTTCTACTCTGTGGTTTACCTCAGCATCTGCTTTCTTTTTCCAATGCAAAGCTAAGCCTGGCTTTGATTAAAAGCCAGCTGAAAGGCAGATTAATGCATTGCAAGGAAAAGCAGCCTTGCTAATAGGAAAAGAGAGGAGGAAGGTAATTTGCCAGAGATCACCTGGTGCTGGATGTGATGTTTTCTGGTAGCAGCTTTTTCTCCCTGTAGGACTAAGCCAGTGTGTGGGGAGTTTATTATTATTCTGTGCCACAGCCATCTCATCAAAAAGCCAAGACACATTCTTTGAACTGAACTGAAATCATCTGTTTATCCTTTCTGACTGCTTTGCAGGCAAATTCCTCAGCCACAAGAGTGTTTGCAAAGTATGTTTTTCTCTTTCCCGTTCCACTGCATTTTCACGTTTGATGGACTTTTGAAGTGTTTGTGTTTCTGTGAAATTCCAGTGCTTTGTGGTGATATCTGGTGTGACTTCAGGAACACAAGTCCTGTGAGGAGCAGCTGAGGGAGCTGAGGTTGTTCTTTCTGAAGAAAAGAAGGCTCAGGGGAGACCTTGTGACCCTCTGCAACTCCCTGAGAGGGGGTTGTGGCCAGGTGGGGTTTGAGCTCTTCTCGCAGGTAACAAGTGGTAAGACAGGGGAAAACAGCTTCAGGTTGCAACAGGGAAGGTTCAGGTTGGATAGCAGGGAAAATTTCTTCACTGGAAGAGTCTCCTCAGTGAAGTGGAGGAGGTGGAGTCACCATCCCTGGAAGGCTTCAAAAAACAAGTGGATGTGTCACTTCACAATATGGTTTAGTGGGCATGGTGGTGTCAGGTCGAAGGGTGGACTTGATCTTGGAGGTATTTTCTCAACCTTAATGATTCCATGATTATTTAATTTATTACCATTACCATTATTATTATTTTTATTATTATTAATATAATTATTATTGTTATTAACGTTATTGTGTTTATCATTATTTCCCCCTTACTGCCCTCACTAATCTGTCACGAGCAGCTTCCCTCTACAGCTTCAGTTTTCCCTTATCCTAAGACTCCTTCCCCATCCCCTCTGGCTTTAAACTCACCATTAACAGCCCTAATAACGTGTTATTCCATTAAAATCCTGGAAGGAGAGTTTCCAGCTCCTGCAGGAGAGGGCAGCAGAGATCAGCAAATGGAGAGGTTTGGGGCCACTTGCACAGGGAAACAAACTGAACCAAGGGCTCGGGTTTTTCCTTTCCTTCTATTCAGTCCTTAAGCAGTGGAAGCTTCCAGGCTCCAGCCAAGCAGAAACAAGCAGATATAGATTTTAGTGGCAGCTGTAAATAGCTGCAGACTGTTGGGAAAGGAAATTGGGCATTGAGGTTGTCCAGTTTTCTTATAAGTAGGAGTTCAGGTCGTTATTAAACAAAACCACTTGAAATCTGTTCTGATTTAGCAAGTAAGAAATGCTTGAAAATGCATTAAAAAGTATGAGTTAAAACATTATTTTGCATCTAATGCCTGAAGGGTAGGGTTTGCTTTTTTTTTGCTTGGTGGCTTGTTGTGGTCAAGTCTTGTTCAGTTTATTTTTATGCTGAAGGATTTCCTCTTGATTATTTACAGTAAAGGGGAGATTTTCTTCCTAGAAAGTACTGAGAGAAGATTTAATGCACACACAGAAATTTCAAAGTGTGTCCTATGTTCAAGCAGCAGAAGTGAACTGTTCCTGCAGTTACCTGGAGGATCAGAGGATGGTTGTGCCCATAATCCCCAGTAACTTGCTGGCAGCTTTTCAGTGATCACAGGACCTTGTTCTTTGTGTTTGTGTAGGAAGAAGAAATGAGAAGAGAAAATCTATGACAGGAGAAGATCTCTCTGATGGTTTTCGAAGACACATCCCTCAGCATTTGCTGGTATGGCTGTTCCTGGTGAGCAGCAAATTGTTTGTGAATTTTAGTATGATTTTAGCATATTTAAGTAAACTAAAAAGCACTGGGAGCACAACTGGCCAGAGGCACCGGTGTGTGGACAACAGATATGCTGGAATAATCTTTTATTATTGTTATTAAAGCTTCTAACTCTTGATTGACACACGAAACTCTCCTATCAGCTTCACAGCATCCCCTCTGAGGGGATACCAAGCTGAACAACTTCTTTTTCAATGTGTATTTGTCATGGTGCTTAAAGCCCTACTTGAGATAATTCTGAGCCCAGAGCAGTTTCAGTTTAGCAGGAAGAAATCTCTGCATTTTCAGCTGGAAAACAAACACAGAAAAAGGTTGTTTGATGTTTAAGGTCCCTTCTAACCCAAACCATTTTGTGATTCTGTGATCCTCCCACCTCTCCTGAACTTCCTCATTTCCTTACTCTTTCTGTATTGCAGGCTCATGAATTATATGGGAAGGTATGTTTGTACCTTAAACATCACTGACATCATTTCTCAAAAAAAGAGCACAGCTTGTCAGGAAGAAAATGCACCAAAACCCCTGAGGACACACATTGTGCAGTGTCTTTACAAAAGAAGGGTTTGTGACAAACAGGAAGGTGAATATTGGCTGATGCTTTCTTCAGATACAGGTGATGTATTTTATGAAGCAAATAATTTTATTTTAAAGCACAGGCCTGCTCATGCTCACAGCCTGAACCTAGGGATTTAAAAAGTGATTATATATATAAGGAGCTCATAGTCCTTATTGAATTGGCCCCCTCCCAGTTTGTATTTGGCTCTGGGCTCCTGTTTGGTGTCTGCCCCAGGGCTGGGGGGTGGCAGAGGACAGTGCTGGGAGTTCTGGGCTTCTGTGGCTGTTGGCTGGAGCTGCCCCAAAAGATGCCCCCGTGCCCATGGGTTTGGGGGCTGCTTTGTCTCAGCTCCTGGGGGCTCTTCTCACTTTTGGCTTGTTCTCCCAGGAGTCTGAGCAGGTAGAAAGGTGCTCTGAGTGATGAGGGTTACTGAGCCTTGAAGGCAGCTCAGCCTGACAGCAGCTGCACCCCAGGACAGGGATAAATTGCTTACATAAATAAAGATGATGCAAGCACTGGCAATGCCAGGGGAGCTCCCTCCCAAAAGCAATTCTGGGTTCACTAATGCAGCCTTTGCTCAGCTCTCCTGTTCCAAGAGGTCTGAGAGGTGATTTTCCCTCTCCCAAAAGCAAAGTTGGGCCACAGGGCAGGGCTACACCAGTTTCCCTGCTCTGTGCTTATAGGTCTGGCTCTTTCTGGGGTTTTGTTGTTTATCCTCATGTGAATCAGGAATATCTGTTCTGAAAGTGTCCATTTAATTTTCTTTTTAAAGTATCTCTCGTGGTTTCCTGCTCTGTTGGTGGGCACTTCTAAAGAGGCCTTTTTGGTAGATTTATTCACAGGTAAGCAAAAATGTCACTGTTCATCCTTGAGTGCTGGAAAGGCCAGAAGGCTCATGAAGACAAGCAGCCTGATTAAAAATCAGTTCCTGACACTTCCAAAGAACCAATTAAACCAAGCTGGAACACCGTATCTGATGCTGGATGCATGGAACTGCTTGAGCACTGTGTCTGATGCATGGACATGCTGGGACAGTGGCAGAGGAAGCTGAAGCAATTTTCTCTAAGGCTTTAAGCAACTTTTGTCTTTTTTCTGCAACCCTCATCTTCATGGATATCCATGAAGATCATGGAATTCCAGAATGGATTGGGTTTGGCTTGGGAGGGACCTTAAAGATCATTGAGTTCCACCCCCCTGCCATGGGCAGGGACACCTTCCACTATCCCAGATTGCTCCAAGCCCCATCCAACCTGGCCTTGGACACTTCCAGGGATGGGACATGCTGGTAGTCCAATGTCCTGTCTCTTTAGGTGGGTTTCAGAAAGGTTCTATGCCTGTAGGGTGTGAAATTTTTTTGTTACAATGTGCAGTGCAGCTACGTGGTGCTTTGCATTAAAATCAAAGGAATGACTACCAAATTCTGGATTTACCCATATACCTTGGGATCACATTCTGAATACTGAGAGTCAGAAAAATGGGGGGGAAAAAATCATCTATATTGTCTATATTGTCAGTTTTGTCTTAGTATTTTCCAGAGTAACTAAATGTAACTTTTAGAGAACTACCCCTCCGTATATCAAATATTTATGTGACTTCTAAAGTATAAAATTAGACTTGATGACAAAAAAAAAAGGGGAAAAAACCCAGCAATTTTTTTTTTATTGCTCTTTTTCAACAGTTACATACAGAGGGGTAGTTCTCTGAAAGTTACATTTAGTTACTCTGAAAAATACTCCACTAAGGCAAGAAAAACCCGACAATATAGACAATATAGATGATTTTTTTCCCCATTTTTCTGGCTCTCAGTATTCAGATTGTGTGATTTCACTTTTAATCACCTTATTGCTGACAAGTGTCTCAACTGCTTTTCGAGATCCACTTGGTTGCTATTGATTTTTTTTTACTCACTGGTTTCTTATGCATAAGAGGAACTGGCTTTCTCCTGGCAGATCTTCCCCAGCCTTTTCCTCTTTCAGTCCCTTAGAAATGATAACATGTTTTCACAGAGGAATGACTTACACTGAAAAGCTCAATTCCCTCCCAAATCTTTCCTTCTTTTCATGTCTCTGTAGGATTTCAGCCTTGCCAGCTCTTCTCTCAAGTTCCATGCTGCTTATGTATGTCACTGTTGAAGACAGTTTTCTTGTCACTGTCTCTGTGGCAGAGGGTTTTTATGGCAGCAATTATCTCAGAATGGATGCTTTGTTGGGATTAATGATTTCAATTAATGTCCTTTTGGTTTGGTTTTTTGTTGGTATTTTTTTTTTTGTTTAAGTTTCTGTGTGCAAATCGTGGGCTGCTGTTTAATTTTGTCTTCCAAACTTTTAATTATTTGAAGTTTTGCTCTTTTCTCTTCTACTAACAGTGTCACAGGTTCCCTGTGGGAGTCCAGGTCAGGATTCAGTAACAAAATCGAGTGAAGAGTTAATTGCTTGGGCTCTATCCCATCCTATTGTCTGTCCTCTGACCTAATAGTTAAAATCCTTAAAATGACATAGCTGATGGGAACAGTTGCATTCACATGAGGTGAATAATCTCCAAGAGAGCTTTTCAAATTTTCTGTGATGCATCTTTAGGATGTGACTGAGCAGAGCTTTCCAATTGCACACCAGCTGAGGGTCTGCCCAAAGATTCCTTGTGTACCACGCCTTCCCTAAATTCATCCAAGTTATTCAAAAAGAATCAAATGGCAATGGATGTAAAAAAAAAAAAAAAAGTCAGCAAAGAGAAGTCATATTTCCTTTGAAAGTTTGTAGAAAAGGGTTGGATTCTTTTCTGCGAGTTTGGCAGGTTCTGATTCAGCTCTGGCAGGAATTATTCAGGGAAAAAAGATGAATTCTCTGTGTGAGAGAGAGAAAATACACATAATTCCCAGGGAGTCTTGACAGTCTGTGCAATTATCCTGATTTCTGACATCTCTGGACAGTGGGAGAGGATAAAAATGAAGTTCATATTTGATATACATGAATTCTTAAGGCAGAAAAGCCAGCTTGTCTCCCGAGATGCCATGTGATGTGCCCCACGGTCTCTGGTAAGGCAGGAGGTCAGCTCTTAGATGCCCTCTCCAGATTTAGAGCCTCATTTAAAATTACAACTTCTGCTAAAAATCCATGTGCTGTATTTCCAGACTGAATTGGCCCAAATTCAGCTTTTAGCCACTCTCCATGAAGGCAGGCTGGGGGTGCTCTGTGTGCCAAAGCCAGGGGGGAGCTGCTGGGTGCCAGCCAGGTCCAGCCCCTGGGCCAGGGGGATTGAGTGGGACAGTGCCTGGCACTGCCAGGGTCCCCCAGCTCCCTGGCAGAGAGGACACATCACGTGGGCACAGCAGGACGGACCCACAGCCCAGGGTTGTCACACACAGTTTAATCATTTTACAATATCGGGCAAGTTACCCGCCCAAAGTAGAAAAAACCCAGACATGGATATGCTAAAAATATTTCCCATGCTGCTGATGGATAAAGAGTGATCACTAACGTGTCTTTGACCACACATTTCAGTGACATTTCTATGCAGAAATAGCAGCTTCATCTCTTATTTTTAATGGGTATCAGTGGTTATAATACAGCTCAATTCAGGCCTGTAATGTTGCTCTCTATTTCTGCATGTTCTGCTAGAATGATGTTCAGGGACAGCAACTTTCACTGCTCCCTTCTATGAGGCAACAAATATGGTGTTCAACACCACTGGACACAGAATAAAGCTAAACATCCAGTGGCAGCTATGAGGGATATCCCTAAGGAATGTGATTCATTTTGAATATTGTTTACAGACTAATGGAGACTCTAAAGCACATTTGGCACGATGCTGCAAGAACCCACTTTGTCCCATGCTATCAAGTGAACTTAGAGCATGAATTCAAACTGAGTGGGAACATTATGATCATTAGTGTTTGTTGATGGATTTATTTGTTTGGTTGGTTGGTTGGTTTGGATTTTTTTTTTTAAAGCAGAAGCTGCCATCTTTTCTAGCTGGTAAATCAGCAACTTTTATGAGCTATCATATTTTCCCATCATGTACCCAGTAAAATCATTTTGCCATGGCCATTTTGCAAATTAAATTTTAATATTACGGGAAAGTTGTAACACGTGTTTTCAGTCAGATATGAAGCTGTAACAGAGGGGGAACACTCCTGGTGCAGTGCTTGGTTTCTGCTGCAGCACAGAGCAATTTCACCTGAAGGGCTGCACTGATCCATCTTGGTTCCATTTAACAGAAGAGGAGTTAAAGTGAGGTAAAGCTGAGCCAATACCAATAAATAATTTACCATAGAAAGGCTTCTCCTTAGGACTGTTGACTCTACAATCTCAAAAGTGATGCCCCAGCCTTTCCTGGAAGGAGGTTTGGATCTTACACCTTTCTCTACCCCTGAGCTACCCTGTGGGCAGGTCACTTGATTTTTTTCTCTCCTGTGCAGGAAAAAAAAAAAAAAGTGAGGATGATTTCTCTCTTCCTATAGCAAATTCTCTGAAACCAATAGATTAAAAAGTGCTACATAACAGACTAGGAGTTTACAGAGTGCAGATTCAGCACTGAAAAGATGAACAAGGCAGGTGGAAAACCATATAATGCATTTTATTACATATTCAGTTGTTGTTATTGCAAAATCATGAGATGAGAAAAGTCTGCAGTGGTTGTATTTTTTTCCTGAACCTTTGCCGAGTCCTGCAGTGGCATCTCTTGTGAACATGATGTGTTTGCTCCCACTGATTCTCTCACAGGTTGCAGTGCAGACACCGAATGCTGCCCAAAACATCCCACGGGGAAGAAATTAAGGTTTCATAACAGACATAATAACATAATAACAAGAAGTCAACACTCCCCAAATACACGACCTGTTAGTGGCAGAGAAGGGTTCCTGTGACCCAAATGCCCAAAGCAGCTCAGATGAGCTTTCCAAAGCAGGAGGGATCTTCTGGGAATACTGGTCAGGCTCTTCCAAAGAGATATAAAGTAGGTTGGTTTCCTGAAAAACAGGATTTCACTAAAAATAAGCAACAGGGATCGTCGTAGGACAAGGCAAATGAAGCAGTTGGAAGAATTTGTATCCACAAAACTGTCCTCATCCTGATCCTTCCAGTGTTGTCTGGAGCAATTTTGTTTAAAAATTGCACAAAATTCACCAAGATTTTCAGGGGCATAAAAGCAGCAAGACAATTTTCCAGTAAAAAATTCAAGGTAGGTGGGTCAAAGGGGCCTGGGCAGTATTGTGGTGCATAGGATTTAGAATCACAGTGAATACCTGTGTCAGAATTTGCTGTTCAGAAATTAATTATCCCTCTCAAGCCCCTGAAGCTTTTGTTTAAATGCAGGTGGTCAAACTCTGTTCATCATCACTAATTCAGGCATCACAAATGCACAGCAGGTTGGTGATACTTATTTTGATACTGATGAAATGCAAAGGTTGCATTTAGTAAAACACCTTGTTCTAAACTGGATCTGGTTTCCTCTATTAAGCTCCATTTTTTCTTGCTGTATGTGAAATTTCATTCGTACAAAGAAAAATGTGAGCAGAACATATTACAGTTGTCATGGATGATCTTTATAGAATCGAGCTTATTGGGGCTTGCTGCTTATAATTTTCCTCTGGTAGCATTTTGAGCCCAAATCTGAAATCCTCTAAACAAAACCAACCATGAGCTGCTTAAGGTGGTGACTGTTTTAGATTCCCTTTGATCCCTCTGCAGGCCCAGCCCTAATTTAATGAATCTGTCCATACATTTCAGTTCTTTGTTTGTTTTCTAACATGGTAACAAATAGGAATTAAAAATAATAGAAAATAGAAAAAAGAAGCCATGCTGATGCTTTTCTCTTTAGAAATCCTTTCAGATACACGGTGGTGACACAAAATTAACAGAGATGGCCTCAAGTTGCACCAGGGGAGGTTTAGATTGGATATTAGGAAAAATTTCTTCACTGGAAGAGTGATCAGGCATTGGAACAGGCTGCCAAGGGAGGTGGTGCAAGTGAATGAAACTTTGCTGTATTCCAGCCTTCCCTGTCACATGAGGAAACAGAAATAATCTCTCCATTTATGATGGTAGCTGCAATACTGAGGAATGATGCAGCTGTTTGATTTACAGTGCTGTTTTATACTTCATCTTCTAAGTTTAGGCAGGACAGAAGTTGCCAGACCTTCAGACAGCTTCTGGCCCACAGCACCCTGAGAGTTTTGTAAAAAATCTGTTTGACCAAAAAGTGAGTTTTCAGTTGGCTAAAGTCCTGCAAATTTGTTTATCATCTTCTGAAAACAAGTTTATCTCTTACATTATCCCCTGAGAAGCATTCATAGCTTCTGATCAGTCTATGAGCCTGCAGTAATTTGACAGGTTTGTTTGATGCTGTGGACCAGATAAAGGAAGAAGGATCTTTCCTGTAGCCAAACCTCACCTGGGACTGGTCTCAGAAGGTGAAAGCTGAATAAAAGGTTTCATTTTCCCTAGAAAATGCAATTTGTTAGGACTGAAATTTTCATAGAATCATAGAATAGCTGAGATGGAAGGGACCTGAAAGATCACCTCATTCCACCCCCCTTCCATGGGCAGGGACACCTTCCACTAGCCCAGGTTGCTCCAAGCTCTGTCCATCCTGGCCTTGGACACTTCCAGGGATCCAGGGGCAGCCACAGTTTCTCTGGGCAACCTGTGCCAGGGCTTCCCCACCTCCACATGGAAGAATTTTTTGCTAATATCTAATCTAAACCTACTCTCTCTCAGTTTGAAGCCATTCCCCCTTGTCCTGTCCCTCTCCATCTTTCCTGTAGGCTTCCTTCAGCATCTGATTGCAAACCCACATCTTACAGCTAAGATTTCCATGTCTAGGAAGGAACCTGGTCCAAGAGGTCATCAGAGTCAGGTCAGCAGCCTGGAGGTCACACGTGCCCGAACACCTGGACACCAGGTTGTTAAATCCCCAGGAGTATTTGCTTTCCCATTGCATTTGGGCAGCAAAAATCTACAGGTAACTTTTGTCTTTCCAAGCTACTGCAGAATGAATTCCTGTTGTCTTGTCACTCCCAATTCAAAGCTCCTCCCTGACCTCTCTCTCCCCACTCCCATTTCCTCCAGCATCCTCTTTGTAGCTGGGATGGTGACTCAGGCTCAAGCCCTGCTGCATCTTTGCTGACTCAGTATCTCACAAGAGACCTTTGCAATGTCTGGTTATATATATTATATATATATATATATATATATATATATATATATATATATATATAATGCAATAAGGCAACCAGGTCACCAGACTCTGAGCTAGCACTGGGCCAGCAGGTTAAGGTAGAGAGCACAAGGCATTGGCCAATACTGCTCTCATCATCTCCAAAAAACTTTTCTCTCAAGTGGTTTATTCCCACTCCAAATCGGAGAAAGCCAAAAAGGGAGTGCTGGCTTGAGGGCACCTACAGTGTGTATTTATTAAAAAGAAGCTTTCAAGAGAGGAATGTGTGAGCTAATGCAGTCCTAGAGCAACAGTAACTCGTGCTTCAACAAGTTGGGTGCATTTTTGTGTCTGTGGCTGATTACTTGCCCCTACTTGTCAGTGCTAGTGATCTCCTGCTAAATGAATGTTCAGCTCTTAGTGGTCAAGAGACAACAACTGCCAGGCTGTCAGAGAATAGGTTTCCTCACACCTCTGGGCCAGTGAGGTGACGTGTAAACACATTTATTTAGCGCAGGGTTGGTTGGTGTCCAAGCACGTGACAGAAAAAAAACCTAAAAATTAGAGCAAAAACAAGACACATTTCAAATAACAAAAGCTCAAACCATCAGAGCATGTTATAATGTCCTTGTCATTTAACATCTTGAATCAAAAATTGCTTAGAGAGGTTTTTGAATCTATATCAGAGATGTTTTATTTTTAAGGAAACTAAGGTACACGTGTGCTGGGAACAGCACAGATGGATTGTCCAAGGGCAGAAGGTTAAGTGACTGGCATCTCATGATCTCTTACACTCTGGTTTTATGTCTGCAAAATATATTTTCACTGTCTGCATAAATTACACTCTCCAGTTTATCTTAAGAGATGTTGCCTTTTGAGTTTCAATTGGCATCCAGGTATTCCAGCCATGAACTCCTCCACACAGATCACACATCTGAACTATTAAAAGCTTTTGTTAAGAGGGGAAAAAAAAGTATGCTCCTGAGCTATTGGAAAGTTGAGGAGGTGACAAAACATTTCCTGCTTCTATAAATGACACGTTTGAAAATCAAGTGTTTCATCACAATGGTCATTAGGAAGCTGCAGCTGGCAGCTCTCACTTTGGGGGGGAGAATGGTTGTGGCTTTGACAGTAGTGAAGCAGCAGTGGATGTGTGAGATGGCTGGCAGTGTTCATAAAGACGTGATTCTCTCTAAACTGAACTTTTAATTTAGTGTCAGCAGCTTTCTGCAGAAAATATTAAGGCACAAATGAAAATATTTCTGGAGAAAGCTTGATTTGGGGGGGCAGAAGGAGTACAAGGGAGGGAGGGAGAATGATTTCTCAGCTCTCCAGGGTAATTCTGGCTGGGAGGGACCTTAGTAGAGCTCTAGTCCAACCTTCTGCTCTGAGAGGGTCAGCTCTGGGATCACAGCAGGTTGTGCAGGGTTTCCTGGTCTGGTCTTGGAAACCTCAAAGGATGGAGACTTGCAGCCTCTTGGGGTAACTTGCTCCACTGGCCCCACGAGGGAAGGATTTCTGCCAGCATGTGAAGCCACTCGAGTCTGGTATTTGAAATCACGAGACAATGTGACCAGCAGTGGCCTTTGAGACAATTCCCTTCCTGTGAAAAGACAGGAATGTGCACCTTTGGTTTTTGGGGGCAGAACTTTGTCAGTAGAGCACACTGTTTTGGGAGAGTATTTATCCCACCTGTCCCGATGGAGCTACTCCAGCTGATGTGGGAAGTAAAGCAAGCAGGGTTCTGTTGGTTGGACCCCTGTAGGAAGGCAGCAGGCAGGAATTCTTGCCAGTGTTTTCCTTTGCAGTGTTTCACGTAGTGTCTCACCTGAGAGGGGGGCTACTGCTTGTTGGATGGAGCCCAGCAGGTAGGGCTGGGACAAAGAGGAGCTGGCTCATGGTGCCAGATGGAGCTTTCACAGTCTGGTCCCTGTCTAGACTCAAGGAGCTTTCTGAGGGGTGTCAGGTGCCTTCAGGACCACAGAGCAGCTGATCAGGGTGTTAGAGGCTCTAAGCCTGGGCTTTCCATGAGCTACCAGCTGGGAGTTTTGGGGCTGGGTCCTGGAGCCCACAGGGCACAACAGAGGAGATGTTCCCTCTTTGTTTCACCTCCCTGTGCTACAAAGATGAAGCGAAGGACGGAAACTGTACCCAGGTTTCAACTTTAAACCCTGAGAACAGCTGAAGAGCAGGTCCAGAGAAGAGCAACAAGGCTGGGGAAGGAACTTGAGCACAAGTCCTATGAGGAGAGGCTGAGGGAGCTGGGACTGTTCAGCCTGGAGAAGAGGAGGCTCAGGGGAGACCTCCTCACTCTCTACAACTCCCTGACAGGAGGGGGGAGCCGGGGGGGGTTGGTCTCTTTT
>NW_016690205.1:2127027-2144118 GCF_001604755.1 Lepidothrix coronata
AAGGACAGACTGGATGTGGCATCAGTGCCATGGGCTGGGAACCACGGCGGGGTTGGATCAAGGGTTGGACTTTATCTCAGAGGTCCCTTCCAACCCAGCTGATTCTGTGATTCTATGAAAGTTGTGGTGTGGAGCAGCAGCCTGTAGAGCTCAAGTCTTTGGCACACAGGGTGTTCCAGCACCATTCCTCACACACTCCATTTAAGTATCTGTTGAACCATTTGGGTGACCAAAGCCAAGAACTCTGCATATTGTATAACCACGTCTCCTGTTGATACCTGTTAAAATACGTGTGTGTGTTATTAATACTGGATATCTGGAAGTAATTTGAGCTGTGTTGATAAGTCCCCCAGGGTTTTCTTTTTTTTCCTTTATTTATGCTTCTCTTAGAATTCAGTTTAACAGATTGTATACAAATTTCAATGTTTATTTGTCCGTGGGAATGTAGGAGGGAGGAGTTTGGAGTTTATTTACTTGCTGTTACTGAAATCTTTGGGGTCTTTAGAAGTAGCATCTATGTATCCAAAATAATATTTTCTTTTTAATGCCTAACAGTCATTAGACTTTATGGCTATTTAATAAATTATTTGAGGAGGTATTCTTAATATAAAGTGTTGCAATGTGATGGCTTATTTTTATGCTCTTCTCTATGCAGAGTATATAATGATTTTTATTATTTATTACACAAAACATTATTTTTTTTTAAACACTTTAAGAAAGACTATTGAAAAAACTAAATATTTACCAGGGGTAAAAGCTGGATTTATGATGGATTTTTCTCTGTAAATTTTGACCAGCTTGGAATGGAGACTGATGTTTTAAAACCTGTTTTTCATGTGAAATGCTATTGTAAATGGAAAATTTTAATTTTAAATCATTAAAGGGAATAACATCAGCCTCTAAAAATGTGTATTCAACTGAGTGGTCTTTACCTTCACAGACCAGTTACTATGGGTGAGACCTCTAATATGACTGAAGGTTGCAAGACTGGATCCAGAGTAAATACTTGATTTAGTGGGAGAATATTCTGAGTACTTTGAAATGTTTTTCAAGATATCCTCAAGTATATTTATAATTTACTGGAAATGTTTGCTGTTCTCAGCTTATTTTTCTTTCTCTACTGGTAGTATTTGAAGCATACTTACTCTAGGTTGTAATAACCCACTGTAAAACAGATATTTTCCACTTCCTTTGAACACTGTCAGGTGAAGTAACCATAGGTTAGAATATATTCTTTAAAAATAAAAAATCCAAACAAACCCCAAACCTTTTCAATGTCTTTCATCATCGAGAGAAGGCTAAGGTCTCAAGATGAAATGTAAAATAAAAAATACTGAAGTTTAGTCTGAGCCATGAAATGGCTTCTAATATGTTTATGACTGTATTTCCAAGAAGTCATTTTGAAGACTCTTGAAGGCAATATTTAGGGGGAAATTTAGATACTTAAAATGGCATATCCCTGGAAATTAGACACCTGTACCAAGAGAGGGATTGGATAGCGTGTTCCTGTCTATTGTGCCTTTGCCCAGGTTCCGAAAATTAACTGTCCAGGCTGTCTCCATGGAGCTCTTCCCTCCTCCTGGGATGGCACTGTGTCTCCTAAAGCTGTGGCCGGCGTCACCAACACGCACCTTTTCCATGGCTGACTCATCATCACTGCACCAGCTGGGAGGGAGGTGAGCCAGGCTTTCCTTCCTGCACAGCTCCATGCTCTCCCAGAATTGTGCAGGTCCCTCCAGGCTCTTGATTTTTCTGTGCTGAAGTATCACCCTGCTCTCCTGTGGAAGGTGAATTATTGTGCAGCCAGGAACACAAACCTCCTGCAGCTAAAAGGAAAGGGAGAGGCAGCCAGGGCTGTGGCCGAGGAGATTTTAGGGGGAGTTGTTTGGTCCCCATCATGGTTATTCCCTGTCAGGGGAAGTCTTAAAATCACAAAATGGTTTGGGTCGGAAGGGACCTGAAAGATCAACCAGTTCCCCGCCCTGCCATGGGCAGGGACACTTTCCACTAGCCCAGGTTGCTCCAAGCCCCATCCAACCTGGCCTTGGACACTTCCAGGGATGGGGCAGCCACAGCTTCTCTGGGCAACCTGTGCCAGGGCCTCCCCACCCTCACAGGGAAGGATTTCTCCCTAATATCTAAACTAAATCTACCCTTGTTTTATTTCAAGCCGTTGTCCCTTCTCCTGTCCCTCCATGTCCTTGTCCAAAGTCCCTCTCCAGCTCTCTTGGAGCCCCTTTAGGCTCTGGAAGGGGCTCTAAGGTCTCCCCAAAACCTTCTCTTCTCCAGGTTGAACGACCCCAGCTCCCTCAGAGTGTCTCCAGAGCAAAGATGCTTCAGCCCTTTGAGCACCTTTGTGGTCTCCTCTGACTGGCTCCAGCAGGTCCATGTCAACTGTCCTGGGACTCTTCCAAAAGATGCAACCATTGTGATTTAGGTGATTTTGGCAACAACCATTTAGATACAGTATGGGGATCTCTGTTATCTGCAATTATTAACTAAGGACCTCATCTCTGCCCCTAAATGCTGTGCTTGCTCTCAGCAGTCCCACTGAAAGGTCTTCCTAGTAAGTATAGTGTATATATTTATATTTTCTAATCACATATTAACACAACCTACTTGGTGCTTGGCTTCCGAAAAAAAATGTTTAAGAAACTCATTCCTTACAAACCCATTTTAGGACACTTCACTTAATTATTTACTTCATTGATAACATTTAAATTTCTATCTAAAGAAGGTCAATGGTTCTTGAGAGAGCTGGTTAACAACCAGCACCACAGTGCTGGGGCCATGCAGGAATGCAAACATGTGTGTCCAGCCAGCATTTTTTTGGCTATACATGTGATTGATGTACTTGGGATATTTCTGCCTTAAGCTGGACTGAACCTGAGCTGACATATTTCAAGCAGACTTATCAAAGCAAAGAGGAGCCTGGTGTGGGGGAGAAGGCACAGGATCAGATCCTTTATCTTCATCTACCTCACAGAAGCCTCCAGAGATTTATTTTATTTTGACTGAGATGGTGAAAACATTCCCTGCTCATGCAGGTTGAGATTTTATCTCACAAACCTCAGTGCAAAGCATGTTTCACATTCAAGCTATGAATGCTTGGAAACAGAGGCTTATAAAGGACATTGCTGGTTTTGCAGTAGAGCTGATGGTTGGTTAAAATGATCATGGTTTTAAGGTAAAGATTTGAATTTGGTTTTACAGAGTAATGCCCTAAAAAAAAAAAAAAAGAGGGAAAACATTACTTAGGATGAGTCATAAAAATGCTTTAAAAATGCTATTAAGATTTAAGGCATAATGTAGATCCTATAAATCTACTCTGCATTCTTGCACTAGGAATGACTGACTTTTATGAAAACTTGGGACTGTAAATCAAGAACCTAAATAAGGGGGGATTTTGACATGTAAATATAGATTGTACATTAGCTGAGCCCAGACTTGACTGCCTTCCTGGTTCCATGGGGGCCACACAAAGCAGGCATTTATTCTTCTGAGCAACAGTTTTGCCTTGTAAAAGCTGGTAGGGAAAAATATAATTTGTCATTCCTCTGGGGAGAAACGTTTTTCCTGGCGATTTGGGAAGGGAATTTGCTTGCTCCCTCGCTCAGCCCTGCTTTTCTGCCTCCCCGTTCATCCATTTCTTGTTTAGGGTTGTTTGTGTGTGTGTTTGAGGAGATGCCATTACTTCTGAAAGCACTCCTGAAGCTCTCTGGACACAAATGTTAACAGGAAGGATAAACCCACCTAGAAGGATAAACCCCCCACACGCAGGCACACAGCCCTTTTCAGTCTTCACAGGTGGAGTTTGCTGCTTCTGAAGTTGTTTTAAGAAGCAGCTTCCACTCTGAAGTATTTTTCAAAATCCATTTCAATATCCTTAGGGAATGCCAGCAGCCTTCCATGGCATTATCACAAGTATATTTGACCATTTGCATCTCTGGCCTCAGATTAATTTGTTTTCTCCCCATCCGTGTGCCCCCCCCGCCGTAACTCATCCAGTGGGATCATGCACATGGAACACTCCCCGTCCCTCCAGCTGCTCATGGGAGCTGAGCACAGACCTGGCACTTGCACAGCAGCCAGATTATTTAACCTTATCTGCTTTGAGCTTCTATATTTAAACAAGGAGGGCTCTTTGTCGCTGAACTAATAGAAAACATAACTTGACTGGATGCCTGGCTTTTAAAGAAAGGGCATCTATCACTTTTATGTGGCATTTCAAAGAAGAAGGGATTTAATAATGCTGAGAGACAAAGGAGGGAGTCTGACTTAATGTACAACTAGCCAGCTAATGATTAACTTCCCCTAATACTTAATAGGTTTATGATAGAAAAAAGAACCCAACAAGCCCAGTGCAATGGTGTGGGGCAGTGCTGTGTGAAGGAGTTTGCTGCACTGTCTAAAGTGATACAAAACCTGTGTGCAGCTGGTGGGCAAGATTATATGATACACTTCAAAAAATACATGGAAGTAATGCTCAAAAGCTTTTAAAACACGAGGGTGAGGAGAGAAGCAGGGAGCCTTCATTCTGCAGCAATGAGCAGTGAGTGCAGAACATGACTGAAAGAGAGTAATTTTAAATAAGATATTAGGAAGAAATCCTTCCCTATGAGGGTGGGGAGGCCCTGGCACAGGTTGCCCAGAGAAGCTGTGACTGCCCCATCCCTGGAAGTGTCCAAAGCCAGGTTGGACGGGGCTTGGAGCAACCTGGGCTAGTGGAAAGTGTCCCTGCCCATGGAAAGGGGTGGAACTGGATTATCTTTCAGGTCCCTTCCAACCCAAACCAGGTCTGTCTTTATGAGAAGAACCTGCTGAATATGTTCCCCTCTCAGATTAAAAGAGCGAGAAGCAAACTCTTCATCCTCACTCCTCCTGCAGTGGAAAAATGGCTTCATATGTCCAGTTTCCTTTTATGAAAACATACTACAAATAAGGAAGAAAAAAACTGTTTTGACTTTCAATGCATTTCTATACAATGGTATTAAATTATTTCTTGCCAATGCGACCATCTGAGGATGGTTGTTATATGTATTCTCAAATAGAATTATTTAAAAATGAGTTAGTTTTGATAAAAAGTGGGCTTGTTGTCAACTGTAAGTTGGCAGTAACTTTGTGCCTGCAGCTTGTAACAACAGCAGTATGCACCTAGTGATGTAGTCATGATCCTGGGAATTCTGGAGGCACTCACCTCTCAAACAGAATGGAAAGCTTGAGTTGAGTGCCCCTGGATAGAGATCCCTCAGTGGTGACCTGAAGGGGTATTTTTTGGGCACCTTCTGAGATGTGTTTGCACCTCAAGTGCATTGTGTGGGTCACTCAAAGGGCAGTTTTGACACACTTGCCATGATTTTTCCTGGGAGGGAGTCCCAGCAATGTGCAGTCCCTGCTGCCATCTGAAGCTGCAGCTTCACTCTGGCCTCTTTACATTTTGGCCTGAAGCTCTTCGGAGGTGTGTGAACTCTTGTGAACCCAGCCTGTGCTCGGGACATGGGGCTCTGATTATTAAACACTTTTTCAATGTCTGGAACAGCTTTCACCCAAAGACCTCAGGACACTTGGCTGCACTGGTGATTAACTGCACACTCCACACTCTGTCCCTGCAGAAAACACCTGGTAAAGCCATGTCAGCTCTGAATACACTTTCCCAACATGAGGACATGGTGGAAAGGGACCTGGACTGAAATCTCATTTGCAGTATCTCAGATGACTCGGCAGCTCTGCTTTCCAACTCTGCATTTTTGGTAGCCCTTGTCTATGCCACAATTCAAAACATGATATGGAACAACCACTTCCAAATTCAGGGAAAATACAGATGCCATGTACATAAATACAACATACCAAATCTGTTTGATGATCATACAGCGAGATGAAGAGCAGCCACATGTTTAGGGTATTGATGTGATTTCAAGTCCTGGTTTGCAGCATTTTCTTTTCCCATTATGAGGTTTTGGAGGGGGAGATTAAACCAGTTCTGCCTCTCTGTTTCATACACAGTTTTATTGCTTTATTAAGCTTATTGTGCTTGAAACAAAGTAGGTTTCTCATGCAGAAAAATGCACTAAAGAGTGAGCTCTTTAGTCAGGGTCACAGTGGCCTGGTAGGTGGCATGGACAACCCGTGTTCAATCACTTCCACTGAACTGAGAGCCAGCAGAGGGTGAAGAGTTTGCCTTGGTTCCCTTGCCTTGCTCCATGGACCTCCTGCAACACAGAGAAGTCTTTGCCAACCTTTTGAACCCCCTTTGTATCACCTCCACACAGGTGGTGTTTAGGGGGAATTTGCTTTATTTTTCTTTATCCTTTTTTCAGTTGCATCTGTCCTACAGCCCAGACTGCAGGTGAGTTTACTGTCTATGCAACTGGATTTTGTGTCTTTGCCTATCCTTGAAAGCAACTGTCAACACTGATCTTTAAAAGTCTTCTACCTCCTTTCATTCTTTCAGACACAGTTGAGCATAAAACCACAGGGCTGCACAGCCAAAGGCTTCTGCCAGTTTTCTTACGTGGCTGGGATTTTATAGGATATCACCCTTCGGTGTGACTGACAATTCATAAATCCCCAGAAGTGAGAGGTGGAAAAGACTGTTAGATCACAGGCTCCATTTCCCTGCCAGGGTGGGATATGCTGCAGGTGTTTCAGCTCTAAGATGCACAGAAGTGCTGTGCCAGTGGTGCTTGTCATTAATTCCTGTATTTGTGACCCTAATAACTAAATCCTGGTAGTTTTTAGCACCACCACCTTACAGCAGTGGGAGTCCCAGTCACCCAGTTCTTCCCAAACTTGGGACATCATGGTTTGAAATGTGGTCTCCTGTGATCAGCTGTGTGATCAAGCACATGGATGAACTGGGTTATTCACAGAATTTCCACAGCTGGTGAGTCTCAGACAGCTTGCTCTACCCACTCAGTGTGATAACTTAATCTGTCCTTGCCTATTTTTAAGTCAGAGAGGATTTTCATTCCACTGCAGGGTAGTTCATTCACAGTTAAGTGTGTTCTTTCCCTCCTTAACAGTTTAATACTGTGCAAATCACTAGGGTCTTTTATTAGGATATTTTCTGCAGAGCCTGTTTCAAGCTTTTCATTACTAGATAGATATCATAACATTTTTCTTGAAATTGTAGAATTTTTTTTTCAAGTAAGAATGAAATTCTTTTACTATTTCACGAGACTCTGAATGTATCTGACACCAAGAAAATAGAATTAAAGCAAAAAAGTAACTAAGCTTTTACCACAACCCTGTTTGCTCTCTGATTGCACATCAGCTGTTGACATTAACTAGCAGATATGCCACTTCCATGCCAGGGTTTCATTCTTGGACCGTGAGATCAGTCTGACACTGTGAAAATAAATATTAAAGAAAACATGCTCATTAAAAGTGCTCAGCTCATAAAGGCCCAGTGCTAAGAAATCTGGGCAGCTGCTGCCACCCCCTTGGAGGCTGTCTCAGCTCACAGCTCTCACCCTCCAGACCTGCATTACAGTTGTATTTTTGCAGGTAGCCAACATGATCCCATTGCTGTTTAGAGTTACATGATTTCAGTCTCCCCCCAGCACTGTCTTTGGAATGAGCTCTTCTCTCCCTACTCAGCATCAGTTCTTTTACCATTTTCCAGCTGTTTCCGTGTCATGATAACCTGGCACTTCCTTGGCTTGTTTTGTTACAAAGCAGGAGACTTGCTCTTTTTACAGTTGTTTCCTTCTCTTTCTGAGCTTCCCCAGGTTCCAGAAATGATCCTCCAGAGAGGTCTGCCTGCTCCATCCCTACTCTTCCTTCACAGAGTCCTGTGCAGAAGTTAAATGTGGAACATGCTGTCCTGCAGAAGATGTTGGGGCATAAGAAACTCATGCGTTATAGGACAGTGACAGTGTTTCCCCAGAGCTGACACTCTTGGCTGTAGAGCAAAGACTAGTTCTAGGTGAGGAAAGTAGAGCTCTGGGTGGGGACAGTGACAGACAAGTTAATTCAGCCTTTGGTTGTCACCTTTGAATACGTCTAGTCTTGATGGAGCAATCCCACTATCTGCTGCCTCTTTCTCTTCTCTCAACTCCCCCTCCACAAAGGGGCACAGAAAGCCAAAAAGTTCCTGAGTAGAGTCCTCTACTGAGCAGTTACTCCTCAGAGCACTGAGAAAGTGAGAGGAGTCTGGGTGATTACTGAGCACCTCTGCCCCACGGCCGTGCAGTGAACACCGGATCACGAGTTTTAAATGTTATGTTCCTGTGGCAGCAGGGGGGCCTGGGCAAGCAGAAGCTCTGTAACACCATTGTGCCATATGTGTGGGTATCCCCTCCATCCTTTCTTTGGAGATTTTCCAAATGCAGACCTACCCTTCGAGGAGCTTCCCCACAGGCAGACCCCGTTTGCTGTCAGAGATGCTCCGTGGCTGCCCCATGAACCAGCTCCTTTCAAGACCAGAGTGTCAGTAAAAGCTAGATGAGAACAGGTAAGTGAGTAAATATATAACATGAAGAAAAAGGAGAGGGAAATCCTCTTCCCCAGGGTTACATTTAAAGCTGAGTAGGGAGTTCTGAGTTGAAAGGTAGAGAGAGAAATTATTTTTGTTTCAGGTGGAGCTCTTGTTGGAGGGAAGTGTTGAAACGAGAGAGCTTTGGGGTTAAGAAAGTTTTTATGCTCAAGTAAGTGGTGGCTGAGAAATTACTTTAAATAATTTCAGTAAAACTAGTGAGCAGGGAAATTAATTTCCTTTCAAAACGATGTGGTGGAAAGGCAAAGCCTTGGGTTACAGCTCAGACAAAAGGAAAAGGTAAATGCTTTCCATTAAATTCCTCGTGCATGTCATACTTCTACAGACATCTTGGAAATTTATGGTGCAGATGCACTGGTTTGAAGTACAAGCTCACCTTGCCTGACCTCCCACATAACACAGGTCTTTGAGTCTGACCCTGTAATTTCTGCATCAGGCACCTCTCTCCCTGTCTGAGCTGCAACATGTCCCTGAGATATCCATCTAGTCTTGACTGGAGGCCTGCAAATAAAGGAAATCCATCACATCCTTAGGTAGCTGTGTTTAAATCACTGAGATAAGCCTGTACATCTAAGGCTTTCCCTGAAGACAAGACAGCAGCAAGAATTTGCTGAGGAGGGCAGTGCTTGTGGGAGGAAAATGCAAAGTGTTGCTCGAGTTCCATCCGATGCAACACAACTGTGACATTGTTCTGCAGAGGATTTGATGTGAAATGAGTTCTTCACGAAGTTAAAGGGTTTTGAAAGACCAGTGGACTTTGGTTTATTAATTATTTTATTTGTAAAGCTGGCATTGGTTGGGTAACTAGGCAGCAATGCTATAGTGAGAACAAATTAAAAACTCTTGGAGAAAAGGGAGGTGATTCTGTTTGGTTTTGCACTATCTGATTACAAGTCATCTTTTTCTGTCCCAACTCTTTAAAAAAATTGTTTTGAAAGCTAATAACCTCCAAATTATGTTACTCTCTAGTAGTGGTAAACATGAACCCAAATTTCAGGTTTTTTGTTCTTTATATCTATCTATATGTATCTATATATCTATGTCTCTATTTATATCTATTCATCTATATCTACCTATCTATATTTATCTATATATCCATATATCTATATATCTTTCTATGTATTCAGAGTTTCTCAAACTTGCCCATGAAGTTTCAGCTGGGCTGATTCCAATGGCATTAGAGAATATAGCTTGTTTCTTCCCCATTCAGTTTTTTCATGCCTTCTGTTTGTTGTTCCACCGGTGAGATCTGTGGAGTTTAGAGCAGAATATTTAAATCATCAGGCTTCAGAGTGAAGTCACTTCCATCTTCTCTTACTAAGTTTGATTTTAGCTGGGTTAGCCTTCCCACTGATCATTCTTTAGAGTCTCTGTCTTCTGCTCTTTTTCCAGTTACAGACATCTAAATGACATTTTGAAATACTTCAGATAACACCTATTATATTGTTCCATGTGTTTCTTTGTTCATTTACACCTCTTCAGCATTACATTTGCTCTCATGCTGTAGAAAGAGCCTCTCCAGATTTTTAGTGAATCTTGGGCCAGAATGACCAGGATTGTTCATAAATGACTGCACAGGCATTTGAAAGCTGTTCTGGTTAATTTAACTACAAGGGCCTTTCTTAGAATCAGTAGAAGTCTTTCTAGGTTAATAAATTTCCCCTGCACCTCCTCAGAAAACTGCCCAAACAACCACTCCAGTGTGTTTTTTTTCCTCGTAGAAGTCTCTTAAAAGTGGAGAGGGTGGTTCATCTCCAGGTCAGGAGCCTTTCCTTTGCTGGAATAGGCACCAACTGAGCCCCACACACAATTTTTGGTGCAGCCTCGTGCCACCGGTTCACCAGTTGTCAGAAGAGGCATCAAGTGTGTGGTTCTGTGCATTATTTCTCCCTGCCCACCCAAAATTTCATTAGCAGGGATACAGAACAACTTTGTTAAGGAAGCAGGACGGGCTGGATTTGTTTAAGGGCAATTATTTCAAATGCAGTCGACCTGTGTTTCGTGGGTAAAAGTACATTTTAAAAAAAGAAATCTAAGTAAGGGATTAGAACAGTGTATTTGATCATTAAAACACCTACCATGTGTGAAATTAAAAAAAAATATAGAAGAAAGATGAAAACTGCCTGGGTACCTGTGGTATGAAGACCTAGCTATCTAGGGGAAAAAGATGAAAGAGGGGGATTGGAAAATAGAGTGCTACTAATCTATCACCATATGTAATTTCTTTTTGGACTTGAATTACATAGGGTATTATCTGAGGAGACACAAAATACTAAAATGCATAAGAATGTTTACCTTTCAGGTACATAATGTAATTAAGTAAATATATTTAAATTAGTAGCCTAATTTCAGGAATATGGACTAGGCTCACAGGTCTGTGACAGCTGCCTTGACCAATTTAGCATGACTGGAAGGATTTTGTCTGCTTTGAGTTGCTCATATTCAGCTCTTCTGAAACTTCTATTATTACCACTACAATACTGGAAATCATAAAAGACTTGTGGAATTTAGGGCTCCTGTGCATAACACATCACTACACCAAAATTCATCATTCTTAGGTCTCACTGCTGCTTAGAATTAATCCAACTGGAAGCAGCTGACATATCATTTTTGCACAGAATAGCAGGAATGTGCTCTACAGAGCATTTGGCCACAAAGATGTACACTTCAAGGAATCTATTGTACCAAAAGCATAAAGAGTTTCCTTTTTTTTCATCTGGTAAAGAGGAAAAAAGATGTGCAGGATGTGCAGATTGCTGTCCTATGGAAACTTTAGAGAATTGCTCAAGGTCAGGAGCACGCTGGTGGAGTTCTGCAGTCACCAGGGCTGGTTTCTGTGCAGAACTTTTCTCTGAAAAAAACCATTTTAAACTTCATAGTAGGGGTAGGATTTCTTGCACTAGCCACTATCTGTTTAAAAATCAGGATTCTATACCAAAATGACTGCCTAGTTTAGATAAAGACACCAGGTAGCTTTTCCAATGTGTTTGTAGCTGGATGTCTGATGAGGGGGTGGGTGCTCAAGCCCTCATTAATCTCTCTTCACGCATGAGAAGCAGAGGACCCACCATGTTGTGAGACAGAGCATTGGAAATATGAAGTAAAATGTTTATTTTCCAAAAGCAATTAGGTGTGAGTGAGGTCCTGTCTGTTTTGGGCACTGCTTCTAAAGGAATTGGCTAGAATCTGGCAAGTGCTGACCTACCCAGTGAATGACGATGGTAAAAAATGAAAGTATTAATTTTGCAAGGCAGCATCCACATAACTCTCAGTGCTTTCTAAACCATGTCTTGAAGAAAAAAACCCAACCTTATGCTACTACTATACTAAAATCAACAGAATATAATAAAATAAGTTAGTACTGTTCAACATAATCCTCTGACTTCCAAAACACTTTGAAAGCTCAACTTAATTGCTAAGGATTCAGAAGAAAACTGTGTACAGCCTCCATCTACGTTAGGCTAGATGTATTTTGGGTCTGTTTGCCTATTTCCTGCTTTGATTGCTTCTTTTATTTTGACTTCTTCGTGGGATGTCAGTAATTACTAGGGAAGTGAAATGAAAATAAATCAAAGTTTTTCCAAAAGGTTATAGGAAGTATGGACTCACACCCTAGGAAATCTTACCAAATTCAAGCCAATTACACGGCCCGTGGTCACAGAAAGTGTTCTAGGAAATTTTCTTTCATTTGTCTTAATTTTAGGTATCGAGAAGTGCTTAATAAGATGCTGAAGTGACTTGCTTCTACTTTTACAAGTGGGGTTACCTGCAGACAGGCTGGGGTTTGTGCAGTTTTCTGGGGGGCTGCTGAGGAGGCAGCAGGTGGTGGAGCAGCCGGTGCCAACCATTACAGCACTGCTGCTGGAGAGAGAAGCCGAGGTGAAAAATGTTACCACATCCCTGGGTCACCTTTCCCTGCCGAGCCTCCCACTCCGGAGGGAAGCCTGGCTGTTCAAAGCCTCACATTGTACCCTGGGCTTTCTGAACAACATAAAACACGCTCTGGCTCGGCGTGGGTGGGCGGCTAAACCCAAGGCAAACAACCTGCTCGGCCAAGCAATGTTTTCTCAAGCAGCAGGCAAGATGCTTTTCCAAGGGAATAACCACAAAGACATGGGAAACACCTGCAAGCCTTTGTTGCATGGGAGTCTCCACTGGGAGCCCAAAGCCCACCTGCAGCTCCTCTGCAGAGCTGTTGCAACAACATCTGTAAGCCAGGGGAAAAAAATGCACCTATTTATTGGGCATGTTTTGTTTGGGGAAAGGAGCGTGAGGGCACACCAGTCACTGTAAATGTGAGGGGAAATTTCCTCCCCATCACTGGAGGGGAAGCACAGGGTAGAGAAAGGTGCAGAGGAGGTGGTTGTCCCCTCCAGGACAGCCCAGGATGGCACACTGGGGGCTGTGACACAGCACTGGCTGCTCACCTGGCGTGTTTAAAGGCCTCAGTCTCAAGATTTCCTTGCTGACACCCCTGCAGGTCCAGCTGTGACTCACAGATGTCAGGCTGGCAGCATATTTTTGTCCAACACACCTTGTCTTGGCTGGTTTCTTTTGCTGTCTTGAAAATATCATCACCCTGAGTGGGGGGGGGAGACAAACTTGTCCTATAGGAACAAGTAACTTTATAAATAAACAAGTATATAACCATTCATAGTTTAAGACCAGAAGGGAATATTTGACTTTGTATGTAACACAGGGCAGACTGCACTATTCCACAAAAGGATATATTTTAGAAAGACATCCACTTTTGTTTAAGAATTTTAAGTTATGGGGAAACCATGCATGAGAAGTTCTTGCAGTGACTGACAGCTACCAAGAAAAAGGCATCACCCTTTTTCCACTTTGAATTTATGTAGTTTCAGCTTCCAGTCTTTCAGTTTTACTGTGTCTTTGTTTTGATTTTTTTTTTTAAATGCTCTACTATCAGGTTTGTTTTGGTTTTTTTTTTACATTTCACTCTAGATTAGGGTCGAATTAGTGGCAGATCACCTTTGGAAGTTTAAATAGATCTCGTTTCTAAAATTATTCCCAATTTTCTAGGGGTCATGTTATTCTTTCATCTGCCTTTTGGCCTGTCTCCAGCGTTTCAGTAAGAGAAGTAGTACATACATTTCTTCCAGATTAGGTCTTTTACTTTCTTATTCCCTCTACATTTCTTTACAAACTTGCTTCTTGGTCGTAGCATGGTTGACACCTTCCCAGCTGAGGAGCTGCCACGAGGAGCAGCACACTTGGTGAGGCAGAGAAGCTTCTGCTGCAGCCCCAGGCTCCAGGAGAAACTAAAGGAAAACAGTCCCTTCTCCCTGGGTGTCCTGATCCTCACGAACACAGCCAAGAGCACAGTAAATTAGAATAAATAGGATTGCACTGAGGGAGCCCTGTGCCCACAAAGGGGGTTCAGTGCTGGGGGAAGGTTTGACTTCATTCATCTACATCTGTAACAACTTAGGAAAATACCAGCACAGTTAATGTCACTGCATCCCTATAAAACCCATCCCAGCAGTGCTCTCACCTCATGGCAGTGGTGCAGCCTGGAGCTGTGGAGGTCTCAGACCACATGGTGTGTTGGTTTTGTC
The DNA here is from genome assembly GCF_001604755.1 of Lepidothrix coronata. Classification (NCBI taxonomy): domain Eukaryota; kingdom Metazoa; phylum Chordata; class Aves; order Passeriformes; family Pipridae; genus Lepidothrix; species Lepidothrix coronata. The sequence goes on from NW_016690205.1 coordinate 2,141,104, forward strand.
AAAAGGCTTTTCCTGGACTCTGGCTGAAGGATCTTGCATGTGCTTGAGTCATATTTTACTGGCCCCTCTCTCTCCCTCTAATCCAGGCAAACTGGAGGCTACGTAGCCATGATTGGTGTGGGAGTAATTCCAAGGAAAAAGAAATGCAGAGAGGCTGGGATAGCTGTGGTGTTGGGTTATATTTGCCTACAGACACACCATGTAGTCGTGTCCCCAACAGTAGAAGTTTTATAGGATATACAAAAATACATCATCACTGTCCTGGGTTGGCTGAAGCTAACCTGTGTCTTTATAAGCCTAAAAAACACCTGCTGGAAAGACTTGTTGGATGAGACCCAGTTTGGAGCTCTTGTCAAAAACATCCTGTACAGAATTCACTGTCAGAGACTCTTAGAATTGTCGAAGTTAGAAAATATTTCTGAGACTGTCAAGTCCAACAGCCAAGGCCACCACAAAATCATATCCCCAGTGTCTCATCTCCACATCTTTAAAATCCCTCCAGGAATGGTGACTCCACCATTGCCCTGGGCAGCCTCTTCCAGTGCTTGACAACCCTTCCAATGAAGAAAGTCTTCCCAATATCCCATCTAAGTCTCCCCTGGTACAATCAAGAGACATCTTGATCTTGTTTCCTGTAGGTACTGACACTCAGATCTATTTACTTTGGTCTTTAAATAACCTATTGCTGCTCTTTAGGAGACTTTCTCAGTCCTGTAGAAGTGGAAGGTAACTGGGGTTCTTGCTCACATACTGTGAGTGAGATTTTTCAACATTCTTTTTGTGAGATCTGTTCAGAGAGCATGACCCAGAAAATATCAGGCTTTCCCTTTATTGAGCTCTCAGTGACAGGCAGGAGCAAACTCATCCTTTCAGTGCTGAACTGGGTAGACTTGATCAAGAAATAATTGCAAGGTAATAAACAGGTTATGCCAGGATTCAGTGCTTTTCACAGAGCACTGTTGCACACATCATTAAGCTTCTACTGTTTTACCTCTGTTTTCTCAGAAAAAAACCATAAATCTCCCTATGATTGAATAATATCAGAAATACAAAATCAAAAAGCCTAAAGAGATGATCTGAGGCTGAGGAGGCATTTACAAACTGCAGGATTATGATAGCTTTTAAAAAAAGAAGATCAAATATCTAAGCATTTAAAGCTTTCTTTGATTTGAGAAAATGGCTTTGTGTAGGTCCATATTGATATTTCATTGTAAGAAAGAAAAGATGGTTTATAGGTCTGTCTCCCATTCTGGGACATGGGTTCAGGTCATCCTTTGTGATTTGTTCAAGTGTTTTCAGTGTCCAACAGGAGTCAGAGAATTTTTCTTTTCAAAGCTGGCTCTCTCAGGTAGCCTTCCCACTTCTGTTATATTGCAGAAAGGTGTGCAATTCTATGCTCTGTGTCCTGTAAACACTATTGAATTTGCAGTCCAAGGACTGATCTCTCAGCTGGCAGAGGCCAATTAAATGCCTAGCATTAACAGGACATTCCTCTTGCCCTGCTGTTGCTCCTGAGATGGGGTGACTATGGGCAATGTTATACACCACAGCAAAGGCAAATCAAAAAAAAAAGAACAGTAATTTTAAAAGCAGAATGAAAAAATAAGTAAGAATATGAAACCATTTCTTTGTCTCTTTACACTCTGCAAATTGTTCTCAGGTTGACAAGGTAAAGATCCTCTCGGTCAGGGAGGAGAAAATGTTCCAGGGGACGTGCTCTGGGGAAATGCTGCTCTGCTGAAGGAGCACTGATGTATTAACACAGCCCTCAGGGTGTAGTAGCTGCTCTCATGCTTTAAGTGCAGTGGATTTAGCTTGGTTTAGGAGACTATAGAAACTGGCACATTTGTGCTTATTATGCTACTGATGAGCAGGGAAGCTATTTAAAATGTTTTCTAAATCAATTTAGTTGACAGATAAGTGATTACTCTTTTTGGATTAATAGGCCATTACTACAGGACATCCCTGCAGGCTCAGCTTTTGTTCCTTTCCTCCTGGCAGGTTGTAGCATGATACAACTATGCAACTGCCAAAAGCATCTTTTCCCCCTTTCTTGGTGTCACAGGGTCAGGTACTGGAATGCCAAACAAAGAAAACATGTCCCAGAGCAGTCAAAAGCCTGTCGTACAGGTACTATAATGTGGAATTATGAAAGGGAAGCTCATTTCAATCTTCTTCCACAGAAACTGATGGTTTTGTTATGATTATCAAAGGCATGACAGGACCCTGATCAGTAACTAGGGCTGTGGTACAACACAAAACACTGGAGGTGACAGCAGCTCTGATGTAAAATAGCCAACTAACTTCCCCCTGGATTTTGAATGCTGTTTGTGGAGGGCCAGTTCTGTAAAACCTGTGCCTGGGGCTCTCTGAAGTCATGCATGGGGACCACTTGCCTTTTCCCCACCAGCAACACTTCTCATTTTTCCAGGGTGCCAGGCCAACAGCATCCCAGGGTGTGCTGAGCTAATGCCAGCAGGATTTCTCCTTGGTGGATCAAATAGCAGGAATTGGAATGAACCTTCCTCAAATTCTCTCTCAGGATCTCCTCCAGGCAAAACTTTGAGGTTTGCATAACTCTGAAAAGTAATCTGACCTGACTTTGGCAACGAAAAAGAAGCCTCTTGTTTGTGCCAAGAAAATATATATTTCTTTTTAGTAGCATTTTTCATTCCTAATATGTCACTTCTATCTTCCCTTTCTCTTTCCTCTCTTTCTCCCCCCCTCTTTTAAGGATATCTTTACATATACCGTTCCAGGCATGCTGAGACAAGAGTAAGATATGTGCAGTAGTTTATCAGAATGCATGAATTTGGTGTGGTCAAAAAATCCCATTTCAGTTACTGATCTAAATGTGTTCTTGAAAACTGAAGGCTGACATGAGCAAATGGAAAAATCAAATTTTCTTTATGTCTTGGAGTACTCCTAGAAGCTTCAATAAAGATAATTAAAAAAAAAAAGAAAAGAGAAAAAAAAGAAGAAAAAGAAAAAGAAAAAGAAAAAGAAAAAGAAAAA
>NW_016690205.1:2144516-2203002 GCF_001604755.1 Lepidothrix coronata
TGAAAAAGAAAAAAAGAAAAAGAAAAAGAAAGAGAAAAATAAAAATAAAAATAAAGAGAAAGAGAAAAAGAAAAAGAAAAAGAGAAAAAGAAAAATAAAAATAAAAATAAAGAGAAAGAGAAAAAGAAAAAGAAAAAGATAAAAATAAAAATAAAAATAAAAATAAAAATAAAGAGAAAGAGAAAAAGAAAAAGAGAAAAATAAAGTTACAGCTTTAACCACACAGAGAAAAATCCCTAAGCCCAGCTTAGAGATCACCAGGCCCAGCTTTCATTGCACCTTTGTCAGCTCGGGGGGATGGAGCACAGGTTGTAAGGCCTTGGTGTCAGATATGGTAATTCCCTGTGGAGCTGAAGTTAATAAGAAAGAGAGGGACAAGGGAACTCAGTGTTGAACAAAGGGGGCAGGCTGATGTGATTTATTGGGAAGGCTGAATTTCTCATTACTGTGTGATGGAGAAAAGTTTTTAAAGCAGCAGAAGTCTTTGGGCTTTCCATGGCTAGAGATGAGAGCTCTGCAGTAAGATCAGCAAGCAGAGGACGTCCTTGTCTCACAGTGCATAATTATTCTGCAGTAAAAAGCACCTATTCTATTCTGTGTGCTCTCTTCAAGCCTTTACACTCTAATCCTTCTCATAAATTAAGAGACAGTAATCACCTACTGCTTCCCCAAGTTTCCTGTTCCTGTTTGATGTCATTGTGCTTAATTCACCCTTTACACCAGGGTTAAGCCTGGCTTGCTTTTTTTAGTGATGTCTCTATTTAATCTTCTTAATTTATGTGACGTGCTGATATTTGTTTAGAACTCTGAAATAAGTAGTAAAATGGAGACATCCCTGAAACAAAGAGAACCTCTGTTAATAAGGACTGTAAAGTCGTCTTCTTTCTCTCTGCTCTAAGGAGATCACATTCATGAAGCAAAATTGTGTGAAGAAGAAATGGTTCATTTTGTGTTAGACTGGTTTTTAAAGAGAAAATGGAAGCCAGAAACAGATTTTTTCATCTCTTTTTTTTTTGGTATTACGCAACAAATACAAAGAGATGAGCTCATCTAGAATGTCTCTGGGCTATTAAATTTCTCTTTTTTATTATTATTATTAAAAAGAGTGTGTTTTCAGAAGCAAAAGATGCATCAAGACAAAATGATCTATCAATTCAAGCTCTCCACCCATAACAACACTGAATTGACTGAATCTATGCTGATTCTAGACAGACCACAGCCCTGTGTCCCCTCCTCCCTTGTTTTATGCAGAGGGACCATTGCCAGGCAAAAAAAGGGCTGGTCAGCTCCTGGCTCATCCTGGTGTGATCCCCTCAGGGCTGTTGGAAGAGGCCAAAGCTGTGTTGGCTTCACTGATCTCCACCATGAGCATCTCAGTCACAGCAAACAGCTCTGATTGTTCCCCTGGGCACTGTGTCCCCAACATTGTGTCACAGTGACTCCTCAACAGGCTTAAATTAGCATGGCTAGTATTAAAACTGAGTGTATTTGCATGTCTGGTACCAGGCTGAGTGTACTTATCTCAGGCTAACACGATCACAGTTAATAATCTTGCTGTAATTGAAACCCGCCTTTGACATCACCTCCCGCCTGACTAATTGGATTGTGTCTCCTCAGTCTCTCCTGCTATTTTTTCTTCTGTCTCCCCTGACCTGCCTGAAAGGTAACTCCCCAGCAGTATGGCATTAAAACCAAATTGACCTGTCACAGGAACTGAGGTATGAGTTCATTTTTTGCACACAAGGCCTTCCTGAACAAGAAAGTTTGTGCTTCGGTGCAGGGGCGGAGCTCAGTGACTGCTTGTGTCACCCACAGTTTTGGAAGTCAGCTTTGCTCTTGCTTTGCTTTCATCATAATTGTTTCCATCAAGACAATATGGGGTTTAGGGGCTTCCAAATCCGAAGGTTAAGATTATATTCACTCACCATATGTAAACGAACATACAAATCGTGGAATACTAAAACTATGTTCTCGGGGTTGTTTAGAGCATATAAAACACCCTTCATAATGCTATTTATAAATATGGAGAGAGCAGTGAACGTCTCAGTTAAAACAGCCAGATGACTTTGTGGCTTACAACGTATAAAGCACTTTCCTCATAATGTTTGCATTTGTGGGAATATTTCTTTTTCCTACACTTTGTCATGCTCTGAATTTAAATGACTGATCTCTTGCACGATAACTGATGCGGCTGTGATACAGCTGGCAGGCAGCAAAGGCATTCTTTAATTTTTAAATAAATATGTTAAAATAACAGTGATTGAAACTGTGGCTATATTAAACTTGATATAAATAACGTGACTTACATAAAGATGGCTACAACTTTATAACTTGTGTTCACCTATGTATTCTGCATCACTTAATCCATTATTCTAAAAACATTTCTAGGGAGAACACACCAGCTGACTACACATGGCTTTTCTTAGAGGGACAGAAGGGATTTTTTGCCCTTGAAGTCACCTGAAAATAGCAACAAGACATCATGTTACTCTGTGTACAGACAGACTACCTGGATAATACAGAGATCAATTGCAATGCTGAGATTATTTTTTCCACTACAACAAACATGTAATATTTCCACTAAATTCCTGTGTGAATTCACAACTGGTGTCGATCAACAAATTCCCATTGACTCCTTTCTTGATGCAGTGAAACTTTAGGAAGTGCCTGGCATTGTTATCAAAAGGGTAAACAAGAAACCAGCCAGGATCCTCAGACACAACTAAGTCTGTAAATTCAGTGGAACAGCATCATAGACACAATGCAGACATTTTGGGTGAATTTATCTTAAACAGCTTAAAGTGTGGTTTGTGGTTTTTTTCCCTTACTCCAGAAATGGTAGAGCTGTGTCATATATACTAGAGAAAAAAAAATTTACAATTTAAGTAGTATATATTACTTAACACAAACGCTATTCCAAACATGCAGCATAAATCCTACTCCTCGTTTTAGCAGCTGTGGCAATCCCAGTTCTCTGGGGAGCAGTGGAAGTCTTGGCTAACCCTGCCATGTCCTGCACCTCCCACTCCCACCCTTGGAGTGGGGTGAAAGGGTTTAGGAGAGATTTACTGTGGCAAGAAGCCTAAGGCTATCTATTTAATTCCAGAGCTCTTTTCCCTTTGCAGGAGGAAAGCACACAGCCTTTCTTTGTGCACCACTTCGTGGTGTAAAATTTTTCTTGATTAAAGCACTGTATAAATGCAATTTTGTCCCCATGCCATTGACTGGTTGCAATGACATCCCATCTGATTCATCTGTTGCTGCCCATGCTGGGATCTCAAAGGCTTTCCATCATGAGAAATATTTGGGTGCTGTTAGATTTATATCTGAGCTAATTTCAGGTTGAGAGTTTTCGTATTGTTTAAGGGAGCAGGATGCCAAATTCCCACCACTCCGATGAGAAAATAAACTTTCCCATTCAGAAAGGGCTCTTGTGTCTCAGCTGAAGGGTTTCACTCACATTAAGTAAAACTTTTCCAGTGCCCAGATTGTCAACATGTTTGCTGATCAGATGCCACTCTTGCAGGTGAACAGGATAAAAACAGGTGATAACATTCCTTTTGTTATAATCAACATGAATGGCTGGACTTTGCATCTTTTGAGAAGGTTTGATGGATTCCTTTGAGTCCTGCAGTGCCCTTCCCAGCAACAGCTGCCCTTCTACATGTCAGAAACTGTACGATAAAGGTCCATGGGCTCTATCCCATAAATCATATTGATTTCTGTCTTTTAAAACAAGATTAATACTTGGCTGAAAAATCACCTCTGTCAATAATATTCTGGGTAAAAAAAAAAACGACTGGTCTCACATGTATGCTCTCTTGTTTGAGTGGAAAAGGATAAAGGTGGTCTGTCTGATTTTATTTCCTTGAAAGTTATTTATTTCCTCTCCCTTCCATGTTTTTGTGCAGTTTCTGGAATCCCTAAAGACTCTGTATCTAACTGCATCAGGCAAAAACAATTTCTTCCCTGAATCCCTGAAGCTCAGCAACAATGTTTTTTCAAGCACCTGGAAGGTAAGAACAGGTGTTATCATTTCTCTTCAGCACAATTTAATATGTTTTTGCAGAGTTATTAATAACCAGAATGGTGGATTCCCACCCTTGTGTTCTGCTTTGTTTCAGGGCTTCCGAAAGGTCACAAATTATGTAAAGTTTCAGGAGGGACTCTTGTCTCTTCCATGAAGGCAGTGCAACTGTAGAAGCTGTAAGATCGGACTTGTACCCAGATGGGAGGACAGAAGGCTATTTTTTTTGAGGTGTTATGGTTAAAAAGAGGAAAAGAAGGGAACTAAGGCTCAGCTTCAGATGCACCTCCAACCTGCTGCACGTGAGGCTTTGAAAAGCTTGATTTACTGACCTCATTGTGAACACCTGCACTAACTTTTGCCCCCGTACAGCAGAACCAAGATGTGCATAAACAATGCAGCTGCTTTCATCACCTAACAAGGATAATTTATAGATCAGGATCTGTAGGTGCCTTTATTATAAAGTCACCAGCTACATGAAGCAGAACCTGCTTTGAATAACCGTGATCATTCCGTGGAACCATCTCACAGAGGGATCGTTGCAGCTCCTGGGGGCTTCCTGGTTGCCACAGGAGTTTTTGCCCCAGAGTAGGACTGTGGTGCTGTGGAACCAAGCACATGAGGGGTTGTTTTTATGTCTTCCCTGGTTTGTTGCCTTTGGCAAGTACATTGCCTGCACACCTACAATATTTAGTACTTGATATTCTAAATCTCCATCATGTTCCTCTGATCTATGCCATGGCAGTATTTGCAAGAACAGTGCATGCCAGGAGTGAGTTAATGTTTGCATAAAAGATAGGAGTTTGTCAGAACTAGGCAAGCTCAAGGCTACCAAGAGGACTTGGCTTATTGACAGCCTGTTAATGCAAAATGCAGACCATGTTAATTGTTGAATATACCGGTCATTCTTTCCAGTTCTCATCAAGCTAAATCCAATTTCAGCTGGAGTAAAGGAATTAATTCAGCTTCATCTTAAATGGGGATACTCCTATTTTAATGTCTGGGTATTCCTAATATTCCTCTCTCCCTTTTATGATTTGTGTGCACTCTTCTGTGTGAGGCAGAAATGCTGTTATGATGTACAAAGCATCACAACAAAACCTGCTGGCTACTGCTCTGGACTGGTGGTGAGATCTCAGCATGTTTCCCCACAAATGCACAGAGACATCCCTTCTCTGAAATGCTTCTGAGAGGTCATTCTTGAATTCTTGCTGCTTGTTTGGCAATTACTACTTGAAGTACCTCAAAGTTTGTAGCACTGAACATGGCAGCCTAAACAGACATAAATTCTGTGAACTTCTCAATAACATCAGCCCCAGTTGAATGTTTGGATGCCTTTTTGTATCCAAGTTTAGGACACGTTCTTTGGTACAAACCCATCCATATAATGGTAAGGACTTATTTAGCTATAGGTACCTAATTCCTTTTTTGGAATACAGATGTTAATAGTGATTGCAAAAAAACCCCTAAGTTGTGCCTTTAATTCATTGTAAAAACAAAATATTCCTCCCTAGCATTTAATAACGTGATACACTGTGCTCTTTCCAAAGTTCTATAAATGGCCTTAAAAAGAAAACCCTGAATCTGTGAAATGTGGCAGGTTCCTCTAACATCTGGAAGTACTCTCGTGGCTGTCTTCACTTGCTTTTGGGACAGTGAAAAACTAGGCTGTATGATTTCTTGATATTTGGACCAGGAGTACCTAGTAGCATCATTGCTAGTAAATAAACTATTAAATTTTCTACACTGGAGATTGATGTTTGGGTTTGGGCATTTCCTGAGGGCCTGTTACTCCTGCAGAATGTTGGGAGATGTTTGTTTTTAGTTTGTAACTAGAGCTGATGCTCATTAGGTAATCTTTATTGGACCATCTCTGCTGCATTTATACTGAATAGTGCCCTTATTACATGCTTAGTTCCATTTATTTCATCTGTTAAAATTAGATATTTCCACTGAATTCAAAAAGCATCCATGTTCTTGGCTAGCAGGCCCAGGATTTGAAGCTAACCACTAGAAACTGTTTCTAAAGCAACTTTTTATGCAGTTTATCATTTCCATCTCTTTTGTTCCGTGCTCACAATGCCTGTTGTACCAGTTCCTCCCATGGAAACTCAAGGGGAAGAACACGGTGACAACTGTGATTTTAAATAAGTTTAAAAAATAAGGGAAAAAAAAAACAAAAAACAACCAAAACCAAACAGGTGAGAAAGTAAACATGCAAACATTCCATTTTATATAATAAAACATGAAGATTTGAAAACCTCCAGGTTCAAAGGGCTCTTTGCATGTTCCCGTTAATAGTGTTGGGGTTTGGATCTTCCCTAAAAAAAAAAAAAAAAAAAAAAACAAAAACACCAAAACCAAACAGGTGAGAAAGTAAACATGCAAACATTCCATTTTATATAATAAAACATGAAGATTTGAAAACCTCCAGGTTCAAAGGGCTCTTTGCATGTTCCCGTTAATAGTGTTGGGGTTTGGATCTTCCCTAAAGATCCAAAATGACTTAAAAAACCACAAAAGTGGGGGAGAGATATTAAAAGAAGCAGTTCTGGGCATTTTTAGTGGGTTAATTCCCTCTTTTGACATTTGTCATGTACTCCCTGGATTTACAGTCTTCTGTTTCAGAGTGCCACAGCAAAATACCAGCCTTAAAGAATAAATGGGTAGGACATTAACATGGTCACAGCCATGGGACTCAAAAGAAATGGCTGGGAAAAGCAAAGCACTTCCAACTGCACATGCAAAGAAATGAAATAATTGTTCAGACCCCTTCACATAGAAAATGTTCACAAATTTGCACAGAAGGCACTGAAAGACACTTGTACCTTTTTTGTTAAATTCAGGGTTTAAATGTCATTTTTGCATTTTTCAGCTGAACCCATGAATACAGAATACCTTTCTCTGCGGGTATTTTAGGGGGGAAATCTCTGCTTGTTAATAGATGTGCTCACCCCCACAGCAGGCAGCCTGCACCCTTGGCACGGGCACTGCAGCAGTGGCTGGTGTTTTCTAGGAGCCTTTTCACACCCATCATTCATATCACTATCAACTCTACTTATCACAGATAAAAGGCTGAGAGAAAACCGTTGGGTTTTTTGCCAGATCCTGCTACAACAAATTCATGAACAGAGTGTTTAATAATGATGTGCTTTTGGCTGGAGTTCCGGGATTAAATCAGTGAACTGGAGGATACTGAAGCACAGGGAAAAAATACTGTGGGCATAAAGCAAACTTCCAGATGGACTTGACCTTCAGAGCTGTGTGCTGAGGTTCTCAGGGCAACGACCCTCAGTTGGTTGCACAAGGACCACCAGATCCAGCTCATGGGCTGGTGTTGGAGTTTAACCGGTGACCTGGAGGTGGCAGTGTCCACGTAGCACGAGCAATATCTAAAATTAAACAGAGGCTTCCTATCCACCCCTGGAGAGTCACAGCTTTCTATACTGAGCTTGAGGTGTGTGTTAGTCCTGCAGTCAGCTGGAGACCTGGCCATGCTGTCAAACACAACGCACTTCACCGGGGTTATGAGGAATTTCTTCCAGTAATTCCTCCCAAAATGGGAGCAGTGCTTCAGGACCTCATGACCTGCACTGTGAACTGAACTCATATCATTACTGAGAGAAGTTTGTTTGTAGAGCTTTTCTTTGTATTTTCTGTTCCAAACAAAGGAAATTCTTTGCTGTTTTCTTTCGTTGCAACATTTTCTTGGAAGATTCTTTTGTATATTTTCACTTCCTTTTTGTTTGTGTGTTCTCTAGGAGGCACGGAAGAAATTTCCAAACAATGTACGAACCAGGCTTTTCCTCCTCAAAGTGACAAGCCAGTCTTCAAAGGACTCTCATCTCTGTGCACTTTGAGACTGTACTCCTAAGCTAGAATTCCTTGGAAGCAGCCACAGCTTCAGGGGTCATGAGTTTGGGGTGTCCCATTCGATACAAATGGCTTGGGTTGCCAGATGACACATTGACTGTTCATGTCCTTGGCACTTGCTTTGCCAAAACCTTCCCAAGGCATCTATTTCAAACTGAAAAACCTTAATAAATGCATCGCCTGGAAATACTGACTTACAAGTATATTTGTCCTTTCCAGGACAAAGATTCCACATTCCAATATGTCCTATTCTACTGAATTTCCCTCCCGTTGGAAATAGGACCAGCTTAGCCCAGCAGTGCACTGGATAACCCTGACAGGTTCAGGGAATGACCTTCCAGAGGGCCTAACCATGACCCACTTTGTGTGCTGAGGCACCCTCACCAAATCCCTTGCTGCTCCCCACCTGCTGTAAATGACACTAAAGACAGAGCTGAGACAACAGTTTACTAGAAAATGCAATTACAGCTCCATTTTTCTTCATTAATTTAACGTTAAACATAATCTGGTACAGAGGTTCCATTCAAGGAACAGATGGCAAGTGCAAGGTAATGCAGATGAAGATTAAATAATATTGGCAACTGCATTTACACAAAGCACAGAGCTCATAGGTGCTAAATGTTCTTTAAAACTGAGCTTAAATCATGGGAAACTAAACCCTTTCATAGATTTGTTTTTAAATTTCTTCAGTTGCAAAGTGTTTCGGTGAAGCTACGGGGTAAAGAGATCCCAAGATCTCTGCCTGTAAAATTCAAGATCGACTATTAAATATTTTGAAGATTTTATTGTAATTTCTGTTTTTCCTGAGTCACAGTATCAGGAGAGGGAGAAGGGGAGCCAAGAGTTAGATCATAAGAATTAAAGCTGAGGTGCCTGGGCTTTTCCAGTGGGAGGAACTGCTGGTTTAAGGATAGCACAGCAATATTTTGTTTGCCTAAGAAAAACCCCCAAAGAATTCGACCTCCACATGATAAAGTGCAAACTGCTGCGTGAAGCAACATATTCTCCACACCACAGCTACACATCTGGACACAGCCTGCATCAAAATCCTTTCTTCTTCACATTACTGATACCTGCTGAACAGCCCTTTACTGTGGCACCCACAGCCTCCATCAGTGGAAGAACAACCAAAGCTCTTTTTCCAGCATGACTTTGGCTTTCCCTTGGGGCTGGATGGGGCTGGTAGGGGTCCAGTCCCTTGGAATATGGGCAAACAGTTCAGGATCACCCTGTGAGAGAATTCCTAGAAAAAGGGTAAAATGAAAGTATGCAAACCCTGTCCTGGTTTTGGCTGGGATAGAATTAATTTCCTTCACCCTACTCACAACTTCCTTGTTCGGCTTGACAAGAAAATGGCATAAATGCTCCTGTTAAAAACTGGATTTTTTTTTCTTTATGTTAAAACGATATCCAAGGGAATTTACACACTTAATTAAAAAATAGAACAGACTCAGTTGGCTCTGCAAGGCTCTACCTCTGTGCTTGCCTGTGGCCAAGTGAGGGAGGCAGAGAGAGACAGGCTGTGAGTCCACAAAATCATCTCCATCCAGCTCCATAGCTGGATCTTCCCAAGTTCTACTGGAGAATCAGCATCTCAAGCTCCCTTGTAAGCATCAAAAATGTGAGTTGAGGAGCTGGAGTGACTCAAACAGGGAAAACTTCTATTTTCTCTTTTTTTCTCTTTCAATCTGCTCCCTTCATTTTCTCTTTGCTGCCTCATGTCCCTTTCTCTGCGTATTTTGAGGTATGCCAATTTATACAAGCATATTTATATTTAACCAAGCAAAACTTCTTGCTTCGAAAATAACAATTATTCAAATATCTGGGGAAGAAAAGCCAGTGAGTGGATGTTGTGCACTGAAACAAAACAAAGCAAGACAAAGGAAGTCTAGATTTATTACAAAACGAAAAGCCAGTGCTTGCAAAGCAATTTGCTTTAAGTGCAGTAATAATTCCTTGAGGCAGACTATATGAGGCCCTTGCACATGAGTTACACTTCAATAGTGAAATACAGCTCAGTCTAGCAAGGAGATACAGCTCCAGTGTTTAGAGCAAGGAGGCTCTGGCTAAAAAATGCAGCTTTCAGAGTCACTGCAGAATCTGGCAGGATTGCTCTGCAGCTTTTCAAACATGCATGACCATGGAGTTTTCACTTATATATCTTTTGGACTTAAGGATGAGATGCCACATGCTTAGAGAAATGGCATAATATAGATATTATTCCATTAGAGGGATGGAATAAAATAGGTATTATTTTCCATAATACCCACAAGCTCGCCGTTCATTGTTGCAGGGAATTCACCTGGGTGAAATCTAATCCATAAGAAAAAATACTTGGAGTTCAGCTAGGCTGGATTTCTGATCCCTGCTGCACAGCAGGACAGATTTTTAAGGATGGAGGCATTGGTAGTGTTGGGAAGGGAGGGAGGGTGGGACTGTGTCACCTCTGTGGAGCACAAAGTGCTGCAGTGCCCCACTGACGGCTCACACTGAGTCACTCTTGAGTTTCTGTGAAGCAAAAGTCCAGCTAAAAGTATTTTCCTGTCCCCCACCCCGTTTTTCCTCTCCCCTATTCCTTCTCCAGTTTGTGAAAGCCAGGCTTGATATTTCTTAGAATCCATTCTTCTTAGGTGGGTTTTCTTATATATATATATATATATATATAACATAGCACTGCTACAAAAAATAAATTCTTTCCCTTCCTTAACAGCCTCTAGCACATATAATTTTGGCCAGCAGCTTGAATAAACATGTCCCTTCCCATCAAGGCTGCATAAACATATTGGGTGCTGCCTGATCCAAGACACCTTTACTCTTTCTTAGGCATTTGTACAGTCTACTGCAAGGCTCTGTGGAAACTTTGGAGATTCCAGCAGAACTAAAAGTGCTCCCTCCAGATATTTAATTTATAAATGCTTTTTATTTTTTTGCAATCTCTCGCTCTCTCCCACTTGGAAAGCAATAATTCCAGTATCATGCAAATAATAACAGTTCTTCCATTTGAGACTGCATTTTCCAGAGCAACACAACACATTCCTGCTGATGGTTGTTGGAAGGGTTTGGTGATGTCCAATTGTGCCTATTCCCACAGCTCAGGACCACAGTGGGACAGATCTTTTATCCAGTTCAGATTCTTAATGCCCTAGGTGAAGTTTACAAATGTTATAGCTATTTAGCTGATGATTCTTTCTGGATTTTAAAGGTGGTTTGATATTTTCAAATTTTGAGGACGAAAACCAAGTTTTTTGAGAGCCTTCTTCTGAGGAAAAAAAAGTGTTTAGCTTAGGGGAGAGATTTTGGTAGTGGTGAAAATACCAGACTAACCAATATCACCCCTGGCTTGGTCATGGGAGTGAGGGACTTTTGTTGTATAGGTAGGTACTTACAGAAAGTAAAACTGAGTAAAGTTTTGAATGGAGACACTGAGTATTTAATTCCAGTCTCCAGTGGCACCTACAATATCAAGATGTACTTTTCAGTATAATTCCACCTTTATGAAACACAAGGAAGCATTTCATATTTATAGTCATCTGAACAACTACTGATGTCACACTGACACAAATAATTCTTTTGACTATCTGTCCTAATAACTTTTCTTAATTTTTTCTGTCAATACTTTTCTTTCTGGTTGAATCACTATTTGGACTTAAGTATTGCAGTGATAATTAATATGTGATTAATACACTTTGAGCCATGAAAATTTCTCCCTACTTGGAAAACCTTCCCGTTATCCTGATTTTAATTAAACTCTTCCAGTTTGTACTTTTCAGTAGATTTTATTAAAATAAAATCTCGTATTGCAGATAACCTGGATATTTCTTATCAGAAAAGGAAAATTAGATGGGTTTAAGGTATTCCAGGAATAGAAGAAGCCTTTAAATTCTAGACATCTCAGATGTCATCAGCTTGGTCGAATCCACTCAAGGATTTAGGCTTCCAAAGGACATTTTGGCATAATTCCAATAGGATGCTCCAGCTTTCACGTGGACTTCCAGGTGTCCAGAATTACTTACACTTTGGCATCTGGCCCTTTGTTTTGATCCTGTTGTTTTGTGAAGATAAGGAGCAGAGCTCTGCCTTGTCTGGGAGCAGTGCTGCGTTATCAGCTGTGGTAGAGATACAAGGACATTCCAAAGGATCCTGTTTTAGAGGACAACAGTGTTAATGCAATCCTGGATTGGACTGGTGGACTTTCCCAGTTGAATTCCAGTGATGGCTCTGACCAAGTTCTTTGGGTCAAAATGTTCTTGTGATCACTAGTTTTTGGGGGTATGTCAGATTTCTGACCAATTTCCCTGAGGATAGATCAGTAAGAGTTATAAAACTAAAAACAAAAAAATTCTACAGCTTCACCTGAAGGTGGTGAGAACTGTGGCTCCCTCCTTCAGAGCCTCAGCTATAGATTAATGCTCATGTTATTATTTGCATGTTATAGAATGATGTTTAGGTTATTTTTTGTGAGAGCAAAACATTGATTATCGCATGTATCAGGGAAAAAAAATCTTGATGGGGGGAATACAAATCCCTTCCAGGATTTGCAGGCACGACTACGTAGAGCCAGCGAGCCTATTTCCCCCAAGAAACTTCTTTTTACTTTCAGCTACATTGGTCTCTTTAAAATATGATTTCTGCAGAAGGTGTTTGTTCTGTGGTGGGTTTTATCCTTTTTTTTTTAACCCACAGCTTCTCTCTGAGGTCTGTGCTCCTTTTAATGCCCTTGGACTTCCCTGCTCAGGGAGTGCCAGCCGGGAGCAGCCCTGTTGGAAGCAGCCATGGGGGGTTGCACACGTGAGGAGTGAGGGGCAAAGGCTGCACCCTCCGAGGTGCCCTGCATGGCCCTGCACCCCAGGGAGCTTTGTTCACTCAGAGGCACGTGCAGGGAAGTCCTGTGGCAGGTCCACAAGTTGATGCAGAGACAAATTACCGTACCCAGTCAGCTCCCCAAATTAAAAACCGAGACTGGCAGTACATCAAGTACCAGAGTTTGTTCCAGGTTTAAGCAAATGCATAATGGCAGGTGTACAATGGAATTTAGGTCAGGCAGGGAAGAGAGATCAACAGCACAGAGCCACAGGCTCTAATTCTAACTAATCAAGAGACTGGTCGGGGGTTTAGTCCTGGCAACTGAAGTGGCAAACTGAGAATAATTACATGTTTGGAAAAACATCCCCTTGGGCTCTCATAGTCAGCCCGGATCACTAGAAATGATTGTGATAAAAAGCATAATGAAATAAGCAGGTTGGCTGGTGGCAGCCAGAGCTTCTATTGCAATAATCATAATCCAGAACCTGCGAAGAGATTTCGGGGGGAAGTCTAGAGGATTAGGCAAGAACTGGTGTGTGTGTGTGGAAGTGCAGCTGTGCAGCTTCTTGGGAAACTAGAAATTTTTAGAATCCTACATAAGAAAAAGAACAATCTGACACACTAGATTTAGCAGAGCACTCAGAGATAAATTTCTCTGTTTCGACGACTAACGTAAAATATTTTAAAATATTTGCTTGGCAAATTGCTGTTTATTTCAGGCAGGTGTTCAGTGAAGCCTTTGCAGGAGCATGAAGGTGTCTGCAGAAATCTAAAGCACATAAATTCAAGGAAACACCCTTGGGGTTAAGGAGTAGGATGTAATGTAAATTATTCATAGCTGGAAATTAGTAATCAGTCATTGTGTGACAGAGGAGACAGGAAGCCCAGACAAAGTGCTCATTAAGAGGTTCGAGGACCTTTTTCAGTCAGGCTGCAAAGTGACAAATAGAGCCATTGGGCACAGAAAAGCCACACCACACCCAGTTAAGAAGGAGTTGTCTTGGAGGAGCAGATCATCAGAGAATCTTAGAGCTGTGTAAATAAAGTTCTATTCTCCACGGACTCAGACGGGTGTGAAATGAGAGGATGAAGACATGGGCCATAGGTGAGCTGCCAAACTGCTGTTCAATGAACAGGCATCTGTGCCTTGAAAGATGTCCCTCAGGCAATGGAAGTCATCTAAGTCCGTGGGGTCACTCACTCAGGATCATATGAAGCACCAAAATACATAGCTCTGGGGTGCCACTCTTAAATACTGCATTATTATTCCCTTTGAGCACTTTGGGGCAGGGGCCAGAGCAACCTAAGAACTTACACAGTGAGTACTTACTACTTATGGGGCCTTCATGCTCTCTGGAGACTGTGGATACTTCCTGCAAAGGAACCAGGATGAAAGTACTCAAATAAATACGGGAACTGCAAATATATGAAGATACAGCAAATGTAATCTATGGTAATAAATGTAATAAACAGACCTACAGAAAAAAAGAAAAGGCCAATTATTTTAAAAATTGATCCTGATGTTTTAACGTGCTTGGAGGAATTATGGTTTTTAACTAACTTGCTACTGTTTTTTGGGAACTGCTTTTGTTTTGAAATATAAATGTAGAAAAGTGCAACGAAACTACAAGTCTTTATAAAATATAGGAATCCGTTTTGTAAGGTGACCCTTCCCATGGCAGAGATGTTGAAACTGGATGTTGATTTTTAAGGTCCCTTTCAACCCAAACCATTCTGTGATTCTATGATTATGACTTAAACAAAGAATTTATAACTTTGGGGGTTAAACTTCAGAAAAAAAGTAACTTTGAAAGAATAGGTTTAAACAAGCTGCAGAATTTTAATTTTAACATGAAAATGCACTTCCATTTAAGGGTCAGAAAACTGTATTTTAGAATTTTTCTCAGTAAAAACAAGGTACCCTGTGTGCATAACACTGTCATGAGTTTGACCCATGGCTGTTATTGCACAAGCTGGGAGAAGCAGGAAAACTGAATGAGTCTGGTTCTTGGTGCTGGAGTGATTTTAACAGCTCTATGTATTTGTTACCTGCAATTTGTTATACAGAAGAAAATATATGCAAGGTTGAGAGCAACCACAGTGTATAAAGAAACTGTTAAAACAGGGGTACATATATAGGTCAAGAAAGAGGTTCCATGGAGTGGAAAAAGGAGGGAAAGAAGATTTAGGAGACAGAAATAATTACTGAGAGAATTTTTGGCATGTGGACACTCTCAGGATAGAGTCACTCAAACAGCCATTTGAAGTAAAGTTGGCCAGTTTTTGCTGTATGAACAGCACAGCAGTGAGGATCATTTTTACAGGCCAGAGAGAGGAAATGAGAAGATTACATATAAATCAACAGAATTGGAAAAATGTAATAATATAGAATTCTGACAAATACTGTTTTAAAGTACATTCACTTATATAAAAGCTCTTACCAAAGCTGTATATAAACTCACGAGCTACCAGGAGTTCGAATAAGAGACTCTGGGGTTTTACTCATAAAAATGTGCTGACATGGTCAGGTCAAATTTTTTTTCCATTAAGTTTAATGGTAGAGTCAGAATGTACATCCATGCATGGCTTGAAAAGAAAAATGTCCGATTTGGGGAGTCTGGTACCAGCCAGTGAACGAGATTAAGAAAATGAAATCTTAACATAGGCAAAAGCTCCTGTTTTTCTCCCATAAAAAAGAGTGATCATACTGTCAGCAGCAAAACTGATGTAGTTTTGTGGATGCTGAAACTATCACATTGCATTTACTGTGGCAATGCAAAGGAGACAAAGATATACACGTTTCCTTCCTCCTGACTTTATTTTCTTTATTATGTTTGCATTTTAAACAGAAAATGTTGCTTGCAGACAGCAAAAAAGAAATGAAAAAAATTAACCATGATTAGGCACCTCAACTTAGCCATTTTTCTACTCTGTTTAGTGTAAAGGGACCTGATCACAAAAAGCTAATTTGATTTTAGTTCCATCTTTAAACCTGGGACTATAATTATGATATTCAAAGTCCTCAGTAAGACAATCAGAATACCATTTGGTTGTGTAAATAATTATCACTGAAGTGTAAATGAGCCCTTGGGCAGTTAGATTCTTCATATCTCTACAGAGTGGCGTGTGGTCAAGGAGACAGAACCATTATGTGCTCTGGCAACTCATACTTCAATTAATTTGTTTGCTCCTGCATGCAGTTATACTGGTGGCACTCCTTACAAGCCCTTAGCAGAACTGTAGTAAAAAGTAGGTATTATTCTCTGGGAATGACCCCTCTATTTGGTTCAATAACCAAAAAGCTCTTTAAACACTTGAATTGTAAAAAATCATTTTCTAGAAATTTCAATGCTGTAAACACTGTACGTCCCAAAATACATAATTCCTCTGATGGCTGAGGTCTTCATGTAATGGCAATCTAAAGTCCAAAATTCATAGTCTAATCATTATGTAATGAAGGACCCAGGGAACTTGATAAAAAGTTGCTTGAGGATTTTTATGAATTGATCATATCCATGTAATATAATCATATATCTCCCGTTTCCAGCACACAGTAATTCCCTTGGGAAAATTGCTGGATGATCTACTGCTCTGGCCACCTGTGACATTTCTCCTTTGTGAAGCTGGTGGGGATTTGAGGAATGACAAAGTGGCAATCATTGGCAATCATTCTCAGCTCCACATGGGAAGCCACCGAATCCAGGAGGACTCTCCCAGAAGAGAGGCAGCTGACAGGGGTAATGACAAGGTCTGTAAAGTCATGAATGATGGCATTGTAGATGCTAAAGGTTTGCAGCGGTTTAAGAGGTAATTGGACAAGTTCATGGAACAGAAACCCACTGAGGGTTATTAAATCATGGAAACCACATCTGAAGCTGAGAGCAGTCAGAAGCTGGGAGAGCTCGAGTGGGGAAATCATCTGTGCTTGTTCTGTTCTTGCTCTTTGCCTGTGGATGCTGCCAGAGGGAGTGCTCTGAGGTAGGCAGACCTTCAGGCTGATCACTTCCCTTATATTTTTATGCCATGAAACTTGTGGAAATTGCTGTGGGTTGAAGCCTACATGGACTTTCTGAACAGAAAGTGAAATAAAAGAAAACCCTCTTCTGTATTTGACACCTGAATGGGTGTTTGAACAAATAGGCAAAGCTTTTATTTTTAATGCCTGAAGTTGTGATTTTATGGGAACTGTATTTCAAGAGCCAAAAGAGATAAAAAAAGATTTGAAAATATTTGATAGAAAATATGAGTTATTCTGTTCAAAAAAACCAAGGCTGAGCTCTGCATATTTTGCCATCTGAAGAGTTTTGTATCTCTCCTTCTTCAATCCCCGAAGAGGTCCAACCATTTTCCTATTCCAAACGAGGACAATAAAAAAAAGCTGGTTTTGTGGTAATCCAGTTCTGTCCTCACCAGTTTTAAATATCCAAATATCCTCGGACAAGATGCATGAATGTTCAGATGATAAACAGGGAGAAACACTGCACAGTGATTCCACAGTGTTGCATGGTGTGAAGTGCAGGTTTGCTGCTGCTCCCACCTCCCGAGGTGCACAGCAGTGTCTCTGTGCACGTGCCTTTACATGAGGAGACTGGGCACCCCTGAGGTACCACAGCATAAGGGGAAGGACTGATTTTACCTCTGAGTTTACCACCTACCCACAGAGAGCCAGAAAATAAGGAATTGCACTGGAGAAGTTACTTTCACTACAAACACAATAGCAGATAAGATAAGATGAAAGCTGATTCTTCCCTAAGGAGGGAAGCTAATAAATTAAAGCATAAGATAACACCGAGAAAATATTGGCTCCAGGAAAATCCAATAGGTGGGCCAACTGCTTAACAATGCCAAAACGAAGTGCAAATATTTGAAAACAATGTCATCTGGAAATTACAGGGGTAGAGATAAACCAGCAACTAAAAAGAGACAATGTTTTACCAGGACAGCGACAGAGCTGGGAAAGCCTTCATGTTATTGACTGTTCTGATCAGAGCTGTAAAATGGGAATTTTGTGCACACATGTGTCTGCCATCTGCAGAGCCTGGCAGCCCACGGGCTGGCTGTGCAGGCAATCAAACTTTCCCATTGTGGATGATAAGGAAGCAATCCAGTGGCAGCGGTGGCTCGTGATGTGCTCCACCACGCAGGTGGTGTTTCCAGATAAACGCCTTTTTGGAGTGAGCACTTGAGGTCAAAATAATCCAGGGAGTTGTTTGAGCAGAGAAACAAACAATATTAAAATAAATATGAGATTATTGCAGCCCTCTCTGTTCCAGCCACTGTGTTTGTGGCAGTTTCCCTTTGTGGCCCTGCAATGCACCTGCCACTTTTACAGCACGAACTCCTGTCTCTGTTTTCACTTTGGTGATCTATCTGTGTGCCCTCCTCGTGCTCACAGGCTGTGCAGTCAAAGAAAGCATCCAGGTTTACCCCTTAATATTGTTTTCATGAATTGCATCGTGGAGAAGTAGATTGGAAAAGGTACCTTGGACAAGAAAAAATCAGGTCTAGTCAAAAAAAGTTAAAAAAGAGAATAAAGCACCACATCTTTGACAGAGCAGCATACACTGAACAATTCATAGCTGTTGCTACCAGAATGATAAAGATTAAGTTTCACATCCAACCTTGGCTCTCAGACACAGTTACACACCAAGATGTGCTATTCACTATGATTTAAAGTAAACAGTCACCACACAGATGAATTAGGGCACACCAAGCTTGGTGAGATCAGCTCTGAATTTAAATACATGAACAATCTATAGAGTGGAAACAAATCATACCAGCTACATAACTGCCTAAGAGGGAGGTCTTTGACCCTGAATGTGTGATTTAATGCTGGTTTAGAAGAATAATATGCAGTGGTATGAAAGGCTGGTCCCAGGTCCATCAATAACAATCAGAATCTAGTCCTTCTAACACCAGATTATTTTGTGAGAGTATTTTCTTCTGTTTGGTTCTGTGCAGGGCTACAACAAGGAAAAACATGTGTTACCAGTTTCAGTGCAGGCAGAAGGCATTCTTGGCTCTTACATCTTCTGAAATGCATCCATCTTCCCAACTATTTAATTTTATTGTGGATTTTGACGCCTTGAACTCAGCCCTGTGCTGTTTCTCCCTACAAGCCACATTTACAAAGCTCTCTGAGCAAAGATGCCCTGTAGAAAAGATTTATTTGGGAAAACTACTTCCTGTTTTCCGAGTCTGGCAGAAAAATGAAAAGTGAAAGCCTAAGAATGCCAAACTTTCATCATTACTTTTAGGAGTTCACTGCAATTGAGTGCAAAGATTTGACTCAGCAAAATATAGACATCAGTAAGGAAACAGCTTATCTGCTCAAAATACTGTTGGAAATACAATGGCAAGACCATGCTGGGTGTGTTAAAATACTTATAAATAATAAGTACACGGGAAAGATGGACAGTAAATGACAAGACAGATATTTACACAGCCTTTTTTACAGAATCCAAAGCAGAATTGTATGTCTATGATGGTTACTTCTGGTAAACACATTCAATTGCTCAGTATTGGGGAGCCTTTCCTAATTTTCTCTCTGCAGGCAGCAGAGATAAGAAAAGTGCACTGCCAGCTTTTTTAGTCTTCCTAGAGCTTTAAAGCTGCTTTTTAACACAGATGGTACAGAGTGAAATAGAGTCTCATATTTCTTTCTAATAATAGCTATCATTCATGGGGAATTATATTCCCAAGGTACTTATCTACTTCTCATATACACCCATTTACATATATATATATATATACATAAACATAGATTAAAAAAAGGCATTTATGCATATAAAAAGACCACTCAAGGCAGAGTGTTCAGGCTTCCTGGGGGCTGCCTGCCATGCTTCAGGACAGAGCACGTGGTGCACTGCCTCAGGGATTTATTTCAACTTGCATGGCAATCTACTGTGAAATTATGATTTCTCAGTGCTGAGTGGCTGTTCCTGGCAGGAAATGAGGTTTATGAATGCTAATGGTACGTGATTGGAGCCCACCACACAGCTCTTTTCCCTCCAGTGCAGAAGGAGGTTCATCAGCTCCACGCCAGCATCGCTCATCTCCTTCCCTGCTCTGCCCCACAGGTTTTGGGGGAAGTCCCAGTGTCTGTGTAGGAGTAGCTTTGGAGCCTTTTAGGACAGAAAATTCCCCTTCCACCCCAAATACATCAGTGGATGTATTTGGATCTCTGCCTCTCCTGGGGGTTTCTCTTTGCAAGAGAGAGGTGAATGAAGGTGGCAGGAGGGAAAAGGGAAGCGGCCAACCCGGGTTTGGGATTCCCCTTTGTAGGAAAACAGGATGGCAGCGAGCAACGCTGCTGGAAGTGTCCTCAGCTCCCTCAGGACAGCCATCACAGATGGGAATGCAGAAGGAATCCAGCATCCCTTGGAAGGAATCCCCTGCACATGTGGAAGGGGCTGTGCTGCTCATCTGTGGCCAGGAGAAGCCTGGGTTGCCCAGGCAAAACTTAGAGAGGGGCTCAGCACCAAATAAAGTTGAGTAAAGGGGATCTAATCTCTTCTGCTTCCACCCCAGGCAGAAAACCTGCTACAATATACCTGGACCATTAAGGTTGTACCTGAAAAGGGATGAGTATTGAATTCGAGAGACCAAATTTTTCTAGTTTTCCCCCCTATCTCCAGCCAGAGAGATGCAAGAGATTACAAATATACATCAGGAGAACAGGTGAAAAAATTGGCATTACTATAGGAAGACCTTGACCTTAGATGCCAACGATGCTACAGTTTGGCTGGGATCAGCTATGTCATGCCGTGCCCAGGCACTTGTGACTGTACCCTTCAGGAAAAAAAAAAAATTGAAACCAAAAGAAGAGAAATTTATGGGGAAAAAAGCAAACACTGGTAGCATTCTTTGGGTAAAGCTGTGTTCAGTCTAGTGCTATTGATTTTTTCATAAATATGTCATATACTTATTAACCTTACATTACAAAGTTTACCTGGGTTTTGACAGTGTCTTTATTAAATCAGGATATAAACAAAAAAAAGAGATATTTATTTTACTTTCCCTCCTTTTTCTCCTTTTTTTTTTTTTTTTACTGAATTATTAAAACAGTGAGCATTCACCCTCAGGAAGTGAGGTATTCCTGTTAAACCAAACCATCAGATCTTCTCAAGGGACATTAAGAATGAGTTTGGTGAAGCTTTTTTTTTTTCTTTCCTTGTGAGTGATATTGTAAACTACAGTAGCTTTCAGCACAGGCAGATGAAGGTGGGTCTGTGCTAAGTCCTGCACTCCCTGATGCTCCGGGCTGATGTTCTCTCCTGAAACTCAGTATAGAGGAATCTCTCAACTTCTCTTAGACTTGTAACAACACCTGGAAGCATTAAGTGGGTTGCTGAAGTGTGGGACATCCCAGGTACCTCCTCCTTGTCCTGAGACAGGAGCTATCCCAGTGGTGACACTCAGCCAGTGTCCCCTGAGGACGTGGCAGCACAGCAGAGCTTGGCACACGGATCTCTCCTGGTGCTGTGAGGTGCTGGAGCACTTCCTGGCAGGTCACAATTAATAAATAGCCATGTAGATAAATATACCATCCCTTTTATCATGTGGAATAAAGGATGCACAGAGAGTCTGAATAACTCACACAAGCACAGTCTGTGGCAAGACTGATAAGGGCACTCTGCAGGCTCTGACTCCCTGGTCAGGGCATGGAGGGAAAGGATTTCTTCCCTCCTTGGTGCTGAGTAACCAACTACAGTATCATCCTTCTTTTAAACTCCTTGTGGAAACAATGTGAAGAAATTCCTCAGCAGGAAAATAAGAGAATCCTGGACTGTTGCTGCACCAAGCCCCTTATCAGTTTATTTGACAATGAACAGTGATGTCTCCTTTGAAGAGAAGTAAACTTGTCTTTTCCACAGCACTGCTGTGGGAAACACTGCATTGGTTTCACTGCATTTTAGAAGGATCTGTGTCTCCTTTGTGGGTAGGTTTTCCCGCAGCCTGTCCCACACAGGCTGCAATTATCCACACATTAGGTAGTGACATCCAGTGGTCCCATCAGATCATGGGAGCTGGAATGTCTCCTCATTTAAGCCAGCAGAGCCATAGGCACCTTCACAAAGTTAATCCTTATCCCAGCCTACATTCCAGCCCAATATTCACTTCGTTCCTGGCTACTTTGCTTTTTGGTCACTTCTGTGTAGCATCTTTTGATTTATGACTTCACTCTTGCTCCTCAGCTTTCAGACCAGAGAACCAGACCAGTGATGTGCAATTCTCCAACCCCCTGGTCTAGTTGTGACAAGTGCCTTTACTCATCAAAACAGGATCAATTCTGAAGCCCATCTTTGCCCTCCTGTCACCACCAGACATGTGAAGTGGGAGGAGAAGAATTTCTTCACATTGTACAAATGTAAATGCTCCTGAACAGATGACACTTGTAAGCTCTCCCACTGGACACCTGAGGCTCCTGGATTATGAATCCTGACCCAAATGCAGGATGTGCTGCTGTGACAGCAGCAGGACTGATTTGTGGTGTGACATTCCCACGTTAGTATACGGGGCAAAAATAAGAGGTTCTACTTTCAGCTGGTGTAATAATCATCTCATCTGCCTTTATAAGCACCAACCTCACAGGTACATCAGCTTGGATTCTGATTCGTGTCTCTGGGAACCACAGAGACAAACACATAAAATTCTCATATGACAACTCATTTTCCCCTTATTATGCACAAATCCTCTTAGATCATTAGACTCTAATAGTTGGAATTTATCTTCTTGAAAACAAGAGGGTTTAATGACTTTCCCTCTAGAGTTTTGTATGTCACTGGAGTTTTGAAAAATTTAACATCTACATGACAGCAGAATATGAAGGGCACATTATTGGGGTTAGAAGGCAGCTACCACTGAGTTAGATGAGACAGAATTTGGGATTACATTGCTCCCATTTTTTAGAAATATCCCTGGTTCTGACTCAAAATATTCTGGATCACTGTATAAAAACTATGTTTTCTTTGTCTGATACCGATTCTAATTGCAGCTAATTAGCACTGGGTTATTTACATGCCTTGTTTGTCTGACAATGAGAGATAGATGATATCTGTTAGATGATACATTTTCCAGCTGTCGGAAGCGCGCAGTGTTTGAAAGTTAATTAAAAAAGAAGTGGAATGGAAGTATCAAAATATTTAGTTTAATATGCTGTTAAATGCCACAGTCATTACATCCAAAGTGAACTGATCTAAACCATCATTTTATTATGCTCCTTTTCATCATTTGCACCCAAATCTTAGAACACAAATCTTATCCATTTATTGTTAAATGACAATTTTTGAACCACAGTCATTTAACTTCGAATTGCTATGCTTATTTGTGAAGTTAAGATTACTAAGGGAAGTTTAAACCCCATATAATTGAAAACATCAAATTATATAGCCATGAAAATGGGATTTAGAATGGAAATAGCAGCTGATGCTTAACTGAAATAGATATGTTGGAGTAACAGCTTTGTACCTGACTTTTAATTCTTCAGATGACTCATTTAGGCAGGAGTTACCAGTGTTGTAACTTTGAAAAAGGTAAAGGTCAAATATCTTATTTACAAGTCCATGTTCCTTGGTTATTGCAAATATATCTCAATCTAGATTTAAGTGTAAGTAATAAACCTGAAAATATTTTAAGCTGATTAAATGAAAGTGAATTTCATATTACAACATGCTAAAACACACCTACAGAATAAATAACAAGCCCCTGAAGGAAATTTAAATATAAAGTGATTAATACCCTAAGCTGATGAATAATATAGTTTTATGAAAAGCATACTTATGAAACAGGCACCTATGCTTGCAGTCAGTCCATGTGGGTGGGCTTGCAGCTGGAAAACACTCAGCTGGGGTCTCTGTGTGGGTGTAAAGGTCCATACACACCCTCATATGAGACTGCAGAACAGGGACTAACCTTTTAGCCTTCTTCAGTCATTCACATCCTAGTTGGAAAATGCCAAGGGAGGTCAAATATCACTGACCTCAGTGTTTGTGAGGAGCTTCTTCCAAGTACAAGACAAATCTGTAAAGAATAAACATGATTTTACTCCAATTCTTAGTCACTTCATTAGCAGAACCAAGTAGAAGGTACGATGTGCAAATAGTTCCTTAATTTGCACACATTTTATCTGCCCAGTGTTTGGTTTGTTATTTCTTTTAATTGCACATTTTAGTAAGGAACATTGGGAAAGCAGAAAGGGTCAAAACAAGGATCTCGGAGGATAAACTGTTGTCCTTAAAAGCAATTCCCACTGGGAGAAAATATGATGATTGAGAGGTCAGTGGTGCTAGGGTAAGCACAAGATAAGTCACAAGCTATTTGATGTAACGTTCCCTTTGATCTGCCAGGCCTTTCCATACATAAGGAAATCCAGTGGGGTGCTAAAGGCTTTGCTAATCTTCCTAATGATATTCTGAGGATGCTTAAGGCTGGGGTTAAAGAGGCCTTTCAGTGCAGCTTGACTTGTGAACTTTTGAAATACAGAACCAACCTTCCTCTCAAAGATACTTGCAAAGCAGCTGTTCACATTAGCAAATGTGTGTATGAGCTCAGGCCAGGAAAGTCATGTTAAAAAGAGAACCTTTAGATCAGCCTTGCCTTTAGCAGGGCAGTGATATTGTGGGGTTCCCACAGGGCTTTAGGAACAAAGCATATTCAGAACAAGGGTGGTTTAAAATCCTTAAGGAAAATAGGTAATCAAAGGGCTGAGTTGGTCAAAATCATTGACAATTATTATCAATCAGGTGGTTGGGCAAAGCAAAAATGTTCTTGGGAAGATTCAAGCTCCTCATTCTAGCACCTAATTTTTAGGTCAACCTTTAACATTAGCATGGCATTCATTTGAAATAAAACCCAAGTTAGGTATGAAAGCAGAATCAACATTTGACTAAAGAGCCTGAAAGTAAACTGGGAAGCCTTTCATTTGTCAAGAAAGTTCAAGAATCCTCCAGGGGGAAGAAAATCAGGGAGAGGGATGTAATCCATATCAGCACCACTGAGCTCTGAGGCATTTGGTGTTCAGTGCTTCACACCCTTGAGAGTGCCCTAAAGCCTGAAGAGAGCAAACAGAACATGTCTATATCCTTCAATCCATCTGGGTCAGAAACTGGGATATCTCCCAGTCTGTAATGTGACTGGTTAGCTGGATGTGCTCAGGCTGTGCCCAACACATATAAACACCATATTGAGTTTGGCAGCCATGGCAACTTTCTTTCCAAAAAGTCGGGGTCGTCGTTTGCACTGCAGCAGCACGGGCAGGGCTCCTCAGCCAGCAGCCCACAGATACTCCCAAAGGACACCTGAGGGGCCTACAAAGTGTCACAGGGTCACAGGCGCAAGATGATGCTGTTATCACACCAGTGCAGATGAAATCTGGGCCAACAGTGGCCTGGGATGTGCATTTGTGGGATGCTTGCAGGCCGGGATGGTGCCAGAGGTGGTCAGAGCACTGCCAGAAGGAGCACACAGCAGAACCAGGGTGTGGGCTGCAGTGGGGGGAAAAATGATCCAAATATCACTCCAACATTGGGTTTGAGGGCTGGAGAGCATCATACACCCAGCAAGAGGGCTGGGGTCAGCTCCCCTGCAGCTGCTGCAGCCAGAGACAACTCTCTTCTTCTCACAAGATGCCTGGGGCAGCTCACCTACTCCCAACATTTTTCCGAGAGGATTTTCTTAATCAGTCGATTAAAAAGCCCAGTATGGAGCTTGTGGATCAAATACTAGGGCAAAAAGTAGAAAAACACCTTCCTCTGCTGGAAACACCTGCAACCTACCTGCTGCTCTGTGCTGTGTGGGACAGCCAACCTCCCTCTGAGAAAGATTAATATCCCTAAACACCAGCTAAGCATAATTTTGAAACACTCTCAGATGTCCAAATACTATTTAGTTGTTCCATGCAAAGTGAAATACCTTTAACATGAGAATTTCTCCACTTCAGAACATGGTAAATTTTAGTGGTTAGGGTTAGAGCACATCTGTGGGAGGTGAGGGTTGAGTCATCTCAACCAAAGGAAAAAAAAATATTCCCGGGGTTTTACGCTGCAGGTAAGTCAGTGGTCTATGGGCAGAGACTTAAATACAAGTTTTAAAGCACTGCTTTGGGGTTTATCTCTCCTGGGTTTGTTATTGTCATTATTTATTTGGTCTTGTCTTATCTGGGGATGTGAGTCACTGCATTCCTGAGGAAAGTGCCAGCATTTTCACTTGGAATGACAGCGTGATGTCCAGCTGCTTTCAACCGGCCTATTTTTATATCTGACTGCACATGAAAGGAAGCATTTTTAATTCTCTAAAAATGGACAAGTTTTGAGCAAATATACCTGGACCTGGCAGGCAGGGAATCCTCTGAAGCCAAATATGGCTTATGGCTGAGGTAGGAACCAGTCTCAATGCTGTTAAGGCTTGATTTCTGTGCAGAAGCAAAGATGTAGGTGCTTTGAAAACTTCACTGGTAGAAACCAAACAATTAGACAACTGGAAATCTTACTTTCATTTTGAGGAACCAGACTTTAGATATGTAAGTCAGTACACCCCAGCTGAAATTCGGTAAATACACCTATGTGAAATTTGGCAAATCCACATTCAGAGTTTATTCCACCAACATTTTGAGTATGGGCTATTCCAAATATATACTCGGGATTTTTAGTAAAAATAGAAAAAAAAATAGTAATCCTTCTTGCCAACTGCTTAGAGAATTTTTTTAATGAATGAGTCTCTGTCTAATAGTAAAGTGACATCTCTCAAAAGCATGGTGTGAGCTGGTGAAGAATAAATATCCTTCCCCTTTTAGACATCATGGCTTTACCTTTGGCAGGTGCAGTTTACTGGATAAAACAGAGGAGAGGAAGTCCAGTTAGAACCTCAAAAACATTTTAAAAAGACATGAAAGACAGGTTTTTATTCAAGGCACGCATTTCTTGCCTCACATTGAGCAGGTTTCCAAGGGCTGGCTCCGTGTAAACAGTCACAGAAGCTGAATAGGGCAGCTAAGTCAAAAGGTGAGATCATGGAAACCACCAATCATTTCTTGCCTCACCTCAGAGACCTCTCAGCTACATGTGGCCGTCGCTGTCAGGCTTCAAAGTTTCCCCTGGTTTGGAGCCCTTCTGCAAACCCAGAATTGCCTCAGCCCTGCCCCTGCCAAGGAGCCTGGCATGTCCTCTGCTCCACTGAGTCCCCAAAGGGACACGCTCCCCACCTCCTCCCAGGAGGCCTCCGGGAAGGAAACATTCCCAGATTATGCCTGGCACACGTTTATACTTCAGCCTGCTTGTAAAAGCCCGTGGTGGCTGCCACTGTCTTTCGAAAATTAATCAGAATAAAAAGATTTTAAATTTTTTTAATAGATCGTTAGAGCTTTTCTGCTCATGGTAGGTGGGAGTAAGACCAGATCTCCTGGTTCAAGCCACGCTGGAGAGTGGTCTGGGCTGCAGTTCCTCCCCAGCCACCCTGCTGAAGCTGAGAGTGTCAGACAGGGCTCATCTCTCTGCATGTTTGAAGAGAGAGGAAAGCAGAAACCTGGATATGCAAAACCGTGACATTATGAGTAGATAGAAGTAATAATTTGAGTTCTATAATGCCTAACACTAAAGGTCTAACATCAAGGAGGCTTAGGTGCATAAATTGTGCATGACCTTGGAACATTGCAGTCCAGCAGAGTGAACATGGATCCACAGATACAACACAGTTGGAAGGCCAGAAAGTCCCTTTTAATTTCTGAGTCCCAACCATCACTTCTCTTTGTGACACTGGGAAGGCCCCAAGAAGCTCTTTCCAGGCTTTGGCACTTCACAGCACTACTGCAGGATCTTTATCAATGTTCAGTATCCAACACTTCACTTTCTCTAGGGAGTGAAATATCTACAAAAAATAGATCCCAAGCATTTCAGTTCATCTATTTTTGTGCATTGAATTGATGACATGTTGAAAAATGAAACGAGACCAGCTACAGGTAAGATTTGTGCTTGCAAAATATTAAAATGAAAGCTTTTGCTGGCTACCACTTCCTCTGATGAGCATGTGAAGGTCCATACTGTCTGTACATCCATTTCTCAGAGACAGGAGCTCACCACCACCCAGAAATATTTGGAAATGTTTATTTGTGTGGATGTGTATGAACACGGAGATAAGTGTGTGGGTGCATATTTATATATTTAAACACTCAGGACTAAACTCTCTGGATGGAAGCTGATAAGGGTCAGATGAAAGCAAGCACTGAATTGGTTACTAAAATAATCAAAAGCCCAAAACAGCTCTTCACTGACACTGTTAAAAGCCAGTGTTAAAATATGTAACTAGGGTATGGATATACAGAGAATTATACTAGATACCCTAACTTATGGATAAGACAGCAATAGTTAGGCCAAATCTTGATGCTATTTACATGGAGGGAAAAAAAAGTCATATTTGAAGAGACACTGGTTTTATCCAGCAAGAAAACAACAAAGAAAGAAACAGAGCTGGAGCAACACACGGGTTATGTGCACTGTCATAATGTAATATGTAAGGCATAACAACCAAAAATTCAGCAAAGCAGAAAAATTCAGAGTTTTACACTAAAGAGCGTATGTGGTGATGTGGTCAGATGGGAGGATGGAGTGCCAGATGACAATGTGGATCACCCTGTGCAGTCACGAGGTCTTTGTGCCTCATGGAAACCAAAATGAGCCAGGCAGAGCCTCGCTGGAAACCAACACTGAGCCTTGGAACTGTGTTCCAAGTCAGGTCATGAACATAAATATTCCTTTGGAAAGTACCTAACAGTGCACTTAGAATGAAGACACACTTTCAAAAACCTCCCAAAAAAGAGAGAGTTTCTGCAAAAGTAGTCCAGTGGTGCTGTGAGCAGTTTGAGGGCAGCCCCCTGAAACTTCTCTATCCCCAGTAACCTTAAACTTCCAAATTCCTACTAGGCTGACCCCTTATTGATACTGAAGGTAAAGTGGATGTTTTCTGAGTTTCTCTGTATTTCATTAGAACCTGAACTGCAGAGGAGGCCAGAAGAGGAAAGAAAATCCTGTGGGTGAACATTCCACCTATGGAAGGCAATGGCCGATCCTGAATCAGGTTCTGGGGGGCAAGATTTCTTCCTGTCCTTTTATTTGTATATAAAAATATGTTGCATGGATGAAATTAGAAATTACTTGACTGAGCTCTGGTAGTAATAATAGCACTCTGATGTAAGTTTGAGAAGAATCAAATTTGAATGCTTCATATCTTCCAGCAGTATGGATCTTCCACATCAGCTGTTGGCCTCTGATCATTTGCTGTTGTTTAGTTCTTTGTGTATCTATGGTAGCTGCATTGGCCATTTTTAAGTGCTATGCATTTTTATGCTCACAAGTAGTACAATCTGACAGTCTATTTACACTGGGAAGTTTTGGGGAGTATGTAAATCTAAGATGCATAATTTGGAACAACCATTGTGTTGAGTATGCACTTAAATTGTGCTTAAGCTTCTTCCATCTGATGTTCTCTGCCTGTGCATTTAGGGATTTTTCTTGCTGTAGAGTATATGATATCTGCCAAATCTGCTTGAATTCTGGGTCTTTGGGGTCACATGAAAAAAAAATCTCCCATCTCTCTACTCCATCTGTTTTTTTCCCAAGCCAGTGCTTTTTTGTAGCACTGGGTCAGTAAGGTGGAGCATTGGGAGCCCAACAGCTGTTGCACAAAAGACAGAGCTGCAGAACAGGGCTGGTGAGCAGCAGTGGATGCCAAAGGCAGCCCTTCTTGTAGGAAGGCCACCACAGGAACACAGCTGGGGAGACCTCTGCCTAAGGCCAAAGGATGCACTTCCCAAGGATAAAGAGGAGCCGGTGTTATGCACAGGGTTGATGCAGTAAACATGACAAAGGGGCTGCAGTTAAAAGGGAAAATAGCACTTCCCAGAGGAGCAGACAGAAAAAATGTAAATGTGAAAAAGCCCTTGAAATGCTGAAAGACTCTAATGGAAAGTGATGGAAAAGGGGAGGTCATACAGGCATGGCAGTTGACAGGTGAAAGCTGATTTCCTTTTGGGTTTCTGTTTAGTAACAGATGTGGCAGGAAGTTCCAGTGGAATTAAAAAAAAAAAAAAAAATCACAGAAACCACACCAGGAGCGTTGAGAGGTGTGGGCAGGACGGTGTCTGTCACAGGAACAAAGGCAATGTTTGTACACTTTGAAAGGGCAACCGTTGACATACATGACAAGAGATGTAAAAAGGCTCTTTGATTTGAGCCACAGACAGCTTTCAAAGTTTGACAGCTTTCTGAGTGTACGAGGCTGGATCAGATCCTTTTTTGATATAAAGGGTCTGCTAAGTGAAAACAAATATAGCCTGTGGCTTCTTAGCCAAGGCAGAGGGGAGCCAAGGGGCTCCTTCCACCCCAGGGGCAGGTCAGGACTTCTCCAGTCCCAGCAGCATCACTGGATGCTGGGATTGCATGACAGTGGCTTAGGAAGGGCAATTCTGAGTGTCAGCAGCCAAAAACTGAGAATAAACCAACTGACACACAACCCCCTTGGAAACAGGGGGAGATAAAGGGAGATTCAGAGAAGCATGTTTAGCTCTACACCTCTTTCCTTGCCCCAAAACCCCTTTTCCTGAGAGCAGGACGGCCAAAGGCAAGTACAGAATGGAACGGGGAGTGCTGATGGATGGAAGTCAACTGCATGATCTGAGTCTTGGGCTGCACCACGATCAGTATTTCGGGCTGTGGTGCTGCTTTGAAGGACACTTGTACAGACAGCAGGGGCAGCAGCAGTGTTGGGCAGTGGGAGGAACACCAAGGCTTTGATTGCCTTGGGTGACATGTATTTAAACATTGTAAGGGACACTGCCTGGGTGTTTCTCACCACTGTCACATGTCTGCAGCCTCCAGCTTCAGGACTGCTGTCACCCAGTTTGTATTTCAGGCATAAGCCTGAGTGTGGGTCCCAGCATCGTATGTCAGAGAGGGACAGGCATAAATATAGAGCTGGAAATTTCCCAAACACATTTGTCATAAGGTCAAATGAGTGGAGAGAAGCTTGGTCCAGTTAATAATTAATAGCAGACTTTTAAAGTAGGAAAACTCATCTTGTTTGTTATAATTCATTGTTACAGAATGTGATTATGTTCTGGTGAATTTATGAGGGAAATCCTCAAACCTCTGCTTATTTTTTAGTGCCAGATGACTCAGTTTTGTTATCCTTTTAGCAATAATTTTTGATATAATGAAAAAGTTAATATGATTTATATAGAAGAGTTTATGTCTTCATTGTAAATAAACACTGTGCCATTAAGCTGAATCAAGAAATACATGGTTCAAGATGCAGTTTACAAGCCAGTGGAGATCAAAAATGATAAATAGCACGACAGTCTTTTTGGAAAGGATGTAAGTCTTCATGCTTCCAGGACATAAGATAACCTCTAATTAATGGGGACTAGTAAGAATTCTTTCCTGTCAGCAAGTTATTTCATAATTGCCTTCTGTAGGGCTTCCTGTACTTTCCCCTGAAGCAGCTGGTTTGCTTCTGCAGGAGCAGTGTGATAAAATCAATAAATCCCTGACCCACTCCTGTACCTCTGTGAATGTCTTTTTTTATGGGAACTTCTCATCCTCCCAAGACCCAGGTTCAGTTTGCTTTGTTTGCAAGCTAAAAACTGCTAAATGCCAAGGCAGAAGGAATGACTTGCTTTCTTTAGTGATGTCTTCTCTTGTGACAGGAAAAGCAAGACCTAAATCCTTCAGCTCATGTGTTGGCATGCAGAAAGGAAGCTAAAGTAAGTTTTTACAATAACTTCACCTGGAGGAGCAGCTAATTCTCTTGTTAATATGGACCCACAGCACACGTGTGCTGTGTCCTTCTAACAAGGGGAAATAAAGAGCTTAAGTCTTGTGAGGGTGCCTGGGTAAAAGAAATCTAACCCTGACCATCATCTGAGCTTTGGAGCTGTCTTTAGGAAACCTTTGCCATTGCCCTCAACTCTGTTGCTTATAATTTTCCCTTAATATTCCCACTTGTCAAAACCACTTTTGGACTAAATTCTTATTTTTGGTGTATAACAGGTAGGCCTCCAAAATAACCTGGTGGTTGCAGCCACTGGGTTCAAAGACAGATGGAGAAAATGGCCCTCTGGAAGTGCCTGTGCCCTTTTATCTGTTCTACAAAGCAGCTGAGGGATTGGCACAGCCTTAGACTGGCTTACCTTAATTTTAAGTTAATTGAGAGTTGCTGCAATGAATCACATCTAATGTGTCATTGGAAAGCAGGGTTTTTTGATGTCTAGCTAATAATGTAGTCTAAGATAATAACATATGTCCACTTTTTAATACACAGGAAGTAGGCTGGGAAAGGGAAGGTTTCCCAGTGATAAAACTGCAAATGCACACACCTGGTTTTGGAGGATGGTCTTCCTGTAGGTCAGGGTCTGAGCCAATTAAAGGAAGTCTTAACTGGACATGAATGAGCTTTTTTTCAGTCCTCCAGGCAATCCAACAGCAGGACACTTCACTGAGGTATATTTGCAATTCCCTCCATCCCCTCCTTCTTCCATCAGTGTCAAAGCATGAATTATATTGTCTTTTTTTTTTTCCCTTGATTGGACATGAACCAGGAAAAATGAATCTATTCATGCTTCAGATCCCTATGACTTCTAGAGGTTGTACTGATCATCAGTTACTAGCTGTGAATAAAGCCTTCAAACCTTATTTAAACATTACAGCACTAATTACAGTTTCCTTAAGTAAAATGCTCCTAAACTATAATTACCCAAAAGATTATATGTTGGCAGTTACACAAGAAATTGCATTACAAGATTCTACCAGGGGGCTGAGCTCACCCCACTGTCTCAGTCAATCAAACCTCTCGAGAACAAATGCAGTAGTTAAGTGCTGGCACTGGAAAAGCAGCTCTGTGTTCTCCCCAGGCCCAATATCTGCAGAAAACTCACTCAATATTCAGCATGCACTGTTCAGTTTACAGCGTTGCTCCCAATTCTTAGCTGCTGCAAACAGATGTTGATCTGCTGAATATTGATTTCCATCAGCTCAGGTCTGAGCTCACAGTGCAGGGCTCTCATTCCTCTGTGCTTAATTTGAGGAGCACTGTTAACCACCATAGAGAAGGAAAACAACTGTAATGCCTGTTTTGGGGTTTTTAGAAAAAGAAAACACGGGGAATTTTGGAGGTTAGCTCTGGTAAAACAGACACTATTGCCCATGCCCTTCTGCATGTTCACTGTTCATCCACTTGCATGCATGAAACACAGCTCAGAGGGTGTCACAGCCCACAGAAATCGAGGTGTGTTGAGGAGCAGATGATGTCTGAAGCCCTGTAGCTGAGGAGCAGATGATGTCTGAAGCTCTGCAGTGTGTACCCTGTATTAATTTTCTGTGTCTGGTGGTCAGCAATGCTGACACTTCACGGGAGAGAGGGATCCCTGGTGAAACAGCAGTAACCCCTTGGAATTACCCCACGACAACTCACATCTACTGAAGAGCAAAAGATAAATTAAATAGGACTGGAAATCTGCAACAAGGTCAGAATTTAGAGTATATGGAGGGTTGGGAGTATATGGAGCAGACATTTCCTTATCACCCTGTGTAAATTCACACTCCCTTCCTGTACACCACCAGGTAGTTTCTTTAAATAAAAATACATGAGCAGTGTAAAACCTCTTATTCCTGCTTATTTGGATTGAATTTTGTTATTTACCCCCACAGTCTGTTGGTTTGGCTGCATGACATTGACTTCCAGCTAAAATAATTTATTCACCAATTCATTTCACAGACAACATTGAAAGCAATTAAGAGAATTAAGAATGCATTTTCATGCTGTTAAAAAATACAGCTCTGAAGAGCTTTTAAAGAATGCAGAGGATTTGAATATTCACTTTGCTTTTCCTCAGGTATTAGCTGGGGAAATTATCAGAAAGTCCATTAAATGTTTTTTGGTCCCCCACTTATGTATATAACCCAGCTACCAGAGTTGCAAATGCATTTAAATTGAAGACTACCTTCTTCATTCCCCAAAACAGTACTGTGGGATTTTATTTTATTTTTTTTTGTTAAATAATCCACTTTTGCTCTACTGCATGGATGAAAAACACATATATCTACTCCCTGCCTATTCCTGTTGGATTCCATGTGCCTTTGGGTAGAATTCAGAACTAAAATTGCAAATGCTGAGGGGTTGCTTGGAATTAAAACACATTTTGCATATACATAGAACAGGGGTGGAAAAGCACATGGATATGTGGAAGCAGGTGCAATTGTATGGGAATGAGGCACACTAAAGCACCAGTGCTGTAAGCCAGGATCAGCAATTAGCACACACTCCACAATTCTGCTGTAAGGGGTGCTGCAATTTAAGTGCAAATTAATAGGTTTGAGGAGAGTGCCTCAAAAATTACTAAAGCATTTCATGATTATGAGGAGGACTTTAATTTAGGAGACAATTACTGGTATTCTCACATTCCCACCTGAAGGCATTGCCATTTTCTGTCTGCCTGGGCCTTTTTAATAAAGCTTGGTTCTGGATTCCAAACATCAGTGTTGGCTGTTGTTTTACAGAGCCTTTTTCCCTGTTTGTGGCTAAAAGAGTTCTTGTTACATTCCGATTTTCATGGATTATATAAGAGGAATTAAAAAGAGCAGTGACAAACTCAGGCCAAGGATCTCACAGACCTTGCTGTGACCTCGTTCACAGCCATTTAAAGCAAATATTTCAGTTCTGTGGGGTTCAGAAAATGTGTACATTTGACTTCTAACTACACAATAGGTGCAACGTTGAAACCAGTTTTACAAGGGTGTGGCTCCTTCAGTTTTGATGGAGTTTCTACAGATTCATTGGCAGAGGAAGTGAATAAATCCACTGGAGCTTTGGAGATAGAGCCACAACAGGAATTTACAGAGGGCAAATCTTCTCTCCATTTTGAAAGTGAAGGGTGGAAATGAATTTAAAATGTGTCTTTAAATATATACACACATATTGGGAAAAAAGTCATGGTAAGAAAGAGGGAATCTTTTGTTGTGAAGTAAAAATTCCCCTTTAAAACCACGGCAGATATTATTTAGTATTAATCCTGCACTGACAACAGTAATTACTTTTGTTCTCACATTAGAATTGAACTGAGGGTACTCTTGAGCTGCAAGACTGGGCTCCTGCTTTAGCTCTTGGGGAAGATTTTCCCATAAGCAGTGGGGCAGGATCACAGTGAGAACCAGATTTTCCAAAGCCATCAAACAAGATCTGTAAATACTCTGGAAAACACACATAAGTGCATAAAATCTCTCAGAAATCAGTGAGGTGCATTCATTCATCCTCTTCTCCAGAGATCTTCACAAACATGGAGAAGATTAATATCCAAATATGAAAAAAAAAGAGAACAAACTCATCATTGAACAGCAGTAGAGAAAAGGAAATAGCTGATTTAATTAGGTTTTAAAGGATGATTCAGACCAACATAAATCTCAATGAAAGGACAAAAATAATTACAGGTAATTAATGCCAAAATATCTAAAGCTGAGGAATTTAGTTAGCCTAGAGCACAGTATATAACACACCCAGCTCTTCCTTCTGTAGATAACATAGTGCATCCACTAATTTAGGTCATGGAGTTTCTTTTACACTTGTAATTATTTTTAATACTGACATTTCTTTTGCCTTAAGGGAAGCAGTGCTGAGAGCACAGCCAAGTAAACCTGTCTAAAACATAGAAGCATTTCTGTTTTGTTATTCCTGGGGCTAAAATGGCATGAGTCAAAAACAAATTACATCCATCATTCTGCCACTGGATAGATCAGTATATATTAACAGATGCAAGCAGAGCTAGATTCCATATTTTTTCTATCTCTCTCTGTTACTCAGTAGCATTTCTCAGCCATGCATTTATTTAGGATGGTACCAAAAGCCCAGCTCTTCAGAGGTTATTTCTTTTAAAGATCTGTTTTATACCCATACCTTCCAGAGCAGTCTAGAAGGGATTTAGTTCTTTCCATTGATTCCATTGGACATGCTGATACAAATATTGGAAAGATAAATATAATATCTGGCCATTGAAAAGAGCTGCATGACCATCTGGATGGACTAGATCGAGAGTATGGATTTTGTTGAATTGTGAATTTTGATAGTTCAGAAAGAAAAGTACCATTTCTTGGGTCAGATCCTTCTCCATATATTTCTGTTTCTTTGTGTAGCTAAAGTCTATAGGTAGGTTTGCTCCTCACGACTTAGGGGGTTTCATAAGCCTTATTTTACAGGGAAAAAAAAAATGATGGGAGTATGAAACAGGTCTTAAGTTTCCATATCAAATAACCTAAATTTCTCCAGGTGGTAAGCAACAAATTTTCAGAATCTTAAACACCAGCTGAAAACATGAGTGCAAAATCCAGGGCATGTTCATCATGGAAATAAATTCATGACTAGGGCTGGTACTTTCTTACCATTTTCTTCACCCCATTCTATGGTATTTCTCTGGCTGTCTATGAAAGCAGAATCCTTTATGTAACACCTCTTAATTCAGCTGCTCATGTCCAGATATGTATCCTTAGTTATCCATTTAGTGAAGTTATGTATTTGGTGAAATGAAATCTGATCTAGAGAAATGATACTGTGGAAACACCTCTGTCTTACCAGGAATAAAAGAACACAGCAATGAGCATGTCAATCTTTGGGGATATTCAGCTACAGTGAAGCAGGATGATCCATGTTAATGGTGAAGGACAGATCCCATTTTATTGTGAATTAACTCTAGAGGGAAGTTTGACTGGGAAAGGGACAAAGAAGTCAATCTAAGTTTTTGAGAAGTGCTGATTGAGGAAGTATTTGCTTCTCTATTCCACAAAATGAATGGACAAGCTCCCTGAAGCAGTGGGGTTAAGTGTCACAAGAACACGCCCTTGTCCAAATGACAGGTGGCACGGGCAGCAAATGGCCTAGAACAAAGAAACAGGGATGTAGCTTTACAATTTAAAACCAAGCAGGGTGTTCAGGTTGAGTTTGTGTGGCTGGAAGGCCTCGTGGCAGTCAGGCAGGTCCCGGCCTGCTCCGGCATCTCCAGGTGTGCTCTGCGTTACCACACGGCCCCTTCTCCAGCCCCCGGCGTGGGATGGAGCCTGTGCTTCCCTGAGCTGTGAGGGACCTTGGAACAGGGCCTTGCATGGAGTAGCAGCTGGTCTGGAGGAGCCTGTGCCCCCCACAGTTGTTTCTTGCCATGGGGTTGCTGTGCGCTGGACACTGCACCCCCAGGGCTCCTGGTGCTGCTGGGCAGTGAGGCCGACCAGCTCCTCCCCAAACCCTCCTCCTCCTCACATACAGGAAAGGGGAAAAGGTGACTGAGCAACCTCACTTTCCCCCTCGAAGTCATAGGGATCTGAAGCATGAATAGATTCATTTTTCCTGGTTCATGTCCAATCAAGAAAAAAAAAAAAGACAATATAATTCATGCTTTGACACTGATGGGAGGAGAAGGGGATGGAGGGAATTGCAAATATACCTCAGTGAATTGTCCTGCTGTTGGATTGCCTGGAGGACTGAAAAAAAGCTCATTCATGTCCAGTTAAGACTTCCTTTAATTGGCTCAGACCCTGACCTACATCCTCCAAAACCAGGTGTGTGCATCTGCAGTTTTATCACTGGGAAACCTTCCCTTTCCCAGCCTACTTCCTATATATTAAAAAGTGGACATATGTTCGGCCTTAGTGTCATGGGTTTGAGCCCACCTGAAATTTAGGCACCACACAGACACTCGCTCAACCTCCTGTCTCTCCCTCCCACCCTGGTGGAATGGGGAGGAGAATCAAAGCAATACTTGTATGTTGAGATAAGAACAGTTAAATAATTGAAAATAAATTAAAATACAGTAATAAGGGTAAATTATAGTAAGAATAATAATAAAAAGGGAAAAACAAGTGGGTTTTGCCTCTTCCCTGAAGTCATGTTGGCTCTCTGAATGTATTAATTATTTGAGGATTATTGATTTATTATAGGATTATTTTTGTGTAACAATACTTCTAAATGACTATTTTAACTTCTATATATGAAGATACAATCAATTGCTCACCACTCACTGACCAAACCCAGCTCAGCCACCCTTCTGGGTAACTCCTCCCGAGTTTATACACCAGGCATGATGTTCTGTGGTGTGGAAAATCCCTTTGGCCAGTTCAGGTCACCTTTTCCAGCTGTGCTCCTTCCCAGTTTCTTTTGCAAAACCTCCTCACTGGCAGATCATGAGAGAAGGGGGAAAAAAAAAAAGAAAAAAAAAGTTCTTGACTTAGGATAAACAGACTTAACAAAAAACCAAAACATCTGTGTTATCAAGACATTCTGAATCCAAAACTCACCACCACAACCACTACTGAGCAGAAATTAACTCTACCCTAGCTGAAACCAGGACTTTTTGTGAGCCAAAAGTCCTGGGAGAGCTGCTCTGGGAGACAGGCAGGTTTGTTCCCAATTCCCAGCAAAGGAAAATGGCATGTGAACATCCAAATTCATCAGTCTTTCAGACCAGGAGCTGTATAATTCAGCATATCCATTAAGGTGGCCACTAAATATGAAATAATAAACTCCATTTCTCTGCAGACCAGAACTTCACAGAGTAAAATTAATGGGAATATGAAACCAACCATTGCCTGAGAGGAGCAGTTATTTTATGGATCTGCTTTGGGCAATTAGGAAAGCAGTCACAGATCTTTTCCTTCAACTTGTGGAAGTCAATAGAGAGACTGCTATTTTGACCATATAAAAGTCAATGCTTACTTTCAGAATTTAGTCTTCACAATAGAAAATGGAAGTCAGATAAAGACATTCCTCTTGCTTTGTTACTAATATGATTATTTTAAAGCCTGCCTGCATCAGAATTTAGGCACAAGCTGAGCAAAACACAAAACCTCAAAACATGCAAATAAATCAATCATTCCTGTGTTATATATCTTACAAATATGACCCAAAAATAATGCTTCAGCATTGCATAAACTAAACACCCTGCAGCACAATTGAACCGACTTGAATTACAAAGTTAAATAAATAGACACTGGGATGTGTCTTTTGTTGCTGTTATTTTACTTTTCCTTTTGCCTTTCAAAAGTTGTGTTATGGCTCATGATACTTGATAAGTGAAAATTAGAGATGTCATTTAAAAGAGGGAAGTAATTTAATTTTGTGCTGCAGGTTTCTAACATATGCCTGTGGAAATGTTCTCGCCTACCCCAGTGACTTCCCTCCTCTCAAATATTTAAGCAAGGATAGGGCATGCCTGAAAAATGCATGTAGGAGCTTTTTTTATGAAAGAATTTAACCTCTGACTTTTACAAGCAGAGATTTGATTTCTAGATATGAGTTCTTCCCTTGCTTTTCAGTAAATTTTTCTTTACAGTCATTTGGAAAACTGTACCCGAGTCTTTATCGTGCGTGACACTTGGAGCTCTTTTTTTATTGACTTAAGCTGCTTCTTGCCAAAGTCAAAAGGTTGGAAGCAAGGCCACTGGCATGGGAAGAAATGTGTAAAGAATAAAATTGCTTTGGGTGTGGAAATAAAAGAATTGAAACAAAATAAAATAAACTTTTCCCTTTTTATGGTCTTGTTTACTTCACAGACAGCAACGACAGACCCAAACTAAGCTCACTGCCATGGGAAGATGCAGGTGTTTATGTTGCATCCAGCACTTTCATAAGCTATAAGAATCTTGTGATTCAGCCACATATCCTGATGTGAACAAAGGGAAGAGCTTTATCTTAGCACCTTTTATTTCTCAAACCTTTCCTTTACCTTTAATTCCTCACAGTTGATTCCTTTCCCTTCATGATCTTCCACCTCGGTTTCCCCCTATTTATTCTCTCTTTTGCCTCTTCCCTGAAGTCCTGTTGACTCTCTGAGTGTATTAATTATTTGAGGATTATTGACTTATTGTAGGATTATTTTTGTGTAACAGTCCTTTTAAATGACTATTTCAACTTCTATATATGAAGATACAAATTCCTCTCCTCTCAGTTCTACACAAGAGGGAAAACACAAAGTTCTTGGAAGATTTTCTTTTACCAGCTCTCATGTGTTGAGGATAGATGACGGGAATTTCAGGGAGCAGGTTAGTCATTCCTCTCTGCAATTTTTAAACTGCATTGTCTGAACTCTGGGTTTCAGGGTGAGAGCTATGCAGGGATATCCCTCTGATCATGCCCCCTCTCCCTATTGCTTGGAGCACTGAAGCTTCAGCTCTCTGCTCACCCTGATCTGGGCCCCTGGTTTGTTCTTAAACCAAACCAATGACACTCAAATAAAAACTTCCTCACATCTAAAGCTTCCCTGCCCTTTCTGCTGCTCCCATGCACAGAAACCTTCGGGACACTCAGGCCTGGCAAGGGAGGGAGGAAGGAGCCAGCTGAGAAGAGGGATCTGAGGACTTCCCAGCAACGCCAACGATCTCAGCCTGTGTTTGCTCAGTTTTTCTTCGTGTGGCCTGAGGTTTGCAAAGGCACCAAACCGCAAACCCACAGTTCAGTTTGCAAAGGCCAGAGCTCAAGATTTAATATTTACACAGAAACAAATATTTCGTACGTGTCTACTGTGCCTTCACTTGGCTTAGGAAAACAAAAACAACAGCACCTTTCAGGGCAAAATTCAATCTAATCCAACGAGTCTCACCTGAAACGAAACCACGCTATGAGTTTCACATTGTTCTGAAACAAAACCAAAAGTATCTTTAGTTGACTCATTAAAAGGCATTGAATTGACCCAAAGTCCTGGTGTTACAGCTTGTAACTAGTTCAGTGATTGTTCCTGTGTCCATGTCAGCAGTACCTCAGCTGCCTGGTCTAAAGCTCACATGGAGAGGTTAGTCCAGTTTACACTGTCCTGGTTTGTGCTGGTTTAGAATCACACAGGTAAAAAGGCTGGGTTAGTTCTCAGAGTTCTGTAGGATAACTCATCCATGTAAATCCATCCCCATGGTATTCATCACCTTAGAATATACTTAATCTGCTAAAAAGAAACAACATAAGTAGAAATACACAGATTTTTATTTTCATGTTATTACTCTCTGTGCCTTGGGAGGGTGTTTTTCCTATCCACAGAAATACATTCTTACAAATAAGTGTACCTGGGCCAATTATTCAAGGTGAAGC
Source organism: Lepidothrix coronata (assembly GCF_001604755.1). NCBI lineage: Eukaryota > Metazoa > Chordata > Aves > Passeriformes > Pipridae > Lepidothrix > Lepidothrix coronata. The sequence continues at coordinate 2,185,315 of NW_016690205.1, forward strand.
TGTATGGGCAAGATACTTTTGGTATACAGGTTGGTAGGAAAGGAGTTCCCTCAAATACCTCTGCACTAAATTCAGAAGCAGTCTCCATTCCAAAATCCAGTGGGATGAAATCTAATGGGAATTCTGCCTGGCAGAAGCCTTTTCCATGCTGCTGTGTGGGATTTCATGCTTCAGCAATGTGGATCTGTCTGCACTGGCTTCTGCTGTGCTGCGTTATGGGGTGATTGTGAGTGCTCATCCAGGAGTAAATCCTTGACTAGAGAGGTCTAAAAAGTAATACAAAAGTTTATTTGATAATAAATAACACTGCAAGGTCTAAACGTAAAGGGTTTATAGACAACAGAAATCAGAACTCTCCTCTATCAGTCACTTTGGGCTGGTCAAACTAAAAATAACTCCTCACAAAGAGCTACTCTGTTTTTTATTTTTTTTTTTTTCTCCAAAAGGAAAACATTCCATTTAAAATTAGCTTGTTTTGACTGAGCAATACAAAAGTAAAACATGAAAACAAAATAGTCAACGTTTTGGCACTCCTGTTTCTAGTTGAAACTCCTATAAATATTGCCCGAGCTTATGTGTTCACTCTTCCTGGATTTGGGAATCTCAGTCTCTGAGAGAGCCCCCACAGCAGTGGTGGTTGCTGGAAAAACAAACTGGATGTACTGTACACAGGCACGCAGCCAACAGCACCTGGAAAATGAAAATAATATTTTAAAGGGGAAATACATGCAATCTGTGAGCACAGGGCTAATGCATTCTGCAAGAACCACCATTAGAGCTCAGGTGGTAAAATGTGTGTAGGAGGGAGTGGAGGAAAACTGTGTTTGCTGTGAAGTCCATGGTTTGCAATATACTGAAGGACAATGTCCACCACCACCCATCTTACTCTGCCAGAAGCTTTTAGAGTAAGAAAACTGCTTTAGACATGAATTTCATGGTGTATCCGATGCTAAAGGGTGGAGTTATGGGAACAGCAGCTCTTGAGAACGTGAATGCTGTGTTCTTGCTTCCCAAGCATTTACTGGCTGGCTCCACAAAAGCTTGAGACAAAGAAAATGGGGAAGAGGAAATGGGAAAGGGGAAATGAGATCTGATGCCTTTTGCACTGCGGACCTGAGTGAAATCCTCTTAAAGACAGTAAGAGGAGACACCACCTCTGTGGATTTTAGAGCATCCCACACCAGAATCTTTCCCATGAGTGTGCACAGTTCTTCTGTTGCTGGTAAGCAACATGGGAAAAAAACCCCAAAAAATAAAAAAACCCCCAAAGATCAATTTGCATCTTCCTCATTGGTGCTTTCTGGTTTTTCTCTGTACCCAAATTACACCTTCGTTTCCTTCCTGCTTCCTTTTTCTTCCCTTCTTTCCTCCCTCCTTTTCCTTCTCTCCTTCTCTGCCTCTTTTTCTTTCCCCCCTGTGGATCACATTTGATTCCCTGAGAGTTTGAGGGGGTGGAGTCTGGTTAGTGCCACCTTCCTGCAGTAATATCAGAGCTGTAATATCACTATGTAAGTACAGTGAAGAGCTTCACCCCACAAGGGCCATGGTGCCATAAAATATGATTAACATTAATAGAATTAAGGACAATCTGTGTCTTTCAAGGCTAGAATTCATGCTGTTACAACTGCAGCCTTAGGATTTTGACAGAAAAATGAAAGACTGAAGGTATAATGACTTATCTGAAGACTCCTTTGTTCAAGTCAGTGATGTCCAATAGCCAAAGGAAGAACGAAAATTACATTTTAATGAGAAATCATTTATCATGTAAGACAGAGGGAAAGAGAAAATAAACCTTCTTTTAAAAAGAGAACCATGAAAATTAAAATACATAAATTGATAGTATGCAATTTTCCTGAAAGAAAAACAAACTGTGTTTGCTTGTTTGTTTGTGTGGATGTTATGATTTTTAAAATGAGGGGTAATTGCATTATTTTACATTTTCCCATTGATTAGTTCTCCATGTCTCAAGCAAATGGGTGGAATTCTACATGGTTAATTCCTGTAACACCACTGAAATGGAAGGGTTTGTTTTCACAGAGATATAGCTGTGTGTAGGGTGTATTTTGCTCAAAGAGTGATAAAAAGTAAACTGAATATGCAATGAATAAATGAAAGTGAAGAAAGGTCTTTTGTTCTCTTGATTAATCTTTACATGAAATCTTTTTTTCCAAGAAGCGGATGTAGCATCAGTTACAGCTCTATCTGAATATTCTCACATTTTTGTAGAAGAGCCAAAGAATATACAGTTTATAGAAATCTTGAGAACTGCTTCAGGTGAGACGACAGATACAGCAACAACTTCCTACCCCGAGTTCCCCCTCTGCTTGACAGCCAAACCAAGCAATGCAAAATGGGAAACAAATCAAAACAAAACAAAGCAACAGATGGATTCACAGCTGCACTTTGTATTCAAGAAGGTAGCATGTCAAGAAATGCTGGCTAACCTGTGCTGAAATTCCCACGAATTTAAATGGAAACACAATTTCACTACATCAAGTGCAATCTAAGCTTTCATAAAAGAAATAGTTATTGTGATTTAAAAAAAAAAATCTAAAAGAAAAGAGTAGAGATTTATTCTAAATGCCAAATTTAGATTCAAAACTCTTTCAGGCTGCAGTAGAGGAGCTGTGCTCCTGGTTTCTACTTGGCTCTCAGGTGAGCTTTTACTTCTGCCTTTCTCCATGGGGAGATATTGCAGTGACTTTCTCTCCTCTACAAAACCAGACATGGTTTATGCCATATGGAAATTTCCTACCTTGGAGATATCTAGTCTCTTGTCAAGTTTTGTGATGATGGGGCAGTGTTTTCAAAAATCATTGGGTAGACTGATGGATGAAGAGACACATGGACACCTTCCAGCACCTGAAGGGAGCCGACAGGAAAGATGGAGAGAGACTGTTTACAAAAGCATGCAGGGACAGGACAAGGGGGAATGGGTTCAAACCAAAGGAGAGCATGTTTACACCAGATATCAGGAAGAAATTCTTGGCTGGTGAGGCCCTGGCACAGGTTACCCAGAGAAGCTGTGGCTGCCCCATCCCTGGAAGTGTCCAAGGGCAGGTTTGATGGGGCTTGGAGCAACCTGGGCTAGTGGAAGGTGTCCCTGCCCATGGCAGGGGGTTGAAATGAGATGATCCTTAAGGTCCCTCCCAACCCAGACCATTCTGTGATTCTGTGACACAGGACCATAAAACCTGATTTTTAGAGAGCTGGGTTAAATTTTCTTAAACAAACACTCGTCCAGAGACTGGAATCAAAAGCTCCTCTCTCCCTGCTGAGTGATTCTTTGCCTGTAGCATTTTTATTTTTTTTTTTTTCAGGAATGAATCTCTAATCTACAAATATCACAGTTTATGTTGTATTCATGGCAGAGTTACTCAATTCATGATACTTCAATGCATGAAAACAAATACTGCTTCCTAATTTTAGCCTCAGCACAGAATTCTGGTGTAGGTTTGAACTCCACCAGACAAGTGCCAAAATTTCTTCCAAGAAGTCAAAACATGGAGCTACGAAACATCTCTACAGTGGATGGTGAATTAGATGAGAACTTTTTAATTTCTCTCATTTCCATATAAACCTGCTCTTTTTGGCCCAACTTCTGCACAGAATTTAAAGCATGTGGTTAAATCAGAGCATGTGAGCAGTCTAGTTAAGTTGCTTACCTGTCTCCAATGAAGAATGAACTCCAGAAACTGGAACTTTTAAATTTAACAATATAAATGCTTTCTTACAGGAAAAAAATGACTTTTTTTTTTTTAGGGTGTGTCTAAATGAGAAGGTGTAAGGGGTTGGTAATAATAATTTGTTTTATAGAAAAAATGCTACTGTTAATAACTATAAAGGACTTAAAAACATTGAATTTTAGCTTGTTGCCAGGTGGTTTTTAATGCATCCAGGAGGCACCATCTGTCTTGTCAGGCAAAGCCTCTTCGACAGGTTACAACTTTTTCCTCTAGATGACCTTAATCAGGTTGGGATTTAGCCATTGAGGCACTGGGCAAGGCTCAATTTTTAGCAGTAATTATGGAATTTACCTGTTTTCTTGGCATAACTTCTTTCTCCATGGATGTTGGTCTCGTGTAAGTAAACAGCAGATGGCACTTTCAGGATGTCTCAGGTTTGCCTTTGATTTGGGATCAGTTTTGTGAGATGAAAGCTGCTGGCTGCTTCTGAAAATGTCTCTCCTGGAGAGGTGCTGCACAGTGCTCTCATCACCACCAAAACTCCAAGGAGGCACTGAAAGGTCACTTTTCACCTAAAGTTTGCAATCTGCGAGTGGAGGTCAAAAACTAAGTGATCCCAGATATGGAGTAGAGAACTGGAATACTTTAATGAACGTGAGAACACGATTTAAGGGTCTTGGAGGCAGGACATGTTAATGAGGACGAGCTATGTTAATTAGGGAGTTAGACAAGTTTTACTGCAGTTTAGTCAACAGGTTAATATTTCCCTCAACCAAGATTACATAGGGGGAAAAGGGATTAAAGGGGTTTAGACATGGTCTGATACAATTATTACAAGAGTCCTTTCTTGTTTCTGCTGCAGGAGCCAGACCAGATCCACGAGGCTGAACTTTTACAGGTCTTGTGAGAAGGGTCCAGCTCCTTCAGATCACAGGGTTTTTGTCAGCTCTGTTGCCCAAGGTTTATGGCTCTTTTCTGCAGATATTATATTTTTGGGATCCTACATCTGCGTTAGGTGACTATTTCAGCAGTGGGAGCAGCCCACCACTGAGAAGATTGATTGAAAATTCTAATGCTTCAGTCCAGCTAAGAGACCTTCCCAGAAGTTGTATTTAATCCAAGCTTGAGCAAGCAGGCACTGTGGAGGGAAAAGTGCTACACCAGTTTCAGGGAATGGGTTAAACAAGACAATCTGGGCAACAAGGGTATAAAATACCTCTTGTCTCACTGTCATTCCATGTGCCTGCTGGCTTAATTTCTCTCTGGCTGGTGTAAAAGACCACCCGGCATGTGGCACACGGCCACTATTTTTATGGAAGCTGTGACAATATCCATGTATTGTGGTTCTGCCACTGCCTTCCCAGCAGGAGGGGAGAACTCTCTTGTTCTCATAAAGCTTGATCCAGAGCCTGCTGAAGATGGTGGGAATAGCTTTGTTGAGTTCACCAGGTTTTGGAGCAAGCTGTTAAGGAAAGTATGGGATGGCAGGGAAGAATAAGCCTGCAGAACCCTTGACTTGCAGCACAGAGAGGTTGAAGGTTTTTGCTAAACCAAATAAGGATTTTAATTTGATCTCCACCAGAAAAATAGGAAAAATCAAACGCTTGCCATATGGTGAAAATATGTTTAAGCTTCAAAGAAGTAGAAATCATTAAATACAACTATGAAAAGTTTTTTTAGGTTTAAATGGTATGCCAGATTCAATATAATAAAACATATATATATAATCCTATTAAAGGTCATTTTAAAAAACAAACCAAACAGGAGTCCTTTGAATAATGCAAACTCTTAGGTCACATTTTTCATCTGTATATTTATTTTCTTTTTTATCAAGACTGCTAAATTCAGAAAACTTGGTAAGATTTTGTGTAGCCTTCAATGCACATCCACTATTTCAACTTTTTCTACAGGTAAGATCAACATGAGCCAGGCTTTGAAGATAAAGAAATGAAAACTGAAAACCAAGTAAATATACTCAGAAATAGTGGGTCACTCTATCATCAAAATGAATATTAAAGCTGCACCAAGGACTCACTTGTCTTTTCCACACCTACACTTAGTAGAAGAGCAATGGCTGAAATCAAGGCAATAAAATAAAAAACCTGAGCTTCTCACTGCTTTTCCTGTTCTACTTGCCTCACAAAGAAAACTGAGATCCCAGATCAAGGAGCTTCGTGAATAATTCTGGTATAGATCCTTGGGGCTTGCCCAAGTGCAGTCACACACTAAATACCCACGTTCCCACACTTCCAATCCCCTCCCTAAAATCTCTCTGTAATAAAGAGCAGTCAGGCACGTGAATGCTCATGGAAGGGCAAGGGGAATGGCTGTATGAATTCCCCACAGCTGTTCTTCCCCAGACATGAGGAGTTATCCTGCAGTCCCAGCCCTCACCCAGCACAAGTGCCACTGTCACTTCAGGTCCTGCAGTGAGAGGAGAGTCATTTCTGCTGGCAGAGAGGATCTACAGCACTGTGCAACACTCAGTGTTTTCTTACAAGGACCCTTTCAGTGCAGGGCCTTTTTAGAACTGCATTCTTTTTTTTTTTTTTTCCCAGCAGTAAATATCACAAGCAAAGCACTCACCATTTCTCCTTGATGATTCCTGTTATTTATTCTCACGGGGTGGTGCAGAGAGACCTCAGACAGGACACATTGCCCTAATACAGCTGACCAACACACAAAAACATCAGTTCTGTCCCAGAGAGTTTACAAGCTAATTTCTCATTTGCACTGAAAGATTCACCTTTACATTAACCTTCAGAAACGAAGAGCACGGCAATTCCCCAGTCTGCTACTGAATTGCAAAATCTTCCTCCTTCTGGACCTTTATAATAGATGTGATAAATTGACTTCAAGATAAAGTTGTACTTCCTTCTTAATTGTTATCAGCTCTGTCAGTAATTCCATCACTAAGGTTACGTTTCTGACGCTGCTTTTCCTCAGGTTTGGTTCTGTGATGATTTAAGACCTTTGCACAGAAGCACATCCTCTCTGCTGAGGCCAATGGACTTAGTCCAGCTTGTCCTGGCTGGGGAGAACTTGCTCTTTGCAGTTGTACCCACAATTTCTTCTAGAGGAGTCTCTCTGAGCAAATTTGTTGCTCTTTGGATTAAAGTGACTACAGAAGTGCAAAATGTTATCATTTATTATCGCTGTTAATCCTCCAGGAAAGAGCATCTGTGCATCTCTCCCTCAGCATGCAACAAACAAAGAGCTGCTCTGTCTGTCCCAGCAGCACAAAAAGACAAGTTCCTGAAAGTTCAGTCAAAATTTTGGCTTTGCAAAAGGAATTTTCAGAAGTGTCTCTGCAATATTCATTTGGGTGGTTTACCTCCCTCAGGGTGTGCAGTTTATTTATAAGAGAAAGCATGATCAGAAAGTCTGTGTACAGGCTGTTGTTTTGGGGTTGGTTTTTGTTCGGGTTTTTTAAGGTAGAAAATGAATTGTAACTGAAAATTTCTTTCCTTGGGGAAAACAGATCGATTCATTACTAAAAAAATATAATTGCAAAGTATTTAGCACATTTCCTCCAGCAAAGAAAACAGTAACTTACTCTATTGTTCTATAGGACAAGGGGCAATGGCTTTAAACTCGAAGATGGAAGATTTAGATCAGATATTAGGGAGAAATTCTTGGCTGTGAGGGTGGGGAGGCCCTGGCACAGGTTGCCCAGAGAAGCTGTGGCTGCCCCATCCCTGGAAGTGTCCAAGGCCAGGTTGGACAGGGCTTGGAGCAACCGGGGCTGGTGGAAGGTGTCCCTGCCCATGGCAGGGGGTGGAACTGGATGAGGTTTTAATGTCTCTCCCAACCCAAACTATTCTATGATTGTGTGAGTGTTAAACACACACATTTACATGGTAAACAGCACCAGTTTCAGTAGGAGAAATTCAAACTAAAGTGGAAGAGAGCATAAATGGCTGTAGATATTACAATAGAGTCCACATGCTTCCTCATTTTTTAAGAAGTCTTGTATTCTTTTACAATCTTACCTCAACATCACTGTTTAAATTGTTTGCTGATACCTGCCTTCAAGCACTGAGATTTCCTCAGATAGACATGGAGCAGAGCATTTTGCTCTTGGCTATGTTTGGTATTCTGCATGTCATTTTAAACAGAAAGGGGAAAGACTGAATATCCACAGTGATGGAGGCATCTAAAAGGTAAACTTAATCAGGAACTGTTGGATAAACTGAAATATTGGCTGGGTGTTGCAAAGAAACTCCAATGTGACTCATGGCATTAGGTTTTCTTATTCAAGGAAACCTTATAAATTCTCCATAGACAGCGTGTGGGTTCATGTTTTTCAGAGTGGTGAAAAAAGCTACCCTTTTTTATACTGCCCCTTGTGATTAATAACCTTAACCTGTATTCATTCAGGAATACTTAATCTTCAATACCCACAATTGGAAAATCACTGGAAAAATGTCACCGTTGTCTTGCATATAGAAATGTCTGTCAGGGACCAAAATTGCCTTGAGCAACAGCTTTCCACAAGGGTTAAGGAAACTGCAACAAGCACTGCTTAAACCTTATGACACCCCATTAATTAGCTCCCTTTGTGGATGGGTCATAGGAACTTTGCAAGGTCATACAATAAATAAGAATAAAACCTCAAGAGTTACAGTTAACCAGCTCACTCTGATTTACTCACCAGAAAAGCAGAAAATCAGTGGGGGCTGCTTTTTGGGAAAGTTCATGTGTGCCTGCTCCAGTTCCCATTTTGCTCCACTAGCTGTTTAGAATAAGAAAAGAACACCATGAGTTTCTAGATAAAGTATGTAAACTACTTATCCAGCTGTATAAAACAATCTCTTAGGGAATTAGCAGATTAGAGGGGAAAAATCAGCAAAAATTAACATTAGCAGCCAAAAATGAATGGCAATTAGTGGTAAAGACTAAATAAAGCTAAGAAGAAGGAAATGTGCTGACATTCTGGATTACCACTGATATTTCCCACACTCCACTGCTGGTGGGAATCTCCTGCATTTGCTTATAAATGCATTCTCTATAACCCAAATAATACAGACAGTAAACATTGAAATCCATTGTTTCTATGAGGATCATAATATCTAAGAAAAGACCCCATCTATGGCTCATTTTAAAATCCCTTTTTCCAAAGAATGTGAATTATTTAACTTCATTTTGGAGAGGGGGAAAAAAAAAAAGAGTTTTGAAAAATTGTTCTGAAGTGAATGGCTGATTTCAGAGCTGGTCTCTAAACAAAGAGTCCTGATAACATCCCAAGTTTCACATGCTGCTAAGAAGATGCTCTCCCCAGCTGGAATGATAAGCTGGAACTCCAACCAGTAACAAGACCTGCAACCCTTATGCAGCTGTGCTGCACTGAGGCAACCAGAAATTGTAGGCAAATACAGATTGTATCTTATTTTTACATGGAAAACACAGAAAACAACTGGAAGCCAAGAGGGCTAACTTCAGCTAAAGGCTGAATTAGGACTGAGTCTCTCTCAATGCAAGAGAGAAAAGTGTTTTCATGCTTCCATTAGTGGTAAGGGAAAATGGAATTATTTTATACTACAATATAACCTAAGACCACATTAATTAAAAAAAAAAGCAATAAATAGTGGGCTTCAACCTGTTTAAGAATGAGATTTGGGGATCAGAATATGAAGTTCTATGAAAATACCTCAACACTCAGCAACTAATGAGAAAACAAAACAGAATGTTGGGATGTTAGGAAAGAAACAGAGAACAAAAAAAAAAAGAAAGAATATCTTTATGCCAACTTATCCATCTGGGGTGTGTGTGGTCTTGAATGCTACCTGCAGTTTTAGTGTTGCTCTGTCTCAGAAAGGACACAACAGAAAAGAAAAAGTCCATACGCATGTAGCAAGGAAAACCAAGGTAAGAGTGGGTTCTGCACAGGCAGATCAGGATGGCTCAACATGGGAAAGAGGTGGATGAAGGGCAGCATGAGAGAGTAGATCTGCTTTGGCTGGATACTCACTCTTGTTCTCTGGTCAGGAAATTAAACAAGCAGGCACCATCGAAAGGAGATGTTTCTCCATGCAGATGCAGATCTGCTGTGGAAGCCCTTGCACCAGTCAAAAGTCTTTATGTGTTAGAAAAGTGGCTGCTGTAATTCAGAGTAGAAAAATCAGAGAAGGGCTTCAGGAAGCCCAGAGGAACTAGATCTGATTTCTGGGCAGTCCCTAGGCCCAAATTGTTGGAAGTTAGGAAAGGACTTCTAAGTACTACCACAGCCTTGCTCTGCTCATTATTAACTCTTCTCTGAGGCTGAAAGAGCCACAGCTGGAGACAAGGAACAGGGTTAACTGCACCTCTAACCTGCTACAGCTGTGCTTGTGCTGTGCTAGATTCCCCTCAGTCCCATAACAACCACCTCAATTGCCTGCATGAAGGGGTAACATTAACATAATTTGGCGTAGATTATGTTTTTAAACTGAAATTTAGCAGCTGTAAATATAGAGCAACATAAAAGGGTGCCTTGGGATCGACTGTCTGGTATGATCACAGAATTATCAGCAAAATTGTGTTGTGAGAGAAGGGCTGTAACACCCAGACATAGGAATACAGCTCGGAAAATGAGCCACATAGACCTTCAACTTCAGTCCCCTAATATTCTAAGAACTATGTCATATAATCCCTTTTATAAACTGTTCAGGCTTCATTGTGATTAAATTTATTGGCCTCCATTTTTCCTGGAAAGCTGTTCCAGAGCTTCACTGCTCTGCTGATTAGAAACCTTTTAATTTCCAAGTGAAATTTAATATGACAAGTTTATACTGTTCTGCAGAAGTGTTACAGTTGCTCCCCACACGTTCATCACAGGGCAAATACCAACAAGGGAAAAGAGTAATTCGAGTTAAAAACAATAATAGCACCAAAGCCTTGCTGGCCAAGAAGTTTCCTCCAATTTTAGATGCAGATCCCACTGCAACCTTTAATTCTTCGGTAATAAGCTACTACTAAGGGAACTCAATCTGCCCTGATCAGCTCTGGTTTATATCTACAAATGCATATTAACCTCTTTCCAAATAATGAATCACTGGGCCTGTCATAACTCCAATGAACGGATTTCTTTCGGAGGGTGTTGATAATCTGAAAGCCTCTGCTTGTTTTTCCTGTCTTGAATTACTCTGTGGCTGTGAGCACATCTCCAGAGAGTTTATCTGTGGAGATTGAACCAGAGGCCTCTGGATCTGAAAGGCAGGAGTGTTTCCGTTCACAGCTCCAGCAGCAGCTGTGTCAGCTCAAAGGGAAGCACAGTCCTGTGAGTGCGACCTTGGGGGGGATTTGTGGGTGAGGGTTCCCCCAGCACAGGCTGGAACAGGATTCCCAGGAAAGTGGTGGAGTCCCCACCCCTGAAGGGATTGAAAAGACGTGAAGTTGTGGTTCTTAGGGACGTGGTTTAGAGGTGGGCTTGGCAATGCTGGGTTAGCAGCTGGACATGATGATCTAAAAGGTCTTTTCCAACCTAAATGATTCTGTGATCCCCGCTTGACCACAGACCTTTTCATGGTAAAAGGACTGTTCCTTCCACATAGCCCAGTAAGGTGTTGGTCTTGACCAAAACCTTTGATCACTAAAGAAACATAAATATAAGTGATACTTGCAGCTCATTTGCTTGGATGTGAAACCCATGCCTTTGTTGTAGGCACTTTTGATGTTCCTCCAAGCACAGCAAGGAGAGGTGGGTGACTCAGTGCTCCCCCTAAGCAGAGGGCAGTGCAGAACACTGTCATCTACTTTCCAGAAATAACTAGGAATAAATTCCTTTGTTTATTCCTTATTCCTGAAATTTACAGAACATTTCCCAGGCTTTTTACCATGGGTTATTTCAAGTAACCCTCTATACTGTAAAACATTTTCAGACCGATGGAGGAAAAGAGAAAAATCATCTTTTTCTCACCACAAAATTCAACAATAAGTTGTTTTCAGTGCCATTTCTTGTAATGATTGGATGCAGATAATTTTGGAGGTAATAGACATTTCAGTACCACTTTGTCACAGAATTACTGGGCAGGAGAATAGCAACCCACAGAAATCAAGAAAACACAGTTGTTGTCTGAGTCTTATCTCACAACAATTGGTTTTGTTCCTTTACCTGCTTTCAAATCTCACTTTCTACCATTTGCCTTTCATTTGTGCCCCACAACTCTACCAGCCCTCCAGATCCATTCTCCTTTGGGATACTCCCTTGCCAATGGTTATCCAGACTCAGTCCTACAGGGCATTTGATCAGGCTGTGAGACATTCTTCTGAAGGCAGGTTTTTTTGGATGGTGATGCACTGAGTCATCTAAGTCACCCATCTCCTGGTTAGCAGTGAGGGCTGATGATAAATCAGCTGTGCTGAAAACTGTTCAGTCACCACTGAAGCTCTGGCATATCAGCCCTGGGGAAGGTGAACAGGTATCCTGCACATTTTACCTGTCTGACAGATCACAAATCCCTTTTCTGTGTTCCCTCTCATCGGGGTGTAAAGCAGCACATCACTTTACAGCCTCACCTAAAAGAGGAGGCAACAAACATCCCCTTTTTCTACTTTTATCCAAAAAGAACTGGTACCTACAGTAATGGTAGTTGCAGGCACCTCACCACCTCCTTCTAGACATTTGAGCCCAGAGATTTTCCAGGCTCAAACCCTGATCCTAAGGGAAGCAGGTTATGGCAGTGTCTTTCATTAGCTAAGCCAAGGGAATACGAACAGGCAAGTGCTACCAATTATATTTCAACACAAAGCAGTACCCACTTAAGCATAAGCTAAAGGCCACAACTCCGTTGTTAACAGGGGTGTTCTCACAAAAAGGCTTTGAACACACTGGGAGCATTAAAGGGAAGATGTCTCGCATGTGCAATTACTCAACACATCTTTAAAACTGCAAACACTTGTTCACATGTGGTGAAAATTAGAGCTGGGAGCACTTGGGGAAAAAAAAATCCCACCTGGCAGGCACACTCTTTTTTTACTTTAGAGTTTTATAGGAGCTCTCAGAGCCTGTGGGTCCAGTGAGAGCTGAACCAAAGTCAATGGAGGAAACTGTGAGGGAAGAAAAAGAAAATGCAGAGAAACGTGCTATTTTTGTCCTAAACTCAGCAAGGTTTTGACTGTCCCAGCCTGGTGCACCCTGAAAGAGAAAAAAAAATAATTAAAATATGTATTTCTAGGTCTAAATATAAATATTGACAGTTCCTTGGCTTCTTTCTCCACTGGCCTGAAATGTTGAGGATTTTGCAAGATTTTCCACCCTATCCCACAGGTGGGTTTGCTCAGCAGTGTTCAGGTCTGACTGCTCTAGGAAAAATGGTGCAGGATCCAATAATTCTCTGAGAATTCCTTTTTTTTCTGTGTCACATTGGTCATGAACTCCAATAATCACAAAGAGCTAATACCTACCTTGGACAAGCACCACAGCTGGTGGATACAAAGCAGCGCCTATAATTCACATGCAGAATATTATTTCCATGGGATAAAAAATGTAATTAACCAAGAAGCTTAGACAGGACCACAGCCTTATAATAGATCCTCCAGACCATCTATAAATACACCAAAACCTGGGGTGATCCAGCAATCTGCTAGGACACTGTGCCATGCTGAATAGCTATTGCCAAAACTTAGTTCCGAGTTTCATCCCAGTGGACTAAATGATCTCCAGAGGTCCCTTCCCACCCTAACAATTCTATCATTTCCCCACTATATGTCTCCTGCTACCATCTCAGAGAATACTTTTCAACTGTTTTGGCATTGCATATTAATATTCAATATTCTGCTGTTCCTAATATTCTCGTCTCTCTTTGTCTTGATTTAAGTGCTAAGAGTAACATAAGGACACCAAACTGCATGGGAAAACAACTGGATATTTGGCTGTTGCAACTGCCCTTTTCCCAAGTCAGGTCTAGAAACCTGGGCTCAGGTGTCCCAGCAGACACCTAAAAGAAGAACACACCTAGGACAGGGAACCATCTTTGTTCCATCTAAGGGAGAGATCTTTATTTCACTGACTATTTGAGCTGGAAAAAATTTGGGGACTGGAGGCGGAGTTATTTACACAGCCATGAAAACCAGGAACTTGATTTTTCCTGTAGCAAAATAAAGACTGTCCACGATGAAATCATAGATTTTTTCTAGTTCAATATCCATTGCCTCAAGCAATTTCTAGTGTGAGCAGTGAGATGTTTCCCACAGAAAGGCATTAGTCAGGTAGAGACACCAAACTCTTGGATTTGGCAGATACTCCCACGTCAGAGATGCACAGATTACAAAGTGAACTTTTCCCCCCCATCACTTCCCTATAAATAGCCTGACAAACTCATCGGTGCATCCAGTTCGACTGGATTTACTCCCACATACAAAATGACATTTTAAGGATACTCTTAAGCTTTTTGAAAACTTTGCAAGGAAGTAAAAAGGCTATATGGAGCTTAGCTGAGATGAAGGCAGGCCTTTTGAGCCAAAACCCATGGAAAGTGTTGACAGTTTAAAGAACGAAGGAAGTCAGAGAACAGAGGAGATCTGACTAATATTTTTTTGGTCCATCCAGAGGCTTGTTACAATTACCCCTTAATTTTCCCTTAGGGACTCATTACAGTCCAGATAGTAATATCTGCCTACCATTGGTCTTCCTTTCTCCCCTCTAAGGACAAAATGCTGATAGCCAGACATCATTCCAAACACATTTACTTGTAATATAGTAATGTTGGAATAGCATCTGTGGCAGATAGAGGCGATTTGATGGGCTATTTCAGCCAGGCAAACTAAAAGTGCTGTTCCTGTTTAACATTTCTAGCCTGGAGTGGCCTGGGCAATAAGCACAGTGATAGCAGAGCTCTAACAGCTACCATCAAACTACACGACTTGTATATTGGGACTAATTAAGTGATAAAAATGTTAAGTTCTGTACTGTTCCTTCTCCACAGTCTGCCACTATTTAATACACGACAGAGCAAACACTCAGCTGTATAAAAGGCAGATAGCGAGGTGTTTTTGCAAGGCAACATGACACAGATGCTTGATCCACCTAAAAGTGCCCTTGTAGTAATAAAAAAAAGACTATACCAGGCCCTTGGAAAACAGTAAGCCCCAAATATAAGCTTTCTTATCTGAGTTGTCAGCATAGAAAGAAGAGCTTTGAGCACTGATTCTCTACTGTGGAAGTTTCAGAAGTGATGACATACAGAGGGAGTCGTGTTTCTTCCCCTGAGACTTGTTTGTAATGCCAATTTACCAAATGATGTGGCAATTACATTGAGTTTGGTCACATATAAGCGTGTTCTTGAACGTGGGTATATTGCTAACATCTGTTGTTAGTAGTAAGAAAAATTTGCATGGCTGAAAACTAAATCCGGGTTAAAATTGAACACTTACAGTCATAAAGAATTAAATAAGAAAATCAGGGCAATTCATAAACTCTGCAAACAGACAAGGGCCCTCTGTGTTGGCTCATTCACTAATTTTACTAGTTTTAAATGTAAATAGATCACAAGACTTGATATTAGGCAATGCCAGAAGAAATCCCATGCCTAACCAACAGTAAATTCTTTTTCCATGTGACATTTGAAGACTGTGGCTCAGAACCTAATATCAGGCTTGCTGAAAGATTTTGGAAATACATCTCTGCAAAATAAATTGCACAAAAAAAAAATTTGTTCCCTGTCTCTTTTTTAGAACCTTAGAAATGGATCTTTTAAAATAAAAAACACGGAAATCTCTGCATCAGCAGTGGTTGTATTTCACTGCCTTTATTTCTCTCCTGTTTTTTTTTTTTTCTGATGTTCCACTCTCTTCTTCTACATCACTCTTAGCAAACAGCTTCTCTTTAATGGAGGCTTTTGTAAGAGACCTAATTAGTTACTGGCATAAAACACTCCCAGGATGTGAACTACTGCACATACCCTTTACAACAAGCAGGATGGGCTAAAGCTGGGCTTGCCCCATGATTTTATGTATATCAAGAATCATAGGATGGTTTGGGTTGGAAGGGACCTTAAAGCTCACCATGTTTCAACCCTCCTACCAAGGGCAGGGACACCTTCCACCAGCCCAAGTTGCTCCAAACCCCATCCAACCTGGCCTTGGACACTTCCAGGGATGGGGCAGCCACAGCCTCTCTGGGCAACCTGTGCCAGGGCCTCCCCACCCTTCCAAGCCAAGAATTTCTTCCTAACATCTAATCAAAACCTACTCTCTTTCCATTTAAAACCATTCCCCCTTGTCTTGTCACTACAGGCCCTTGTAAAAAGTCCCTCTTCATCTTCTTTGCAGGCTCCCTTCAGGAACTGGAAGGCTGCAATTAGGTCACCCCAAAACCTTCTCTTTTCCAGGCTGAAAAACCCCAGCTCTCCCAGCCTGCCTCCAGAGCAGAGGGGCTCCAGTCCTTGGAGAATCTCTGTGGCCTCCCCTGGACTCTTTCCAGCGGGTCCATGTCCTTCCTGTGCTGGGGAGCCTGGATCTGGAGGCAGTTGTGCAGATGGGTTCTCACCAGAGCAGAAAGGAGGGGCAGAATTGCCCCCTCACCTGCTTCCCAAGCTGTGGGAACAGCCCAGGACACGACTGGCTTTCTGGGATGCCAGCACACAGTGATGGCTCATGTCCACCCTCTCACCCACCAACACCACCAAGTCCTTCTCCCCAGCCCTGCTCTCCATCTGTTCATCCCCAGCCTGGAGTGATCCCAGGGGTTGTGCCAACCCCAGTGCAGCACCAACATTTGGTCTTGTTAAACCCCATGAGCTTCCCATGGGCCACTCCTCAAGCTATTCCATGTCCCTCTGGATGATATCCCATCCTTCAGGTGTGTCAGCCTCAGCTTGGTGTCCCCTGCGATCTTGCTGAGGCTGTACTCAATCCTTTCCACTATGTCATTAATGAAGATATTAAATAACACTTCACCTCTTGGCACGCTATAAATTTTCTGCTTCTGAATACTGTATATGATCCCTGGCATCCATAATGTTAAATTAGAGGATTATCCATAATTTACTGCCAAAGAACAGAGTGCTCAGATACTTCATGTTGGCTCAGGGCAATTATACCAGGAAGTGATAGCTGTTTTTCTAACACTGAAGGCAGCCTACCCAGTGGGCCAGGGAGCCCAGACCACTGCCACTATTGCACAACTACTATTGTGCAAACCTGTGGAACACCTTTGACAAAACATTTATTAATTTAAAAATAAATCTATTGTAAAGAGCTTTTGAAATTATATTTTCACAATATTTTTTTTTAAATTTCTTCTCTCAAATATTTATTCAAATCCCAGTGGAATAGCTCAGGACTTGAGTTCAGAATTGCTGCCAGCATCCCATCTGAGTGTCAACTCAAACCACTGTGCTGCTGCATTTTATTCAGGCCTGGGCCAGCAAAATGACTGTCTGTGTCCCTTAAACACATGCAAAAGTACAGCTCCCAGTTTGCAGTGCACACCTCCCCACAGCTCCCAGTTTGCAGTGCACACCTCTCCACAGCTGCAAAGCAACCACAGTGGTTACTGTGCTGGGACACAGTGGAGCCTGGAGCAGGGAGAGACACACCAAGGGCAGGAAAAGCTCCCACTGCACAAATTCTGTTCGTGAAGTCAAAGAGAAATGAATCATTCTCAAACAGTAGACATCCAAAGGTTGGATGGAACAATTTCTAAATATTAGTCCGACCAAAAACAACACGCTGCTGAAATAATGAGGGTATATAAGAAACCAACAAAAGCCAGGAAATTCAAAGCTGAGGCTAAAATTCCACTCTTAATTTAGGACTGTTTTCTTTTTTAAAGAATACTGTTCAGCTTGGTTGGGGCCATGTAAGGTTGTTTTCTTAAGGTTTACAAAACAGAAAGAAGTAAAACTTTTTGCCTTTTTTTTTTTTTTTTTTTTTTTTTTTTTATTCCTCTGCAAATGCAAAAGTAATAAACTATTAGGGTTTTGAATTTTAGAGGTATTACTTGCATCAGTCTAAATCACAGACCAAATCAGCACTACACCAGGATGCAAAACACAGATTAAAGCCTCCTGTCCCTGAAGCT
>NW_016690205.1:2203526-2209730 GCF_001604755.1 Lepidothrix coronata
TTTTTCTTTTTTTTCCCTATTTCTATTTCTTTTTCTTTTTTTTTCCTTTTTCTTTCTTCTTTTTCTTTTTTCCTTTTCTTTTTCCTTTTCTTTTCCCAGACATGTAATCACCCTTGACATGGCCATGCCATATGGTGGGCGAGCAATCAGTTGATGGGATGGGCTAAAATGGTTATAGGAAATGGGGCTACACCAGTCTGGTAACTGGTTACCTGTGGGCTTAATTTTAGGGCCAGTGCTCTTTAATGTTCTTATAAGTGATCTGGAAGCAGGAATCAAATGCACATTAAGCAAGCTGGCTGATAATACTGAACTAGGAGGACTGTGGAGTCCACTGAGAGTAGAGAGACCTTAGAGAGAGATCTGGACAGAGCAGAGAGCTGGACAGTCACCACCTGTGACAAGAGAAAGTGCCAGAAAGTGCCTCACCTGGAGTCCTGTGTGCAGTTTTGGGCACCACAATATAATAACTCCTAGAGTGTATCCAGAGAAGGATGACCAGGATGGTGAAAGGTCTTGAGGGCAACACTTATGAGGGGCAGCTGAGGTCCCTTGGCATGTTCAGCCTGGAGAAGAGAAGGCTGAGGGGTGACCCCATCTCAGTCCCCTTTTTCCAGGGGACAGTGTGTGTGTGTGTGTGTGGGGGGGGTTAATCTCCTCACTCTGGTGACCAGCAGTAGAACATGAGGCAATGGAATGAACCTGCATCAGGAGAAGTTCAGACTGGGAAAGTTTCACCACTGTGAGGGTGGTTGGTCACTGGAACAGGGTCCTCAGGGAAGAGGTCATGGCACCTTGTCAGAGCTCAGGCAGCACCTGAGTGATGCCCTCAGTCATATGGCTGAGATACAGGCAGTCCTGCAAGGAGCAGGGAGTTGGGCTCCATACTCCTCATTTGTTCATTCCAACTCAAGATATTCAATGATTCGATGATTCTACCAACTGCAGAAGCTGGGTTTTTCTGGAACATCGGGGTGCTTTTCACCCCAGAACCATTACAAGATTAAATCCCTGAATGCCAGAGGACCACTGTGGGTGACCCCTGAGCACAGCAGGGAGCTCTGAGCATCCCCTCGGCAGCCCTCCATCCCCACGGGGAGCATCTCCATCCTTCTGCTTGGAGGGGGGTACAAATCCCTGCAGGAGGGGCTCCTTCCCTGCTGGGCACAGTCCCTGCTCTCTGCCGGTCCCTCAGACCTTTTTCCTGCCGCTGCCGGAGGCTGTTGGCTTTCCCCGAGCACGGAGGGCGGTGCTGGAGAGCCGTCGGCCGCCTGCCTGGGAAAGGATTCGGGAAAAGGTGAAGGGTTTGTCATCCAGATCTCGATCTTTGCAGCGGGACGGCTGAAAACACCAGGAAAGCCAAGGCTCGTATGTCAGATGTGGCCATTTCTAATATTGCCTTTTTTTCTTTTTCTCGTTCCCAGAAGGAGCTGTCGAAGCATAAATTTCGTTAAGAAAACAAATCTTGCGTCACCGCTCCAGAACTGACTTTGTTATTGTATTGACTCAACAGTGACATTGAAAAACATCAATTCTTTGACGTTTTAGAGAATGAATGGAGAGTTTGTAATTACGTTTCATTTTTAATTATAGAAAGGGTTCAGAATAAAAGAACATATGATGTGTCCTGAGGCTACCTTCATATTTCACTATCGAATTACCTCTAATTTAGCCATTGAAATGCAAGAAGAGAGAGCACTTGCATATAACAACATGAAATGTCTGTCTTAGTCTATCATTCATTTGGCTCTGCTCCATAGAACAAGAAGTACTTTTCATTCAGGTGTGTTTATGATGAGTAAACTTGACCAGATGTTAAGTCTCCTTTGTATTTTAAAGTGTTTTATGGCTCACATTAGTCAGCTGGAAAAGGGCAGATCATTTACATTCCCCTGTACGTTTTTTTAAGGATCAACCTTCCCCAAAGGAGCACAGGACTATATGAAAATATATAGAAGAAAGAAATGAACTATTGCAAATGTAACAACGTATAGCACAGAGCTGAATAAATTGCTTTGATTTACAGGATGAATTCTGTAAATATTGAATGTTATGAGACTACAGGTCCACTCCCTTACCCACAAGGGAGATTAGAGCAATAATTGAAAGCATATTCTCTTCCTTGTAGAAACGGTGCTGATGATGCACACAGGTGAGAAAAGAGCCCTTGGCTTTTCACACACACCAACACACCAATGTTCCCATATTTGAAGGCTCCCCTCTCTAGATGTCATTATTAAAGGATATTAGAACACATATCTCTGAGGGATTCAGCTCTTTTTCCCCACAGAATAAACCGCTGATATCACAAAAGCAATGTTGGAATTTCTGGGCGACACAAAAAAAAAAAGTGAGCTACAATTTTTAGTGGAACTTTGACATCCAGGTGCTCTAAAAAAATGATTGGCAGCCCTGAAATTTCATTTTTGTTTCTGAGCTCGAATGTTTCCCTGCTCTGGGACGGTCAGAACAGTGGAGCTCAGAGTGTTACATCAGTTTAATGTCTTAGACCTCAGGTCCGTGCAACTTCAAAGATTTCTGCAGTGCAAAGCACATTTCCATCATGCAGTGGCCAGGAACAAGGCATTTTTCTGTATTGCTGTGAAAATTATGCTAATAATATAATATTTCAATTACTTTCCTCATTTCTGGGACCTGTGAAAAATTCAGGTCCCTTTGTACCGTAGTGCTTGAGAAACCAAACCATTTATGGGATTAATATTTAATTATTGCTAGTGGAATTTCTGCAGTACTGTGGCTGGAGAGGCACTTTCTAGCTTCCAAATAATTTGCATTTTAGGCACTTCATTGTTACAAACAGAAGTTGAGGGTAGAAAGGCTCCCTTTGAAGTTAAAGGAAACAGCGACCTTATTTTTGCTTTATGTATGCAAATTACTGTCAAAGTAGTCTTTAAAAGGACCTGACTGGTAGGAGGCAAATCCTTCCTCCCCATCATTTTAGAGTGTTTTGTTTTCCCAGAGTCTTTTCTAGCCACTGGCCTCTTAGAAACACAAATCAGGGCACCTCTCACCTCAGCTGGGAGCAGGAGCATCTCAGGAAAAGCAGGTGTTCACAACAATTTGCTGAAAAGAACTTTACCTACACCCTAACCACATGGATCAGTGGACAAATAAAGAAGAATGTAACACAAATAAGGCATAATGCCCTATAAATTAATTTACACAGATTAAATAACTATTGAAAGAGAAATTGAATAGAAGGAATACTGATCTGTGTCATTGGCAATAATAGCAGGTGTTCCATCTATTAGGGGAAAATCTTATTTAACTCACATAAATTGCAGAAACTAAGTTATTTGGGTATCTACAATGGTCCAGTATATATGTTGTTCTAAGTGCTACATCAGCTAAAATTTTTAACATTTTTTTTTATTCTTATTATTTAACACCTAAAACATCAAAGGTCAGAGGACTGATTTACCCTCAAAGGCTAGAATTTTCAGACTCGCTCTAGTATTTTGCTTTTTCTATTCCTAACATAATTTTATCACCAATGAGCCAATAATATGATACAAACTTCCAGGGAAGAAGACATCAGGTTGCTGCAAATTATATTCATGATGACAAGTGACCCTCAAGTATATTTCACTGAGTAAATAAATAAAACCAATTCTGGTTTCAGAATCCAAATACTCCAAGAAAAATTTCCACCCTGGCATTAATACAGGTGATACGATGCAGAGAAATATGAAAGAAGATTGTTTTAACTTGAATTATTGCAATAGGCACTGCTTCTGCAGAAATATTTTGGCAATTTGACTCTCAAATGTAGCTTTATTATTTTTTTTCCGCTGTTGCATAAAAGGTATGCAAATTAAAGGGTCTTAAAGGGTTGGTAGAATCAAGGTAATTACTAGACAAAAAGCAAAATTAGCATCCTTAGTTGCTCTCACATAGACATCAAGAACCCTTGAACCTGAGGAGAGTGAGACCAAAGAATTGAGAAAAAAGGAGCTAAACCCATCAAAAGGAGAATAAAACGCAGTTGTCTAATAATCCCATATTTCTCTGGGGGTTTTGAGGTTGTTCTAAAAGTTCTCAGCTCTTTTCTTATGCAAAACATTCCTTTCTGGAAGGTGAGAAATGGCAACAAATATCTTTTTCAGCTGCTCTAAAGCTGGCTCTGTAAACAGGAATCCATCAGAAAAGCAGGAGCAAGGAGCAAGGACTAAAGAAGAGCAGTGCACTTTCTGCTCTGATTCAGACATCTAGAGAAGAATTTAGCTATTAAATCCAGAGATTTGAGCCTGAAATATCAATGTCCAGAGCTCTGAGCATCACAACATCACCTGCATTAACACTGCAGACATCTGTGAACTGCTGTTACTGGGGGTCACTGCCTCGTTCAGAAACATAGTAGGGCATTAGGAAAGAAAAATTGCCCTGTTTTCCAGGCTGCCACCTTTGAATCCCAAACCTCCTAACTCTGGGAAACATGTCTCAACATTCTTCTTCTCATTTGTTTCTTCTCTTTATCCCAAGAGGGAGTAAATCTCTTCAAAGAAAACAAACAATAATAAATCCCGACTAGAATCTACCGGTTTTATGGCTCTTAATTTTCTCCATTTTGCATGAGGCTTTGAGATTTATGATTGCTGTTAAATGTAACAAAGGTGACCTGGCAAAAGGTCCACCAATCTGTGCAATGGAGCTGCAACAACTGAGAATACATTATTGTTTTCCTTTTAATATTATAATTTTATTAACTTAAAGAACACGCTTTGAAATCACGCCAGGAATTCACATTAAATCCCTAAAATGAATAAAACGAGCGAGACAGAGACATAGCTCTTAAGTGGTTCTGTTGTAGCCTCGAGATGAAAGCATTGAAACCTTGGACCCTTTTAAGAGTGCTTGCCTGCAGCCTGTATGAGAGGGATTATGGGAAAAAGAGCTTTGCTTATTCCCACTGGTGGATAAGTTGTTGGAAAGGGAGAATAACTTGTGATGTGGTTCAGCACAAATGCTGACGAGATGACTGCAGGTCATTTTTAGGTCGTGGACTTGTTGGGGTAGTTTCACGTTCATTAGAGGGCTAACTCAGATATGGATATTATAAGAGCAGAGTGAAGCTTATACATGGAATTTATTAGAGACATTTGCAAAAAAAAGCAATGCCAAGGGAAGCTGCCAGATCCAGCAACTTCAGATGTAAGACTGATAAATATAAACCCCAGGTGTGACTGAATGAACATGCACATAAGGTACAATCCAAGTTCCACAGTGTAGATGTGAAGGATTCAGAAGATGCACCAGAATACCCTGCATCAAGAGACACTTTCCAGCTATTCTTATTCATCCAAAAGGTAGGGAATATCTGCTGGATTAAAGCCATGCTGGTCAAAGGGAGACAAAGTGTGCAAATCTCAAACAGTTTCCTCTTGCTTTGTGCAGAGTCCTGCTCTCTAACTTGTTTTAAGTATTCCTGTCAATGTTGTATAATATAGACTTTGTCTATGCTGAGTTCCAAGGGTGCAGTGCCATGTTCTCTGCATGGAGACTTGTTCTCCAGTGGGTCAGGCTGGGAACTTGGCCAGAACCCACTGTGGCTCACTTATAGGACCCATACTGGGGGCTTCCTTTCCGTGGAACCTAACATACAGTAAAAAAAAAACCTGTTCAGTACCCAGATCACCCTCTGGTAAGAGGTCAGCACACAGCACACATCAGCACAGTGCAGGTCTACTGATTTAGCAGCCAGAAGAATCCTTCTACTTGAGAAGAGATCAAATTCACAGCAAACTAAATTAATTAATAAACTCCAAAATCAATAAAACTAGCGAGTGAGATGCCAAAGTAATTTCTTAGACTGGAATGTGCACACCAACATGTAGACACTAGTTCTCTGACATTTCCACAGTGCTCAGTACTGCAGCTCCATAAAACCTGAAAGCATTCAAGTTTGCACTGCTCTTTTCAATTGTCATCAGACAAGCATGGAACTAAGTCACTTCATGTTCATTTGCAGTATAACACAGACACTGTGACATCTGTCACGAAAGCAAAATAGCCAAACACATCATTTAGTCCTATTAGACATTTACAGCTTGTACAGGGCTGATATTGTGTGAACAAGAGCGATAATTTGTGATGTAAACCAAAGTGAATGCTAACATATGTGCAAAACCCCAAATCCTTAACAGTGCTGCATTTATGAATGGATCAAGACAGAAAAGAAAAAAA